>NC_134112.1:61066818-61369848 GCF_040939455.1 Microcebus murinus
CATGTTAAAGTGTTATTTTATCCTAATCAGTGGTTTTGTCTTATATTTAGACTAAATATGAAGTAAAATGTCTGAAGCAGATATTCTTTTTTTGTTGTTTTTATTTTTATTAATTTTTTCTTTTATTTCATCATATTATGGAGGTACAAATATTGTTAGGGTTACAAATATTGCCCCTGCCCCCCCTCCCTCGCTCCGATGTGTCCAATCCCCCGGTGGTGTTCATCACAAACGTTATGGAAGCATACACCCCTTTCCTCCTCCCCCTTCCTACCTGCCCACCACCCGATAAAAGTTTTGTTTTGGTTTTTTTTTTGACATTTTGGTTACATTGTATATCTTTTGAAGCAGATATTCTTTAGCTTTGAAATTTTCTTTCAAATAATTAATGCAGTTTTCCTCTCAGTCTTAATTTCTTGTTTTATCTTAAACACTTATTCTCTGGTTGCATGTGTGTACATGAGCACGTAAATAGTTCTGGGTTAAATAAAATGAAAATAGGAGAGGAAAAGCAGCAAATGGAGAGTTCATTCAAATATCACTATGTATAATCTCCATGTATCCCAAACTGTTAAAAAAAAACCTATGCAGATTCTTAAAATTAAATGGAGTGCAGTTACAGTATTCTATCTGTAACTGTTTGTTGGAGAAAAATACCTTCTCTGAGTGTGCCAATAAGAATCCCTGCCAAGGAGAGCCGTTGCTTGGCCAGCCTTGGATTGGTTAGCCAGCCTAGGTGAGAGGCAAGGACAGGTGCCCACATCCCTGTCCTTGTTTTTCTATCAGAGAGAGATACAAAGCAACAGTTCTCAGTCAATCAGGGTACAAGTACTAACAGCCAACTATGAACCAGCCCAGGGAGCATTTGAGGCAGCCGCCATTGTTCCTGCCTCAAGGACCCTTCAGTCTGGCTGCCTACACAGAAGAGCATGACCACGGCTCAGTGCATTTATATTAAATGTTTGGTAGAATTGTGTAACTCTTAAAGTATTCTTAGAACAGAGTTTCCGAGTCAGCAAATGTTTGGGAGAAATGTACTTTACTTCAACTTTGAAGAATCCAGTAGTTGGGCTTGTGGAGAAAGGGACCTCTATAGGTTGAGTTGGGAATTAACAAAATCCGTAAAGGAAGTAATGAGGGAACCTAGTACATTGGCGGAGAAGAGAGTAAATAGTAAATATGACTTAAAAACTAATGTGGAAGTTCACACTTGGTGCAGTAATCCAGGTGGGCTTCTGAGGATTCTGGATCAGGAAAGAGACTAATAGCACATACTTTCTAGTCCTTACAACACATGTGAGTTACACATACATATCTCATTTAGTCCTCCCTATAGTCTCACGAAGTAGGTGCTGTGATAATCCCCATTTCACAGATGCAGACATTCAAGGGCAGAGAGGGGAAGTAAACTGTCTTGGGTTGCACAGCTGACATGTGATGGAGTTAGGATTTAAATCCAGGCGGTCAGCTCTAGAGAGTACTTTCAACCACTGCATTATAGTCTTCTTGAAGGGAAGTGCTGGAAGGAATGTTAAATGTGATTTTCTGTCATTGAGCTCAGGTTAGTGTAAAGGAATGAGTAGGAAATTGGTCCAGGAGACCTAGGGAGAGTTGATAAGAGTGATCATGTGCAAATAAGGTCTTAGTCTCCTGCCACATAAAATGGCATAAAATGTAGCTGGAAATTTTTTTTAACATTCATCAGTGTTAAACACATGGTAAATATTATTGATTGGTACAAATAATCATAATTGACTAAAGTAGGGCTAGAGGAGTCACTAGCCTAGTATTTTTTAGGGTACACTCTTTTAGGCACATCCCCCCCCTTATGTGTATACAATACAATATAATTTGGTGTGTATATCCCCTACCCAAGCATGTGTTGCAGTGGCGGGAACCCACAAGGGACATTGCTGTCAGGATTTTGCTTTTATAATTGGCAGGTAATGGGGAGGAAGAGATGAGATTAGAAAACAAAAATGATAACAGCTTTGAGTAATCTGAAGATGTCTATTATATAGTGTGGCAACTTTTGCTTAGCATCCATATTGCTGTATTTATCCAAGAACCTTGATTATTTATAATTCAACTTATGTGGAGTGGACACTGGGTGATATTCATGAGTGACAGGACCACTGCCCTTCTGAAGCGTACAGAGGAGGACAGAGGTGTTAACCAATAAATATGACAAAGATGCTGTATCATAGCATGTAAAAGGTATAACAGAGGCCAAAGAGAAAGGCCATTTGTGTAATATTAGTGAGGATTCTCTAGACAAGGGGTCCTTAAACTTTTTAAACAGGGGGCAAGTTCACTGTCCCTTAGACCGTTGGAGAGTGCGCACTGTGGGCCCGGGATAAGTCGGCTGCTAAGCAGGACAGGCAGCAGTGGCAAAAACACCCAGCAGGCCAGATAAATGTCTTAGGTGGACAGCATGTGGCCCATGGGTCGTAGTTTGAGGACGCCTGCTCTAGAGAAACACAACCAGTAGGATGTGATTGACTTACTTCACACAGTTATGGAGGGTGACAAATCCAAAATCTGCAGGGTGGGCCAGCAGGCTGGAGACCCACGGAAGAGCCACTGTTGTAGTTTGAATATAAAGGCAGCCTGCTGCAGAATTCCTTCTTGCTCAGGGGAGGTCAGTTTTTGTTCTATTAAGGCTTCCAACTGAAGGGCAATGTGCTTTACTCGAAGTCCTCTGATTTCAGTGTTAATCATATCCAAAAACACCCTCACAGAAACATCTAGAATAGTATCTGACCAAATATCTGGGCACCATGAACCAGCTAAGTTGACACAAAAAGTTAAGCATGACAGCAGTCATTTTTCCCATGGAATGGGGAGTGGGCCAGGGTTGTCAGGTGGTGGTGTGATTGGGGGCAGTGACAGTTCAGGGGTGAGGAAGAGTCTGCAGGCAATGTGGGAAAGGCCACCCCATCCAAAGGCATACCACCACATCATGAGTCATTTGAAGGACCACAGAGTAAGTGGGGTGGGGGAGGTGAAGAGAAGCTAGAAATTTAATCACTGGCCAGAAAACGAAGAGCCCTGATTGTGCGACAAAGGGGTTTTGGATTTTTTCCAAAAGGCTGTGATGAGTCACTGGGGTTTTCAGCAGCAGAGTATCCTGGTCAGCTGTGCACGTTAGGAAGGTCACACTGACCTCTGTTCTCACAAAGCAGCATAATGTTACCAGCTCTATTGAAACCTGTGAAAATGGTTTAAGTTTCTTGGAGAAGAGATAGAATAGAGGAATATAGCATCATTTTTATGATTTTTTTAAACACCAGGAATTTATTCTAGATTTTCCTTTAAAGTTATTTGTGTAACAATTTATAGTTGCCCTTGATACTTCTCTTTTTCAGCCACACACTTCATAAAGAAGAACGAAATCCCTTCAAAAAATCTTCTTATCTTCCAAACAGTATGAAAGCCTCTCAAAATTTTCCAGAGCTCTCCCTGCTCTCGCTCGCTCTCTCACCAGGTTATATTTAGCTCAGCCATAGACCTTGACCTTTTCAATAGACTGCACGATGCAATGCACTAATCGGAACATTTCTTAATAGACTTGAATGAGGTTTGTGGCCCCAGCCCCAGCCTTTTTCCCCTTCCTCCTCCCTCACATACACACTCATTCATGTTTGGGAGCATTTTGGAAAACAACAATTAAGTTTGTCCAGGATAAGACAGATGTTTTGTAATTTTGCTAACAAAATAGGTTTTAAATAGGTTTTATTTCTTTGAGCTTGGGGGAAGTATGAATTTGCATTTCTTCCTTTTTGGGAAATTTTTCTTTCTGTTTGAATAATGTTTCCAGTTGCTGTAAACCTTACCTGGGATAGTTCTCCTTAGATTCTCTTTCTCAGGTGTGGTTTGGATTGCAGGCAGGATCTGTATGCAAAGACTGACCTGCAAGGGTGTAATGCTCTTCTTAGGAACATTAACCCTGCTCTCTTTTCTGTCCCCCCTTTGGCTGCCTCTGCTTATGTGGATTTATTTTGCTCAGTGAGGCCTCTATCACATTGTCAAGGTACTTTTAATGCAGAATAAAGTCTATTCACAAATGCCTCCACTATATTATTTACTATAGTGTTAACAGTAATACTAGTTACAGTGTTGATAAGGGAATACAAAGCCAAGCATACTCTCCCAGTCCTTGGCAATAACCACTCAAAATGATTAACCTAAACTTGGCCATCCTATTTAAAATAAAGGTAGTCGTGATTCTTAGAAATAAATATGGAAGAAAACTGAATAATCAGGGGAAATGCTGGATAGTTCTCCCAGAGAGGAGTGGGAGAACAGGAAGACAGACTCCTTTTAAAGCCTGTCAGTCTGCAAGAGGAGATTCCTTTCAGCAATTTGGCCTGCTGGTCATTTGTTTCATGATGTGCTTTGCTCATCAGCCGTCTCTTCTCTCCAGTGTTACGGCCTAGCACCTCCCACCTGCTTCTGTGCAGTACTACCTTAAACCTTGTTGGCCCTTGTTCAGGGAGGTGGCCTCACTGGACTTGAACCCCAGCATCTCTACTTATTATTAATAGCTATATGCCTTGGGCCAGTTACTTAATCTCCGTGTACCTCCTTTCCTACTCTGTAAAAGCCTGCCTAGACCAGGGCCCCAGGTTATAAAGGCCACAGGGCTTAAAATAGTCCACAGCAGCATCAAAGAGACATCAGGCAGATCCTAGCGAACAAGGCAAGAACCAAATCATCAAAATATGCAGGAAGCAACACTGGTAGCAAGGCAGGGGCCAAGTGGCCCGGTTCAGACAGGTCAGCACCATGGACAGCTTATTTCTAATCATAAGGAATGATTGCTTTCTGACTTACTTGTAGGGATTTCATCCTGATTGATTAGAGCTCACTGTATTTTCAAGAAGATCAGAGTATCATCCTGCCCGTGGTTGGGCTGTTTGAGTCCTCACCTGACTGAGATATTGTCGAGGGTCCTATGAGAAGGATTTAGGCTTCCCAGGGGGGCAATATAGAACGGGAAGGCTTCTCTTACTCCCTCCAGAATAATCTCCTTTGAGACTCAAACAATAGGGATCTGGATCAGAGTTGGAGTTTTAATAGGGACAAATTCAGTTCTTGGTCATTTCTAAGAAAGTGCATATATTACCTGTAATTAATCCCTTTTATAATCATATGTATGTAGATATTATAATTGAAATATCTTTAACGATAGCAGGTTTTTAAAACTTGTTGATTCTAATCTAGTGAATCCAGTGAAGAAAATCACTATATCCTAATTTTACTCTTTTTTAACCTGATTTTTTTAAAATCTGGAAATATAAAGTAGGAATTAAGTTTATGGGTTCAGATCCTGGTTCTGCCTTTTATTAGCTATGTGACCTTGGCGTGGTACTTAATGTCTCTGTGTTTCGGTTTTTACTCTTTAAATGAGAATATGAGTGGCACATATTTTATAGTATTACATTGAAGATTGGGTGGCTTAAAACCCATAAAGCATTTAGACTGCTGCCTCATTAAATGTTAGTCTGTATTATGATTGTGATTATTAATCTATTATGTTTCTTTGTTGTAAGGTGCCTCTTCGCAAATCCAGCTCAGTACACTGCAGCTTTTCTATTGTTATTTTGATCTGGAATCTAAAATAAGAATCCAGACCTTGTTTTGTAGATGTGTCTTGCCCAAGAAAAACATTTCACATTCTTAGAGTTCACACCCTTTGAATCGAAGTCAGAGTTTGGTCTTCAGACTAATAACTTAGGACAGAAGCAGCCCACAGAAACTGTGCTATAAGATAGAGAAATTTGCTTTTCTCTGTTGCTTTGCTACATGTCTATTTTAATGAAAAGTTATAAAGGATCCAACATCCTCTACCTAAATAAAATTAGGTCCTTGTTTTTTTTGCCTAGCAGGGGAGGAGGGAATGACTTGAAACCACTTGCCACCTTCCTAATCTCTGAGTACCTTCCAGAACATTTTTTTAACCCTAACTCTCCTGGTTGGATATATAACTGCCTCTAGACCCAATAAATTTAAGAATATGAATCTGAAAAGCAAGCATTTAAAACTCACCCAGTTCCCATTTCTCTTTTCAGTTGAACTTTTCTTTTGCTGAGCCACTGATTTACATCGCACTCCTCAGGAGCCTTAAGGCAATTTATAAATTAAAACTGCAGAATATTGAGATCATTTCACACCGTACAAATAAGCAAGTCCCCTCTGTTGCCATACTAACATCCCAGTTGCTATTGACATTTCATGCTGAGAAGTAAACACTGGAACTTAATTAGTCCAGGCCTGGAGGAATCCTCCTTTCCCAATAACTAGAATCTGGCTAAGACTAGAGGCTCAGGTGTTGGCTGTGTAAATGTGAATTACTGTGGATTGTGGGTTCATTGGATTTATTTTCCCTTCCAGTATTCATTCATGATGTCTCTGTCCTTGAGTCCTTTCCATGTGATACCCCAGATTCCTCATGGTGTGGCTTTTTTCTGGCTGGTGACAATTCATCAATAAAGAATTTCTGATTTTTTGCATGCTGCTTTATGTTTCCCATCCATCTTAAAATGAGTCATCCTTGTCTCTTTCATTTTGACAAACAGCTCAATAATTTTGGTGGCAGGGCTGAGTTTTTAGGTTTCTTTGGGGTTTTATTGTTTTGCTTTTTATTAGTTTGTTTTTTGGCATGCTCTTTCTAATCTCAATCGATTCAACATTATTGTGATCTAGGAAAGGGTTTATGCTAATACTATAATTATTTTCATTAACATTTATTTTTCTTATCATGCATTTTGGATGATTTACAAAGCTTATTTGCCATCAAATTCCACTTCTTGCAAGGAAATTAACTGGATTTCTAGCCAACCGTCTGATCAGAAGATCTTTTTTTTTTTTTTTTTTTGAGACAGAGTCTCGCTTTGTTGTCCAGGCTAGAGTGAGTGCCGTGGCGTCAGCCTAGCTCACAGCAACCTCAAACTCCTGAGCTCCAGTGATCCTTCTGCCTCAGCCTCCCGAGTAGCTGGGACTACAGGCATGCGCCACTATGCCCGGCTAATTTTTTATATATATATCAGTTGGCCAATTAATTTCTTTCTATTTATAGTAGAGACGGGGTCTCGCTCTTGCTCAGGCTGGTTTCGAACTTCCTGGCCTTGAGCAATCCGCCCGCCTCGGCCTCCCAAGAGCTAGGATTACAGGCGTGAGCCACAGCGCCCGGCCTGATCAGAAGATCTTTGGGTTATGTTTTCTCCTCTTCAAATATTGCGTGTGTGTGTGTGTGTGTGTGTAGCATATATCTAAATATAAAACTGAAAAAAAATAAATCAATAATTAGCTGGTGCTATAGACTGTATGGTTGTGTCCCACCAAAATACATATGTTTATGTCCTAATCCTTAATGTGGTAGTATTAAGAAATGGGCCTTTGGAAGGTTTATTACTCAGAGTTTTCCAGAAAGATAGAACCAATAAGCTAGCTAGATAGATAGATGCATACAAGAGGATTTATTAGAGAATTTGGCTTATGCCATTAGGAAGGCTGAGAAATCCCACAATAGGCCATCTGCAAGCTGAACACCCAGGAAAGCCAATAGCATGGCTCAGTCCAAATCCAGGTGCTTCAGAACCAGGGAAGCTGGTAGTGTAACTCTCAGTCTGAGGCCAAAGGCCTGAGAACCCAGAAGGCCTCTGGTGCAAGTCCCAGAGTCCAAAAGCCGGAAAACTTGGAGTTCTGATGTCCAAGGCCAGGGATAGAAGGGTGTCCCAGATCCTAGGAGAAAGAAGGAGATCAAATTTGCCTTCCCTCAGCCTTTTTGTTCTGTCCAGGCCCCCAGCCAATTGGATGGTGCCCACACTGAGGGCAGATCTTACCTGCTCAGGCCACCGACTGACATGCCAATCTCCTCCAGAAGCACTCTCACGCCCACCTAGGAATGATGCTTTACCAGCTAGCTAGGTGTCCCTTAATCCAATCAAGTTGACTCCTAAAATTAATCATCACAGAAGGTGATCAGGTCATGAGGGTGGAGTCCTCATGAATTGGATTAGAACTTTTATAAATGAGACCCCAGAGAGCTTCATTGCCTCTTCTGCCACAGAAGGACACAGCAAGAAGTTTGTCATCTATAAACTCGGAAGCAGGCCCTCACTACACACTAAATCTCCTAGCACCATGATCTTGGACTTTCCAGATTCCAGAACTGTAAGAAATAAATGTCTTTGTTTATAAGTCTGTGATACTCAGTTATAGCAGCCTAAGCAGAGAAGGACAGCTGGATAAACAGAAATATTAAAGTGGGCATTCAGTCAGACTGAATAACTGCATATTAATCAAATGGAGTTTCATTAACTGATCTTCTTGCCATAGAAAATACCCAGTAATAATAGCAATAGCCATCATTTATTGTGTGCTCATTATGTGCCAGGCATTATGCTAAACACTTTACATACAGAACCTTCTTTGATCCTCTCAACAATGCTATGATGTGGCTACTATTATTTTATAAAAGAAAAACTTCAAGAAGAGAGAGATTAGGTAACTTACCCAAGGTTACATACCTAATAGAATCAGGATTTACACCTATGTTTCTTTGGCTTAAACCTATGCCCATAACACCATGCTATGGGCTGTGTTGCCTCTACTCCATACTGAGTGACATTCGAAGGCCTAAGTTAGGGTCACAGCTTTGCTTGTCATATCCCAGACTCAGTAATTTTTTAATTTATGTATGCATGTATTTTTTTAGAGACAGGGCCTCAATCTGTCATCTGGGCTAGCGTATAATAGCATGATCATAGCTTGCTGCAACCTCAAACTCCTGGGCTCAAACCATTCTCCTGACTCAAGTAGCTGGAACTTTAGGTGTGTGCCACTACACTCAGTTAATTTTTAAAAATTCTTTATAGAGACATGGTCTCACTGTGTCACCCAGGCTAGTCTTCCCGCCTCAGCCTTCCAAAGAGCTAGGACTACAGGTGTAAGCCACCATGTACATCCTAGACTCAGTAATATAGTAGTACAACTTTTAGAAAATCCTTCCCTGAATTATAAAATATGCCACTAGGATGGGTAAAACAGTGGGAACTGGTGACATTCAATTCTATTTCATTCAATTCAACAAATATTTATTGAGGGCCTGTGGCGTGTAAGATCTAAAGCTGGTTATTGCAAAAGATACCAAGATATCTGAATAATATAAGGAAATCTTGCTGTATCCTAACCTTCCTTCCTTGGACCATGATGTCTCATGTTTATCTCTAGAGTAGCACTCATGACACTGTACAGTGAGTATTTGTTTTTATGACTGTGTCCTGTTAAACTCGAGGCAACAGGAGGGCAGGGAAATGTATTAGCTATCTTTTTATCACCAGCATCTAGCTGATAGTCAATTAATACATTTAAATGAATGAGTGACATTCTCCCTGTTAACTAAAAATAAATATTCTTGCTTATAGCAAAGGTGGAAAGAATCGCACATTATTGTACATACTTTGTCATTCAATGATCTCTTGTGTGTGTGTGTGTGTGTGTGTGTATTTGAGGTTTACGATATGATGTTATGGGATATATAGTGATAGTAAAATGGTTACTATAGTGAAACAGATCATCTATCTGTTAAATATCTATCATCTCATATACTTTTAAAAAATAATCTCTTAATGGTAACAGTTGTAAGTAAAACATTCATAATGGTGGATAACATTGAGGGCACACTGCTTAGTGGTAGATATTATGTCATTTGATTCTGACAGCAGGCCCTGTAAGGTAGATGCCACTGTTTCTCTGGTGTGCACAATACAAAATTGGGGCTTAGGAAAGCTGAATAACTTGCCCCAGGTCACATACCTGTAGATAACGGAAATAAATTTCAAACCCAACTGTGTTTGATACCAGAGACTTTGTTCTCAACCACTCTGCCATACTGTTCCTTCTCCTCTGCTGCCAGATTTTCCTGATTATCTTCAAGGATAACCTTAAGACAAGCCCATGAGAAGCATAAATATTTGCTTGATTCACATGATACATTGGTTTTTTGGGGGCATCAGAGTTTTATATGAAAATGCTAATTTCTCCTTACAAATTATATGAGAAAATGCTAGCGTTTCTCCTAAAACGCTAATTACATTTTCTCTTATCTATTTTAAAGTGCTAGCTTAAATTAAATTAGACTGTTTTGTGTTATGAGAGTTGTACTTTTTTTTTTTTTTTTTGAGACAGAGTCTCGCTTTGTTGTCCAGGCTAGCGTGAGTGCCGTGGCGTCAGCCTAGCTCACAGCAACCTCAAACTCCTGGGCTAGAGTGATCCTTCTGCCTCAGCCTCCCGAGTAGCTGGGACTACAGGCATGCGCCACTATGCCCGGCTAATTTTATATATATATATATATCAGTTGGCCGATTAATTTCTTTCTATTTATAGTAGAGACGGGGTCTCGCTCTTGCTCAGGCTGGTTTTGAACTCCTGACCTTGAGCAATCCGCCCGCCTCAGCCTCCCAAGAGCTAGGATTACAGGCGTGAGCCACAGCGCCCGGCCTGAGAGTTGTACTTTTTGCCAGCCATTGAAAAATTGCGCGCTGGATGACATTTGTCATTACAGAGTAAATGTCCCATAAATATCGATTGGTTGATTGGAACATTCCTATGTCCACCTTTGCCTGCTCTTGTCAGCCCTGCCACGTGCTCAGCAGTCATCAGCATTGCTTACATGCCTTGTGGTGGCACCACACTTTGGCCAAATGTGGCTCATGTGTCAGCTCTTCCTCAGGTGACTTGCACCTATGAGAATGCTTTATCCAGAAGGATGATGTTCATAGTGGAACTCAGTTGGGCATGTCCTCATGTCCTCAGTGACACTGCTATCTTCTAAGTCAGTAGATAGACCTGATTCAGTCAGAACTTGGACTTGATTATTTGCATTTTTTATTATGTAACAAGCCAAAAAAATGGAGCAATTTTCTTGAACATCAGTCTCCCTGAGAAATGCACAGATGCTTTATTTGAAGCAAATTTATTTCTAGTACCTGTCTCTCTTTTAATCTTAGAACAAATGCCTAGCAGCTGTCCCTACTATCATCAGTTTCCATCAATAGATGTGATCTTAATAAGCTCTGTCCTGCTTTCTGATGCACTCATATATGTAAATTTACACTATAGCTAAATAGTCCTGCTTTTCCACCTAATAATCATTCTGGAATATTGGCCATTATCTTGTAAAGATTCAGGCATTTTCTCATCACTCAGACATCCTGCCCTTAGTGTTCACCTGGTAAAAAAAGGAAAAAAGCTCCTTTGGAGAACCCAGCAAATATAAGTCAGAGTAGCATCTGAATTAAAGTGGTTAATTTGATTATATTTCACACTCTGCTTAAATTCATCTTGCCTCAGTGTTGAAAACCTCTTACGAACCCCTTCAGCAACTTTACCCTAAATGATTTATGATGTTAGTAATTCATACTTCTCCTTTTTACATGATGCCGTGAAGTATCTACTTTAGATTATGTAATGAAAAGGCCATGAAAGAATTAAAAATTTGTCATTTCATCCAGTCAAGAGAACATAAATGATTCCTTCATTAAACCAAACTCTTTCATCTATTTTTTCAACCTTCAGTCAATGTCAAAAGATGAAGTATGGGATGGAGCTCTGTGTTTCAGCACAAATCAGGGAATCTTCTAAAGTACCTCCTTTCTCCGTCCTTTTCTTCCTCACTGTCCACACATCTCATTCCTGAAGTCCCTGGCAGGTAGTTTCCAAGCCTTCTCTTGAGCACGTTAATGAAAAGGAGCTCACTCCTTTGAAGGAAGTCAAATCCAGTGATGGGTGGCTCACATTATAAGAAGAATGCTCTTTGGATGGAGATAAAAACCTGCTTCCCTGTTATATTCACCAGCTAACCTGAATTCTGCCTCAGAGTAAGCATCACATATATTTCATTCCATTTTTTGCCCTGGCAGCCTTGCAGGTATTTGCAGGCAACCAAATCTTCTCAAGGCTAAACATCCTCACTCTCTCAGGAATCCAGAGGGCAGAGGATGGTGTTCAGAATATTTACCTTTCCTATGAGTGTCTAGATTCACCCTATCTTGGCAAAAATCTTTTTAAAACTTACATATGAATACACAAACACACTTTTTATTATTTGAGAAAATGTAGAACATAAAAACCTTCTAAAACCCTCTCCCTTCCCCACAAGAGATAGCCACTCTGAGCCATTTCGTGGGTAGTCTTCTGGCTGTCAGTCTGTCCTAAAGTACAGATTTTAAGTGAATTATTCTGTTCCCTTTAAAAGATGTACCACCTGAGTTTTGAAAAAACAGGTTTGCCAGATCAAGAAGAATGGTGGTGTTTTCAAGTGTTTTATACACAGATTTGATGAATCTATATTTTGTTATTTTAAAAGTTTTAAAAATAACCTACAATTATAATTTAAGGCTTATCTATCATCAGTCTTTTAGAGATGTAGCCTCGGAGCAAGAGAGAAGTGTGAATTTAGGTAAGGTGAATGATCAAGTCTGTTTTAGTTCAAAAGAATTAATATTCTAGTTGAGAAGAGGAAGAATTTTATAGCTTCATGGACTTAATTGGGAATGCTAAAAGCAAGCCTTTTGGGGAGATTACCTTTTCTTTGCACACTAGGAACATTCATAATAATATCCAACAATTTTTATGTAACCCGATTTCGTAGAACTGCATCTTCTATTTCACTTTGAAAAATTCAGTCTACTGTGTTGTATATGTGCTGGATGATTTTGCAAAGGAGCAAAAAATGGTTCTATACTACTCTATTAATTAGCTAGCTCATAAGAGCACATATGTCCTAATAGTGCTCTGCTTTTAAGGGTTAATTTTATATGGGGATTAAAGTAGATCAGTGTTTTCATACGTCTGGAACTTTACCACTGAATAGGCATTTTAGGGACCACATTGATTAGCACCGAATCATAAGTGAGACAGCTGTTTCTCCTTGAATTATTTTTCAATCTTGATAATTAAGAGATAAAGTCTCACATTAATGCTAGCATGTCTTAAACATCTCTAACATTAACCAGTTCCCTTTTAAATAGAGCAGGACTATTCAGGCATTGCTTTTGACCAACCACAAAATTTAGCTAGAATTAAATACAATGGTTTTCGTTGCTCTTACATTAAAAATCTCTTTATATTTATGGTAATTGATATTCATTTTCCATTAAAGAAATGTAGTAAGTTTCCTTAATTCATTTGGGGAAGAAAAATGAGTTAAAGAAAAGTATTAAATAAATGATGCGCAAGTGCTGACTGGCTATTAAATGGCATATGGATGAATTTAGCAAACTGAGATGTAAATGAAATACCAGCTAGTATGAGATCATTTTCCCATTTCAGTGTTTTCTCCCTTTGGAATTTTTTTGTCCCTCCTGTTCCCAGCTACATTCATGTGTACATCAGTGATTCTTTCCTCCTAATCGTCAGGGCCTGGATAAGGGCTGGGAGGAACCTGTTACTGTTTTGCTCTTCCTTCAACAAGCTCATCTCAGCAGCCATTACTGATAAAAAGGTGATTAGTGAGAGACTCTCAACACCATCATTTATTCTGGTCATGGTGCTTTGCTTTGCACAACTGTACATCACATGTTCCTTATCCCTTTATGAATTCCCCATCTAAGCTCTCTCCTTTGTCTTTGTTAAAAAGGAATAGTATTCTACTTTAATTTTGATATCAGTGAAGATGACATCCATCCACAAAAAAGCATGAATCGGAAAGGGCAGAGAATGGAATGATTGACATTTGGAATAAAAGATTATTGTGTGATTACTCAAAAATATTTGCTGCTAAATTGGATCTCTTGATTTTGTCCAAGCAATACAAGTGGACTCAAGAAATAGGTAACTATGAAAAAAAACTCAGTAAAAATAAGATACTATAGAACACCTAAGTGTCATATCAAGTAGGTTTTTCAATTATATTTGCCACTCGTGATTGTCAACAAAAGAAAGTCTAACTAAGAAAGGTGGTTTAATTGTCTACAAAGAACACCACTGCTTATGCTCTAACTAAGAAGAAATGTGTCATGTCAGTCCACCAGAATGCATGTACCCTCATGCACTAATAAGTTCCTTTGAGGGGAAGGACAAGGACAGGAACAAGCTATGCTGGATGAGGAACATACAAGTTATACAGTACCATTAATGGATTATTCATTTTCAGAGCATTACAGTAGAGTAAAACATATTTAACATAAAATTATACTGAAAATATAACTCTCATCTTTTTATTCAGAAAGCCCCTTAAAGGACTTTACATTTTTGAAGTAAGAGTTTTTGCAAATGCTAGGTCTGTGAAAGACTGCTCAAAGCAAATAGCAGCTTTTGGAGTTCCTAATCCTAATGAAGTCTATGTGGGGCAGAGAGGAACTAGTGAGATGCACTCTAGCAAACCCAATGAAAAAATGCTATGGGAATTCGAGGGTAGAAAGCATAGGTATGTCAAAGTTCATCTATATCATAAGTTATCTTGGTAAATAGAAACCTAACTACCTACTCTGAAATGATATATGAATAAAGGATCTTTTCTTGACATGATAAATCTTATTTTTAAAAATTATTGGCTTAAGATTTTTTCCCCTAATCCTTTGCACCTTTTGGGTTTTGCCACTGGTAATATTTTGTATATGTTACTGTTCTAGAGAAAGAAAAGGCAGAATTGGAGTTAAAGAAGAGTGGTAGTAGAAGGCCAGATGGAAGATAGGGCACTCCCTGCGTGCAGGTCCTGGGGAAAGGATGAGAAAGGGCACCCTGTGTGTTTTAACCACAATATAATCTGAGAGAGTTTCACTAGAAAATGATCACTGCTTTTGATAAATAAGTAAATCTTCAATGGTATAAATGTCTAATTGATATAATAAATTACTCATGTTCATACATTTGTTTCTGGGTAAACGGAAATGGAACACATGCAACAGAAGACTTCTTTTAAAAAGAGGTTAAGAATATTTTAAAAATTACTAATTTTTTTAAATTTGAGAGTTGGAAGGAGTCTTAGAGGGAATCCAATTTCCTCAGTTTAGCCTAGCCCAGTTAATCTCTGCACCAGGACTAGACATCCAGACCCCTGGCTTTTACATTATTACTTTATCCACTGTATCCATTTGCCCCTCTTCCTTGATTTTAAGAATTCTCTAAGGGTTTGTGTGAAGTGTATGATGTGCCCCTGGTTACTTTGGAAAGAATCAACCTTCAAAACAAATTTGGAGATTACTTTATTTGAAGAATATAATAATAGAAATTGAGTATGACTAACTAGATGATTCTGGCTGTGAATTCTGAAAATTCACTAAAAGTGTTATGTGTAATTTTTATATATTATTGGCAAATAGGCCTATTTTTAATGTGTGGGAAATGGATGAGAAAACAGCAGAAGTGCCCCAAGATCTCTTAAAAAAAAAATAAAAGCAGAAACAGCAACCTGCCCAGAATGTCCCCATGATGGGCTTCTTGGCCTCCCTTTTTAAATACGAAGAGAGAGCCTGCTGCCTCCTGCTGGTGGTGATGCTAGGTAGACTCCAGTACCCTTGACACCCCTCCAAGCCACTGCTTGGCATTGCTATTAATATTAGCTCTTAGCCTTCCAGACAGCCTTCCTATCTAAACAAAGGACAAATTTGCCTTACCTTGTTCACTGTTACCACAGTGAACATAGATCTTCCTCCCAGGGCAGACCTACTGGTCCTCTGTTCTATTCGAGACAGTTATGTTTTTTTGTCATGACCTGCACTGTTTCATGGACCATGCCACCTCCAGAGCCCTTCAGTCAGCAGTCTTACTCCTTGATCTCTAGATGCCTTCAAGAAACAAATGAGTTATGGCTATAACAACATCCTGGCCACAGTTTTAAAAGGAGAGTATTAGCGCCAAAATTCCAAAAGCCATCAGTCTTGTCTGCCTTTGCTTCCAGAGGATCATTACGTGTGTGTTAACCTCCCTGACAGTCTCTAATGGTGTCCTTGTTCACAATGAATCTCTCCCCATGCTTTCTCTTCTTTCCTTCCTCGGGCCTTGGGCTCTAGCCCCTTTGCTCTGTATTCAGTTACCTTCTGATGTCTCTCACCCTTATAATGCACTTCAAAATCAACAAAATCCAGATAGCCTCAGCTTTCTTGTATTCCACAAAAAGGGTCTAGCACTTCATTGATGAATTCATTCAGTACTACATTTACTGAACATCAGACACAAGCCAGGTACTGCGATTCTAAGGAGATAAAGACTTGGTCTTGCCCACAAGAGAGGGACATAGTAAACAGATTCGAGAGCTAGACATATTAGGTCATCAAAGACAATGTGCTCAAGGAGAGGCACAAAACCTAGTGATGATGGTGTATAGGGAAGCAGGTGGAAGTATGGGGAATGTCAAGGAAAGTCTCCTGGAAGAAGTTACTCCTAACTTTAATCCTAAAGAATAAGTAAGCATTAAATAATGATTACAGAGAAAAATATCCAGGCAGGAGGAACAGCATTAATAAAGTCCTGGATGCAAGAACATAAAGTGTTAAGAGGAAGCGAGTGGCTGGGTAATCACTGAAGAGTTTTAAGCATGGGAGTAACATCAGACTTATGGTCTAGAAAGGTCAGTCAGACTTGAAAGCATGAAGAATGGGTTGAGATGTGCAAGGCTGGAAGGAAGGAGATAAGTGAGGAGGCTGTGGCTATAATATAAAAAGAAAATAAATTAATTAAAAGGCTATAAGGGCCTGAACTAGACCAGATAGAAGACAAAGTTGAGAGCTACATAAGAATCAAAGTAAGCAAGACTTAGTGATAAATTGGCTTTGGGGTATGTGAGAAAGAGGCAGGAGTCAAACTCGGAGCTGGCGTCTGGCTTAAGGATTGCGTGGATGGTGATACCTCCAACTGGAGCAGACATTAAAGGAAGGAAACTGGTTGAGAAGGATAATGAGTTTGGTTTTGACTGTGTGGGTTCCATTTTGGGCCATTCCAACATAGAAGTGCAGCACACATTTAGAACTGTGGGGAAGTATTAGTTTAAAACATTTGAGTGGATGCAATCACCCAAGGAGAGTTTATAGAATGATAAGATTAAGATAAGAATAAAACCCTGGGGAAGGCTCGGTGAGGTGGCTCATGCCTGTAATCCTAGCACTCAGGGAGGCCGAGGCGGGAGGAGCACTCAAGGTCAGGAGTTTGAAACCAGCCTGAGCAAGAGCAAGACCCCATCTCTACTAAAAATAGAAAGAAGTTAATTGGCCAACTAAAAATATACATGTAAAACATTAGCCAGGCAAGGTGGTGCATGCCTGTAGTCCCAGCTACTCGGGAGGCTGAGGCAGAAGGATCACTTGAGCCCAGGACTTTGAAGTTGCTGTGAGCCAGACTGACGCCATGGCACTCTAGCCCAGGCAACAGAATGAGACTCTGTCTCAAAAAAAAAACAACACAAACAAACAAAAAGCCTGGGAAAAATTCACGTTTGAGAAGGAAGCAGAAGAAGAAGATCCAAAATAATAATTGGAAAAAGAATGGTTAAAGAGAGGTCAAGAGACCAGGAGGGTCGTGAAAGCCAAGGAAGGAAGAGTTTCAGGGAAGAAAACATCATTACCAGTCTGAAGTTCAGCAGGGAGGTTCAGTGTTTCAAGGATCAAAGCATGTCCATTAGATTCTGCCAGCCAATGCAGAGGATTTTTAGTAAAGTGGGGGCGGGGGGCAGGTGATAACCAGATTGCAGTGGTCAGAATCTACATGAAAGGTTGGAATCAAGAGCTTAAGGGAGCATCTGAGAGTTTGGCTAAGAAGGGAAAAGAAAGATGAATCATAATGAGAGGGAAACAGAGCCAGTGGAGAGGAGGGAGTCAGTAGTGTGGTAATGATGGAAGATACAAAGAGACAGTGGGAATGGCAGAGAAGATAGGGATCCACTGTTTACTGGAAAAGATATGACCAGGGGCAAAGTACTGGACTGTACTCATTGAATCCTCTGAAATTTGAGAACGCAAATGAAGATTAGCTAAATATGCATAAATTTGTGGGGATCTGGGGAGCCAGGAAGTTGCCTGAGATTGTGCCCAGTGGCCCCTTGTGAAGTGTGTCTGAGATTGCACATGAGAGAAAAGGGAGTGAAGGAATGGATAGAGATACTCCCCTGGGGTTGCTGTGATATTGATGCTGGGTCCAAATCAGCCAATAAAGGGCCAGGGTGGTTGTCCCCATTTCAAACCCACCCCAGTAGGTGGTGGTAGCAGACCAGCTGTGATGGGGCGGGCTGGGGCTGGGTGGAGAAGAAAAGATACAATTGCTCTGCCCTCCTCTTTGAAAGGGATGTCCCAGGAGGATAATTTGGTTCAACCTGGTGGGCAAATTAGACTTATTTTTTAAATTTATTTTTTTATTTCAGTAGATTTAGGGGGTTCACGCATTTTTTTGTTTACATGTATGAATAGCATCATGCTGAAGTCAGCTTTCAGTGTATCCATCACCAAATTGTGTACATTTGTATCCCTCACCGCCTCCCACCTATTTTTATGGTGATGTTTTCAAAGATCTGCTCTCAGCAGTCAGTGATGTGGTGTACGTGTGTGTGTATTCATGAAGAGCCAACAGTTGAGTTTAATAGTTTAGCCTCTTATTCTCCTCTCTTTATTCCAGCTCTTTCCCCTTCTTTCCATGACTTCTCCCAAGTCCCCCACTCCTAGATCTAAATTTATTCTGTGATCTGTAATCACAGTGATGGGAAATTAAGAGCTTATACCTTTTTTATTCTAATGCCAACCGTATTTTAACTGATACTAGAGTAGACTATTTGATGTCCAAGAAAGTATTTGAACTCCAACAGTTAAAATTCAGGCGTCAGTCTTTAGATGGCTAGTGATCTGGGGCGGCAGCACAGGATTTTTGCCTCAGCTATGATCTGGCTTCACCATAGAATTTATAGTACATCAGAGTCAGGGGGAAAAACCACTTTTTACTTTAGTGAATCAGATTCCATCACGGAAAGAACACATGAGACTGTTTGGCTCGAACAGTCGTCCCTTCTGAGAATATCTGAGAAGTCTAGAATCACCAGTTCTGCTGATTCTGCAGTTTGCTCCTCAGTCAGGATCAAGCAGAGCCATCTCTGTGGAGGAGGCTTCTTCAGGGCAGAGTGAAACTGTTTTATCAGCCATCTCGGCACATGGCGGGACTGTGTGCTATTAAAAGCCTCTGGAAATAAGACAAAAGAATGAGGGTCCCATCAAAGTCCTTTGGAACACACGATCTGGAAACTCCACACATTTATTAGACAACATTTCCTTTAGTGAATTAACTAAACTCCTCCTTGAGACATCCTCTTTGAAAATGCTCTCAGCTCTATCCTTGAGCAAATGTTGATAGCACCTGGCACTTGCCACACTGAGTGTGGGTGCCAGGGACACAGAGTGAGCCAGACGACAAGAGTGCCCTCAAGGAGACAGAGCTGGGCCCGTCATCGCAGCTCCATGTGATGACAACTGTGGTGGCAGGGTGCTTTGGGGCATCTAAACCAGACAGGGGCAGCAAGTGATCAAGGGACAATGCCACCATCAGCTTTCTGCTTTAGAAAGCTCATTTCATGCTTGGGGATTTAAATGATCCAGGACCAAGATTCATAAGCACTTGGCTAAAATGATCCAGGAACAGTTAGTATCACCTCCAGCTCAGAAACAGAGCAATGACAATATATTCAAGATTGCAAGATGCCCTCATGGGTTAGTGAGAGAACTGCTTATATAGACCAGATTTTCTCTGATTATCTCAGGTGAGGACACCCACAGAACCTGGAAATTACTTTTTTGTCACCACTGATTGAAGCTTTCAAATCAGTCGTATTATCTCCCTCCGTGCCTCAGTTTCTCTATTATATAAATATCAAGGGACAGTGGAACTAATGCCTTCTTGTCCTTGCCAGCCCCCCTCTATGTCATTGGGCTACATACTCCCTTAATCTTGTCTCGTAATTCAATTGCCTTGTGTTAATCACTTGCTGCTGCCATTCTTTGAGTTCATGCCAAGTTTTACACCTCCTTTTGACATTGAAAGCTTCATATTCTACTTAGAATTATCTTGATGTATGTGCAGAAAACAATCAGTTCCCTCTATAGTGTACTTTAACCTTTGTGTTTATAGAGTCTTATACTTTTAGCCGCTGCATTTCATTATGAGACCACATGCCATTTATTTTCTATCAATGCTTTCAATCCCTTTCCAAGGGATTTCCTTTCTGTTCAATGTCTGCAAATTGAACTATCTAGTTCCTCCTGCCTTATAAGCTAGTGCATCCCAATGTGTCATTAAACTCCTGTTGGGTGGACGATAAACTATCAAAATTAAAACCAAGGGTCTTTATTCCCTTTGGGCTGTGTCAGAGAAATTTATTCTTATATTCCCAAACAACATTGTTCTATTAGTGAAAATCTACTCTCCACTCTTAGCAGATTGACTACCAGTTTCCCTACCGGAAAACTACCGGAGGGCACTGTTAGGGAGAGGTTAAGTGGTCAGAGATGTGGTTATATAATACCAATGGTTAAGTTATGTTGTTCTGGTTTAAACTCAGTCCTTGTTATGAATTTAATAGCATTTGATGGGGGTCAGGGCATGCTACCCTAAAATATGACACCTTGGTATTTTAAATATTTTAAGCTAAAGGAATTCAAGAAATGGCTGGTGCAGGGAGGACTCTCTGACTCTCCCATGAAGCAGACCATGTGAGGGAGCCTTCCTCACTCCCAGAGGAAAGGAGCAGCCTTATCTCTGAAGACAGAGAGATGCAGAGAGGAGTCTGAAAGCAGGCCTTGCTAAGTTCCCTCAGGGTACTACCCTGAGATCATACCCTTTTGTCCTATCATATTTTTCCATGACTCTCCACTTTTCATCAAACCTAGCATAAAAATGCTTAGGTTTAACTGTTTCTTTAGTTTTTCATTTCCTTATGAAGGCTCTCGTGTTACATAAAACTTATATTAAATATACTTGTGTGCTTTTTCTCTTGTTAATCTCTCTCTTGTTTTGGGGTCCCCAGCCAAGAATGTAGGATGATAGAAGGAAAAGATAATTTTCCTCCCCTACACATTTAATCACCTAAAATTATTACTCTTGGTGTTTTTATTTGATGGACCCATTTTCATGAAAATCTGATTATCAAAGGCAGAGTTTTTAATAAAAGGCTTTCCCATGAATGTTAGCAAGAAAAGGCATCCTTGGAGGAGGTGAAGATCTGTCTGTGGAGCTGCATCCAAGAGTAGAGGGATCAGAACTGGGTGGCAGCTCCATGATGGGCCTCTCTTGACTTCATGTGGGTGGGATCATGTTAGTGTTAAGGGATCAAACTTAAGAGCTGGAAGGAGGCTTGGAGCTCACTTCATTCAATTCGTTTTTTTTTATGGATGAGGAGCCATAGCTGCAGCTCTCAGCCCAGGGCATAAGGCTGGTAGCTTTCAGCCTGGACCAGAACTTAGTCCTGAATTCCATGCTGTGTTGATTAGTCTTACAAGACATCATCTATGTAGCACTGTAATGCTCTGTGAGAGGATATCAAGACCACAGAATCAGCTGACAGAACTGAGACATTTTATCTTTTTCAACTGTGCCACTTGACATTTGAAATTTCTATTTCATGATAACTTTAGAAAGGTCTAGTTTATTTTGTTTATTCAGCAACTGTTTACTGAAGACCTACTCTGGATCAGCCCTTATGTATAATACCGTATTTACTCTCATTAAACAATATCAAAACATACCTTAAACTTAATCAATTAACAATATCAAAACATACCTTAAACTTAATCAATACCTTTAAACATACCTTAAACTTAACTTGGCATATTATTTTAAAAAGTAGCCAATAGAAGTTTGCAACCAGCCTTTCTTCTATGAGTTTATCTTTTAAGTTACTCGGAGATTAAATCCACAAATCATTTTGAGTGGCTATCATTTGCAGTCTCTAATTGCTATGGGACTTATAGATTCAGAGGTCATAGGAGCTCTTCACTGTGCATATCTCAGACAGTTGCCAGTCAGGGAGTGTGTACCCCTGTGTGGCCAGTACACCAAAACCTGTTCCAGAGATGTAGTTAGGTCGCCCGTTTTGTCAACAGTTCACCAACCAAAGCAGGAAGCACAGTGCAGTGTAGAAGCTCAGTCACTCGTTTATTATAAACATTCCACCTGCCTCCAGATAGGATTTGAGTAGCACAAAATACAAGACAGATGCCATAGCTTATCAGTTCTAAGAATGCATGTTTTCTTGTATTTTTACCTTCTTCAAATCAGTATTCATATGTTAATCAACAGATCTTATCATTTCTTCATAGGTTCATAGAATAATGTTTTATAATCTTAAAATTCTGAAATTTCATGAAATAAACTACATTAGGATAATTATAATAAGGATTTTTTAAAAGGTACAAAATAATTAAAAGTGAAAACACCTAGGCTAAGGCTAGCTACTGCAATCAAAATCAAAATTAGCTGTAGATTTTTTAAAAACCTAGGTTGGATGCCAGTTAAACATGGCAGTCCCTCCTGAAACCCCAATAAAATGGCAATAAAAGAATAAAATGACACAGCCTCCACCTACTCTCTCCCCAAAAACAAAAGAGATTGCTTCAGTTGATGAGAGATTTCAATGTATTTTCAGCAGATGGAAAATAAGAGTGAAAACTGACATGGCAGAGCCAAGGTAGCAATAATGTAGGCACATGTAGAAGAGATACTAATGATCATGGTATTAAACTGTAATTCTGTGAAGGTATTTCTAGGGGAAACTAAAATTATATGGCCTAGGTAGGTGGAGTTTTCTTAAGTACCTGGTGGGTCTTTCTGACCATCCCTTAGGCCATCCCTGGAGGGAGTGGGGAAATTCTGCGGCTGGTGCAGGAGAGGTGGGGTGGGGAGAAGGGGGGGAGGTGTTACCTAGGCAAAGTAGCTGTGTACTTCCTCTTGGGTCAGCAAATAGGTTTCAATCCAATGTAAATCTGATTTTTGCTATTTTACCTTTAAATATAGCTTTTATTATAAAACTTGTTCTAGATTTGATGTAAATTGAGATAATTCTTAAGATCTAGTCAATTATGCTTTCTGTTTCAAACAGGTCATGTTCCACACTTGGGAAGGAGGGCTAAGTAAACTCCATTTCAGCAGTACATAAACATAAATATAAGTATGAATATTTATAGTTTGTTCATATGTAAATGTATATATGTACGTGTATGTGCGCACACAGCCGTGCATGTGTAATTCCTCAGAACAGAATGTTTATTTCATATAAAGGTTTTTAAACCTATAGATAGATTCCCCCAGTGTCCCTCTGATATTCACAGCTTTACTAGAAGTTTTCATCTGGTTTCATAAACGATGGCTTCTATAAATGCTAATGGCTAACAGGACATGGAGTTCATTCTCTATAATGTGAGGCATATTGAGCTGTGGTTTCTGCGAGTGGTCACTCTCATTATCGCCTTGTATTTTCTAGAAAACCATCTCTGGGCCCATTCCGGCCCAAGGCTCCTGATGCATTCTGACAGCTTTAATAATGCTTAAAGCGTTTCCACAGTAATACAGACTCTTTTCCCCTCAGCCATGGGAAAGTGAGAAAAAGACATTTGGGTCTGTTTCTCCGTAGAACAAAAAGAAATTCTAGTTGGGAATTCTGTCAGTTTATCATTTTTTATTGTGGCATATATAGACCGTCAAGGAGAATGGTATCCCGGGTAAAGAAATGCGGTAAAGGACAATTATTTAAGGTGTTTTCCTAAGTCACTTATATTGGTTATTTGTGTCCCAGGTGTCAAGAAAAAAAATTATAGGCAGTTAGCTTTTCCAGGAGAGAGGTTTCAGGAATAGTTGCTGTGATTTATGTTTTGAGATTCACGGTATTGCATACTTGTTCTGAAACAGCTTCCTGTAAGCCTGGGCAACCCCAGTGGTACCCCCTGCAGAGCCGCCCTGCCGCGATCCTGCTTCAGTTATAATCCTTGTCATTTTCCATCGCTCTTTGTGAGGCCTTTGAACACTGGGATTTCCCATTCAGGACAGACAGAGTCTGTCTTCGGCTGCCACAACCATATTTCCCCTTTCCAGCCAGGGGTACCCCTGCCTCACCTGTGGGCTCTAGGCCCTGAGGCAGCCAGCAAACAGTGTTCTAAGGATCAAATAAAGCATCTGAAAATGTTTTAAAGCCTTAAACAGTTCAATATTATCCTGTATTATATTAGATTGTATCATGTCATATCAAGTCATTTTCTAGCATGAGCTCCCATTTTATACTCCTAACCTTGCTTCAGCTCTCGGAGTATCCAGTCCTGAGTGGAGCCTGCCCACCTGGGCACCCACCCTGGCGGTGATGGATCAGGCTTGATAGTACCCCCAACCCCTGGCCAGTAGGGACCACTCTATGCCTTGTCCTTCTCACTTTCCATTCTAGGTGTGGCCTTGAAAAGAGTTAGAGTTGATACATGGACAGACCAGTAGATAAAGTCAGTGTCAACTGAGATACAGCATAGTTGCATCAAGAGTTGGCCATCTAAGGCCATACTTGGTCCTTGCAAAATTAAAGAATTACATTTTAAGTCTCCTAATTTGATTTTAGGGCCCTGCCCACCAGTTTTTTTTTTGTTGTTTTTGTTTTGTTTTGTTTTGTTTGTTTGTTTGTTTGTTTGTTTTAGCATCCTTATTATCTGGCCAAGTGTTTAAGGATGTTAAATAATATGTTTTGGAAACAGTAGAAAGTTCTAGTGGACTGAACTATATTGCCTGATCTTAGCTTACGGCGAACACCATACTGCTTATGTCACCCCATTTTGGAAAGTTGGCCAGTGAGTCACCATAAGCCATTGTTATTGTCGTTATTGTTGAGCATTTACTTGGTATTTTAGATATCTAAATTACTCCACGTAAAGGTAAACTAGACAGGATTAGAACTCTAGTAAGAAAACTGTACCCAACCCATAATATTACTTTGCCATTCCATACAGTAAATATTTACTGAGCTCCTACCACGTGCAAAGGACTATGATAATACTTAACAGAGTAGCAAAGTTTAGACAGAATTTCTGCCCTTCTGGAGCTGACTATGTAGCTAGCCTAGAACTAGAGCTTGTCCCCCATGGCATGTTATTGCAAGACTTAAAAATTCAAAATTCAGCTCTGTGTAATGAGGTACTTACTCAAATTGTTAACTATCGACTGTGCTTTAAATATTCTGTCTTGAGTTGAAAAAGGTGAAATATCAAGCAGTGTATTGGCAAAGACGATCAGGAGATTATAGAAATTAAAATATTCACTCATCTTGAGTTAAAATAAGTTCTAAGAATGTTTCATGCTTAGCAAACTCCTTTCAGCTGACCGATGAGGTTCCCTCTGGAGTGTGTAAATTGCCGGTCACTGTGAAGGCCCAGGAGAACAGTTCATCACAGGTGACAGCTGAAGTACATGTTGTTGTTTTCTTTTCCCAAATATTTTATTATGAAAATTTTCAAACACGAGAAGAGTTGAAAGAATTGTTCAGTGATCACTCATGTACCTGCCACCTAGATTCTAGAATTGTTGACAAGTTTGTGATTTATCATATATATTTCCTTCCAGCCATCAATCCATATTTTTTTTTATATCTCAAAATGGGTTGCAGACATCAGTGACCTGCATGTCTAAGCACTTTGGCATGCATATCATTAACTTTCATTATAGTGTGATGTACACATCTTATATGTATCATTAAATGAGTTTTGAAAAATGCACACAACCCTGTAACTCAAACACCTATAAAGATATAGAACATTCCCATTACCGCAGAAAGTTCCTAATGCTCTTTCCAGTCGATCCCATCCCTACCCTCAGAGGAAACCACTGTTCTGATTTTTTTTCCACCGCAAATTAGTTTTACCTGCTATAAAACTTCATGTAAGGATTCTTTTATTCAGCATAATGTTTTTGAGATCCATTAATGTTGTTGTACGAATCACAATTCTCATTATTGAGTAGTATTTCAATGCATGAATGTTCCTAGGTTTTTTATCCATTCTCCTGTGGATGGACATTTAGGTTATTTCCAGTTTATAGATGATATGAATAAAGTTGCTATGATCATTCTTGTATGAGTCTTTTTGTGGATGTTTGATTTCTCTAGGGTAAGAAGCTAAGAATAGAATTAGTGAATCACAGGGTAAGTGTATGTTTAGTTTCATAGGAAAGTGCCAGAATGTTTTCCAAAGTGGTTGAAGCATTTTATGCTGTAATAAGCAATGCATGAGAGTTCCAGTCACTCCATATCTTCTGGGTACAAGCTTTTATCAGATATGTTTTGCAAATGTGTTTGCCCATTATGTGCCTAGCCTCTTTATTTTCTTAACAGTGTATTTTGATGAACATAAGTTTTTAATTTTCATTAAAACTAATTTATCAATTTTTTATTTTATGGTTATTTACTGTGTCCCATGTGAGACCCCTTTCCTGCCCTCAGATTATGAAGATATTTTCCTATGTACTTTTGTAAAAGCTTTATAGTTTCATCTTTTATATTTCAGTCTATGACCCATCTCAAATTAATTTTTGTATATGATGAGATTTACTTGTTTTGCATAGATATCCATTTGTTCTAGCACCATTAGTTGAAAAGACTTCCTTTCCCATTGAATTATTTTGGCATGTCTGTCAAAAAAGGCAAATAACTATATGAGTATGGGTCTGTATCTGGGCTCTCTATTCAGTTTCATTGATCTATTTGTCTATTCCTATGCCAATACCACATTGCCTTGATTAATGTAGCATAATACTAGGTTTTATAGTCAAGTATTGAAGTCTTTTTGCTTTCTTCTTCTTTTACAGATGGCTTTGAATAGTATAGATACTTTACACTTCCATATATATTTTTTTTAATCAGCTTGTTCATCTTTACCAAAGAAAGATTCGATGGGCTTATAATTATGATTGCATTGAATATATGACCAATTTTAGAAAAATGGATAACTATACCAAGTCTTCCAATCCAAGGACTTGGTGTATTTACCCATTTATATAGTGTTCTTTAATTTCTTTCAATAGTATCTTGTAGTTTTTAGTGGAGAAGTTTGTATATCTTTTAAAAATTTATTCCTTTTTTAATCCCTTAAAAAAATTTCTTTTGTGTTTTTGACACTATTATAAATGAAATTATTATGGAGTTTCATTTTCCAATTGTTTTGCTGATATATAGAAGTGCTATTGATTTTTGTGTATTGGCCTTATATCTTGCCAACTTACTACATTCACTTATTATAATAATTAATTTTTAAGTTCTTTAATATTTTCTACTTAAGCAATTATGCCATTTGTAAGTAGAAGCAGTTTTTCTTTTTCTTTTCAGTCTGTATGCTTTGTATTTGTTTTCCTTGCCTTATTGCACTGATCAGGATCTCTAGAACAATGTTAAATATAAGTGGTAAGAGTAGACATCCTTGCTTTGTTAATGATTATAGGGGGAAATTATTTAATATTGACTATTGAATATAATGTTAGATACTCTTTACTGGGATGAAGAAGTTCCCTTCTATTCCTATTTTACTAGTATTTTTTATGAGTGGATGTTGAATTCTGTCAAATGTTTTTCTGCATCTATTGAGATTCTTATATAGCATTTCTTTTTTCATGAGTTAATGTGATGAATTACATTGATTTTTAATGTTATAATCCCAATGTAGTTATAATGTATTTTTAATATATTATTTGCATCAATTTGCTAATATTTTACTGAGGATATTTGCATTTAGTATATTTTTTAAAATAAAGGCAGATAAAATAAAGGCAGATAAAAACTTAAAATCATTGCATATCTGGTCCAGCACTTCTGGAGCCATTTCAGAGAGCATCTGGATAGATGAGGTTGTAAAATACAGTCAGAATAGGCTTGTTCAAACCAAACCATTTCAAATATCCGTGTTCCCCCTTCAATCAAGCAGCTAAATAGAAAATAGAGATTCCTTAGCCTCTATTAGAGACATTTTGACATGATTTCATTCTATTCCCTAGCAATGAACTACGATATAATCTAGACATAAACCAACTGGTAAGCCATTCTTCAGGAGTAGATTTCAGTTGTTTCATAAGAAACTAGAAGCCTAATCAAATGAAGAAAGTCTCACTGAGTCCTTAGCACAGAATCTTGAAAAGTTAAAAAGAATGTATTTCCTTCAGGAAAAACTCATGTGACCACTTCAGAGAAATGGTAAAACTGAGAAGTCATCAAAATCAAGGAGTCACTAGGTAGTAGTCCTTAAGGGAGAGAACTCACAGGTCTTAGTGGTTCACAGAATAAACAGAAATAAACAGAATAAACAGAAATAAACAGAATAAACTCTCCTAACCTAAGTTAACTAAGAAGTGTTGGTAGATTTGCCAAGATAAGTGTGTTCTGTAGGGGTTTTTGGCTTTATGTTGACATATGTTTTAGTTTACACTGAAGCTTCATGCACATACAGGAAGGGTGGCCATTCAGTTATGCTGCGGTCCCTCTGAGGCACCTGAGCCTCCTGGCCCTCTGCCATAATTGGCACTTTCCGTGTCTCTCGTCCTCCGTCCTCCTCCCTACTCCCAGTCCTCCCTTTCTTCCTCGTCCTGCCTGCCCTCTGGCTCCCCTCTCAGGAGCCACTTGGCTTGTAGGGAGGCCAAGGGCTGAGGGAATCTCTACCCAAGAAAACTTTTCACCAATTCTTTGATCCACTAGAGGAACATGCTGACATTTACCATAAGCAAGTGTTAATATTACTTTTGTCAAGATCTGCACAGGGCTCTTTAGCATTCCCCATCATCCCTGTCATTGTTTTTATCCACAGCCACCTGTTTTGGATATGATGCAGGTAATGGTGGAAGTGGAATAAGGCACTGAAAAGACACACTAACACGACTTTTTCCCTGATAAGTGTTGAAGAGAACAGACACCTTTGCAAGGGGAGGATTTGGGCAGGCTATATTGTTCTACAATTTGTCAGTTGATAACTTTTGCTCCAAGTCATTGCATTTTCCCAAGCGAAAAACCTTTGGCTGAGCACTGGCAATGTACACACTGCACAGAAATGAAAAGTTATTAAACCAAGACTACAGGGGAATGCAGAGGAATGCCCAGTTTGTAATTCTGGGGGAAACAGTTTGGAATGCACAATGCACTTTTGAAAGCCTAACAAAATTATTTCAAATCTTCCAGGGAAACAACCAGCCTTTTTTAAAAAATCTAGTCCCCAAGGATTTTCATTTATCTTTTAAATCTAGTTGCTGTGAAATACTGATAATGCACTAATTCTTTGAGGTGTTAAATCTGCATCTACCAGTGGCTTGCTGAATTAATCAAATTACCTTAAAGTTAATGCAGTCGGTGAGAAGAGTTTAATGATATTCAGAACTTTCATGGTAATAATTACAGATGAAGAGGGTCAGTCAGTTGAGAATTAATGTGAAAAGTGAATAGCACGAAAATCTGAATTAGGATATCAGAACGTGCATAAATTGTAGGGAAAGTGACCCATGAAAATTAAATTCATTTATGTTCATTCAGAAGGAGGAAATAAAAGAAAGTGTGTTGGAATTTGAACCTAGGGAAAATGTAAGAACTAGGTAGTTCTAGTAAAGAAAGAGAAAGAGGAGTTAAGGATGGTTGGGAAAGCAAGTGAGAGAAGATGAGACATTGTTTCTTCTTACACCTGCTTCTCCCATTTCAGGGTGCTGAAAACAGCTGTTATAATTCACCTATTACCTCCACCCACAAGGATCTTCTCCCTGGTGTCATCTGTATGCACACTTTTTATTTTTCTCCCGTATTTTTAAAAGAGGAAATACAGTCTATAAATTGCCATTGCTGCTCAAAAAAATAACTGATTGTTCAGAGCATTAGAAAATAGATAGTTGTGATGACCTAAAGTAATCACAAGTAATTACCATGATCTCTTACCTATCACTTTACCCAGATCTTCTTTCTTGAAAGCTGGAAAAGTATTTTTTAAAGAAATTTAAGTATTTTTAAGGATTTCCAATGGTTGAAAATATCTTCCATATTTCAAAATTAGCATTGTCTACTCACTACATTTTTATAGAAGGCAAGCAAAACAGATGGTGTAGTAACTTTTAAAAAAGCGACTGGCTCAATAATCAGGTGTGTATCTGCTGTGTGATATGCTGTGCCAGTGTTTTATAGAGCCCCGTCTGGCCGAGCACACTGACACAATCTGGAGGCTCCCAGTGAGTCAGCTACTGAAGAATTACTGGAAAAGACAGTAGACGTTTCTGGGAGCATATGATGTGTTGAAAAGACCCTTCTTCCAATGTAACTGTTGAAAGATTATGTACCATTCTTCTCCATTTCAGAGACATAAAATTATACAGTTAGTGTTTATGAGTGTGAAATAAAGAGACGGAAATTGTCCCTGTTGTGATGCCAAAAATAATAAAGAGGGAAATGCTTGTTGACTTATTTCTTCATTTAGTCTGTATTTCTTGGCATTTACCATGTTACAGGCACTGATATGTGCTGGGGACACAGAACTGAATGTGAAGGTGTGGTCCCTGCCATCAGGGAGGCCCCTGTTTAGAAAGCAGAGAGATAAATGTGAACCAACCAATGCAATGATGTATTATGGGTGTCATGAGGGAAGGACATTCAAGGGCATAAAGAAAGATGAGGTCAGAGACATTTTCAGAGCTGTTTTACAAGATGAGTATATGTTCAACTGCTTGGCAAAGGAGACAAGTACAAAGGCAACCTAGAGCACCATGAAATGGCCCAATTGTGGAATCTATAATACAATTAGCTAAGTTTAGCCAGAGAGTCAGGTCACTTGGGGAATGACAAGTTGGAGAAATTGGTAGGTTCTGGGTCATGGAAGCCTTCTCAAATTCTGTAAAGGGGTGTGGACTTTATCCAGTTGGCATTTGGGAGTTCTGAAAGTTTTAAGCAGAGGGGTAATAAAATCTGATTTAATAGTAATATGAAGCAGGGCTTAAAACATAAGGTAAAATATCTTAAAATACTTTATCTTTACTAAAAATTGAACATTCAGCAATTACCAACAAGAAAGTCATCTGCGTGACATGATGGCAAGTTGTAACAACACCATGGACTGCGGAAACTGCTCTTCCTGCTGGTTCAGTCACCTTACCCTTGAGAGCACCTATTGCTTCTCCACCTCCCTGCTCAACAAATCTATTCATTTATTCAGTGAGTGCTCATGTGCTAAGCTCTATCATGAGCCCCAGAGATGGATAAAAATAACTCATGGTCGCTGCCCTCAAGGCCTTCACTGGAGCCATCCTCAGATGCCTCTCTGGAGCCAGCCATGGCCCTTGAAGAGTCATAATCCTTCCTCCTCTGCAGCCACATCCTGCTCTTCCCAAAGCCAAATTCATTTGCTGCATTTTCCTGTACAAACTGGAGGGTAAAGAGATGCAACAGTGACCAGTTCTATTTTGAGAATTACCATGAAAGGTGGGGGTGTGAGAGCTAAGAGGACTCCTAGTGGTCTCCTAATGAGTCGGTGCTTCAGGCACCAGCTTGGAAAGTTAGAAAGGTGACTTTGACTTTCACAAGGTTGCTGTATATGGATTTGCATAAAGTTCTATATATTACCCTGCCACTCAAGGAATCAAAAGCTTCAGATGCCACTGATGGACTACTAGGTATACATGTTAATTATTATTTTGATAGCTAGAAAAACAGCCCTTCAAGCATATCTCAGAGCACAGGCATTATTACACAAGCCACTGCCTTCCTTAGTATTCGGGAAAAATAAAGCTCACAAAATGTCGTGTGAAAGGTAAAAAGAGCCATTTAACCCAAAGAAATGTTATTTTATTATGTTTTTCCATTTAAGCCTTATTATATATAGTATCACAAGCTATTACATAAAGCCCTTGGTTTCCTAACAAATACTTCATAATTGTTTTGGTAAAGGAAACCAGGAAGAAAGATATGATACATGTAGGGGAAAGAGGGTCTTATGTTTTGGCCTGCATTGAACATGGATCATTTGCCACAGCTTTAGACTGCTGTTGGTTCTATTATCTGCATTGCATATGACTAAATTCACACCCAGTGCAGCTTCTCCTGGTAAGCTCTCCATTTCTGGGAAACAACTTTAGAAATCTCTTGCCAGTTTCCTGAAGTTGAGTTGTTCTAGTGGCATGATGCCTTAGAAATTGATTCTTGATAGTGTGAATCATTGAAAGCTTCCTTGCTGTCCCCCCATAAAAAATGGACACTTCCCTTTGAAGATGCCATAGAACCCACAGCAGAGCTTCCAGCAACAAAAACCTTTGTTGCCGGAAGGTAGTCATAACCTTGAAGGCAGCACGGCAACCTCATCAACTTTGGCAAAGCGCCAAGCAGCAAGCGCCGTTACATCGTTAATTAAACAAATGTGTATTGCGAGCCCTACTGTGTGGCAGGCACCGTTCCCTGATCTGTTCTCTGCGCCTGGACACTGCCCTGACCCCACCCCCACTTAGCCACCCTTCAGGTCTCTGCCTAAACATCCAGGAAGACATCCCTGAGTCCTCTCAAACCAGAGTAGGATCACATATAGGTGCTGTCATAACCCTCTGCACCTCTCCTTAAAAACATTTAGCATAAGCAACATTTCCTAATTATTTCTGCAATTTGAAAGAGGAAAAAAAAATCTGTCTTTCCTACTAGACCATTAGCTTTGCCTTGATCAGAACCATTTCTGTTTATAGTTACTAGAACAAGAACTGGTTAGGATATAAGTAGGAATAACGAGATGTAAAGAGTGAAAACAGAAACCTGATTTTGTAATTAACCTACTGTATGTATACTGCTGTAATTACAATATTCCAACTAGGAATATTATAATAAAGCAGCAGAGTGTTCTGAGGCATCTCATTCAGTTCTCAGTCCAGTGAACAGTCAAGATCCTTGCATGCAGGGTAATGTGAACTTCATCGATAAAAGCTGACATTTTCTATTATAATAGTTTTTGAAGAGAAAGCTCCTTCCAAGTACCTGTTCCTCCTGTAGAATCTGCTTCAAACATCCTTTGCACGCGCATGTGGAGATAACGTCAAACCACGGGAAGGGCTGTTTATCTGATGGTTCTGCAGATACCAGCTTGCCAGCCTCCTGAGGCTGAGTTGTTCTGGTGGCATGATTCCTTTCTAGTGTGCAGCGCAGTTGCAGGTCACAGTTCACGGTCAACTCCAATCCAAGGTGAGTCCAAGACTCGTCCCACAGATAGAATTGATTTGTGGAGACAAATCACACAGGTCTTCTTCAGAAGCAGCAACATCTTCTTGAAGTACTTTCCTTGTGATTTAAATCTCATACTATGATTATTTATTTACATTTTTATTTTATTTTATATTATTTCAGAGTATTAGAGGGTACAAACATTTTATTTACATAAGTTGCTTTTGTACAGTTTACTGTGATTTATTGATGGTTACAGATGTAATGATCACTCTTTCAGCCCTCTTCATCCCACATGAAATATTGTTGCATCCTTTTGGTTTTTTTTGTTGTTTTTTTTTTGTTTGTTTGTTTGTTTTTGGATAACTTTATTTTATTATGGGATTTTTTTTTTCGGCATATTGTGGGGGTACAGATTTTAAGGTTTCAATAAATGCCCATTTCCCCCCCTCCCCCCAAAAGTCTGAGTCTGTGTTGCATCCTTTTGGATCTTACCAATGGTTAGGGAACTAAAATCACTCTGTTCCTGTATATTTGTTTGTTTCAGGTTACATTAAAAGCACATGAATAACAAAATGAAGCTAGTGACAGAAAACTCTTCAATATACTTCATACCTGCCTTGATAGTCATAGAATCTGCTGGCGTAAGATGGAGGTTAAATTCAAATACCTAATAATACAACTTAAGATTTACACTCCCAGGCTTGGCCAGCTTCCCTCCTGATAGCATCTCACGTTCATTGCCAGAAGATGTGTGGCTAGGCCTTTGCACTCTTTATTGCAGTGACTAATGAGCTCTAAATCATTGTCTGTTTACATGTTTGTTCTCCCCAAGTGATCATGAGCTCATTGAGGGAATTAGTGACTCTGTCTTGTTCATCCACTTTACCCTGAACATTAATTCCAACATCTGCCCATATCTGAGTGATGAATAAATGTTCGTTGAACTACAGGAACTCACACACTATCTCTTCTAATCTTTTCCGCTGAAACCAGCTGTAATCATCTGCCCTGCAGGTAAATTTATGCTGTATCAATTTCTTTCACATAGCTATAACATGATAAATGGCTGTATATGATGTAATAACGGTAATATTTTGTCTAATGGGAGTAACATTATTTTATCGGTTTATGTATGTATAATAGCATGTTAAGGCATTTTTTTCCATTTAACATTCTTTTTGGAATAACTGTTCTTTCTGTTTGTCTTTTGAATACTACTAAATTCATTTCAGTCTTTCTTTTTGTGAATATTCATTTAAATCTGCCTTTAGAATTGACTGCAAAATAAAGTTTCTGTTTTCACTCCTTACATTTCAAGCTTCAATACAACTGAATCATTAAGTGCTTTAGTTAAGACTAGCAGATGTGCCTTTAAGTTGATCCCCCATGATTAAAGCTAGTTTGTAGGCTTCTGATAATACAGTCATGCCAGAAGTAATTAAATGCTTATTGTTCTTATTAGATTATTCAACTCTATTATATAAATAGACAAGTATATCCTTCCTCTATTGAGATATTTGGGAGGAAGGGATGTGGTTACTTACTTTCCTTCATTCAGAGGAAATATAATGTTAATTAACTGAAGTCTGAACTGGAATGTATTGTTAAGGAACAAGAATTATCTTTGTCAAAATGCTGACTAGAATTATTCTATTTGAATCAATATATAAAATTGTTTTGTATAGTGACAATGCTGGCTTCTGCTAACATAATAATGACTCCTTTTGCATGCGTATGAATGCTTCTAAAGGAAATGAAAGCTGTGCTTTTCTTAAATAGGTAAATATTCTCTCAAGTGTGTCCACTTATTATGTTTACAGATAATGGAAAAGAAAACCTTACTCTGGCTCCCATCTGAATGATCACAACTTGAGAATTAATGACCTAACAATTCTATGGATCGATTTCTACTAGTTTATGTGATTTATAAACATATACAAAGAATAACGATAATCATCATTAATAGTCTGTTTCTATAATGAAAGTGTTTTATATTTACTTCCTTTTCATTTTCATTATAATTAAACTTGGCTTTCAAGTTCCATTTTGGAAATAATTTTTTCTTATAAGCATAAGTGAGCTTCTTTGGCTGTACTTGGGGTAGAAGTAATGGCACAGAGTAATGATGTTAAATGGTCCTCAATTGGCCAAGGAGTCCTTTGTCTTGTCTTTATAGGTAGAGCAGCACTAGACCTTGGGAGTGGAAGAACCCTTCATACATTTATCCATTCTCTTCTTTGTTAATTCACCTTGCATTTGCTGAGCACCTTTTGGATGCCAGGGACTGTGCACAGCGTTGGGGAGATGAAGATGAACCAGGCACATCTCACCGTCTACTGGGGGAGACAGAAAATTCATGCTTCAATACAATGAAGGGGGTCCATGACACAGATACACAGCAGATGTTAAGGAAGCATCGCAGAAGGACCTACCCAGGCTTCTCTTCATGTAAGCAGTGATGCTGAGGGGTCCAGGGACCTGGACTCTCTTGTTTTCCCTTCTAATCAACCAAAATGCCTCTACCAGCCAAACATAACAATGACTAATGTGAAGCCACTTGATCCCCAAGGTCCTGCCAGGCAGGCAGTACTGAGCTTGCTATCTTAAAACTTTGTAAAAGCCCTAGACCTCCTATAGCCGCACATCAGTAAGGGATTCCCTGGCCCTTCAACTCCAGCCCTTGACCAGCCTGTAGACCAGGGGTCCTCTAACTTTTTAAACAGGGGGCCAGTTCACTGTCCCTCAGACCATTGGAGAGAGTGCACTGTGGGCCGGGGATGAGACGGCTGCTAAGCAGGACAGGCAGCGGTGGCAAAAACACCCAGCAGGCTGGATAAATGTCCTAGGTGGGTGGCATGTGGCCCATGGGCTGTAGTTTGAGGACGCCTGCTATAGACTCCCCATCTTATACCATAAGTCTTGGGTGAGGAATGATGCTTCATTGCCCATGGCCTGATGTCTGTATATGGTAACTTACCCAGTCTTCCTCACCACATTTTTTGTGTTTTGTCCTTGGAACTGTGACCCTCAGAGGCATGTTGGGGGTTGAGGGACAGGGAAGTTATCTGACTAACAACAAGTTATCTGCTACTAACAGTAGCAGAATTGCTAAATAGACTTTATCAGCATAATATTACTTCACTATTGAATATTTTCTGAGCTGGCTACTTTTTGAGAGTTAATGTCTTATCTTTTCCATTCTACAAACATTTATCGAGATACCGACCTCTGCTCTGTGAAGTATCAAACCCTCAGGACCAAAAGGAACTGGGATTAATTCTAATACTAATCTCTGTGACTACAACAGATTCTAATAGTATCTTTACTGTTCAATTGTAGTCACCAGAGCCATTGGGACCATCATGTTGAAGTTGATCATGATGATGACAAAAAGCTTCATGTTTCGTAATTCTTTTCACTTTGATAAAATGTTTTCCAAATTATCATCTCATTTTATCCTCAGAGTGAAGAAGTAGATGATGCAGATAAAATCCTACTTTTACTGACAAGAATTTAGAGGCACCAGAGATTGACTTAGTTGCTTAGCTCTTGGCAAAGCCAGGAATAGAGATCCTGATGCCTGAATGGCACCCTGTGGCCCACAAGAGGGTACAATGTGTTATTAGGTCATTTGCTCTTCACATCATCCCTATGAGTTGGAGTTATTAATACCACTCTTTTACAGATAAGGAGACCAAGGTGCATTGACATAATGTAGCTAGCCAAGGTCATGCATATTCACATCCAGCTAAGAGGTTTTAAGTAGCTACTTTGGACCAGGCACTGTGCTGAGTGTGTTCATATCTAACATCTCATCTACCCTCATAGCAGTCAGTGAGTTAGGTGTTATTGTCCATATTTGATGGAAGAGTAAACCAATTAATCACCCAGGGTCTCCATTTACTGGTAATTAAACCAGTTCTTAAACTCCTTTCCAATGCTCTTTCCATTAAGTCGGAGGTTCTCAGCGTTTTCCCATCTCCAGTCTATTTATAAGCACAGCACATACTCATTGGCTATATCTCTCCTTACACCACGGATGTGTTTCATAAAGTTTCTTCCCCTAGGAGATATTAGTATCAGAATCTGCTGAAAGCGGAGGGGGATAAAGGTAGGCATTCAAGAAGAAGGTAGTTTAAATTAGCACTCTTACCCATCCTCCACTAATGACTAAACTGTATCTCTTAACCCTTATAATAGTCTTTTTTTTAAAATCCAGCTTTGTTTCTGTTTTATCCTTTCAACAAAATTTGTTGGATCCCTACATGTACCAAATATGTTCTAGGTGCTGGAGATATAGTGGTGAACAAAATCTGTGAGGTCCCTACACTCATAAAACATATATTCTAGATACTGACAAGTGCTCTGAACACAATTAAACAGAAAGATGAGATAGATGTAGGGGAGGGTGGTGGTGGGGAAACCCTCCACCGCGTGGTCAGGGAAACCCCCTCCAAGGAGTGGCATTTGGGCTGAAGCCTGAATGGCGAGAGCGGGGACAGAACTGGAATCGGGTGTTGGACATCTTCTTGCCCACACAGCTGGCTCTGGCCCTATCCTTCCTCATCATACCAAGGTACCAACCACAAGCTCAGCCTGCTCGACTTTCAGCTTCAGTGAGAACACCCAAAACAACAGCCAGGCCTGGTCCTGTGTCTCTGTGTCAAAGCCTTGGGGCTAGCTCTGGCCCACACAAGCTGGAATCGCAGCTGGTTCTATACTTTGTTCCATGGCACCCCAAATCCATACAAGTACTCACTCCACTTTCAGCAAGGGTAAAACCTACCCAGAGAGAGCCTTTGACTCACACGATAGTTGACTTTCAAAATGTCAGCTCTTTCAAATAGATAAACATTTCCATCAGCAATTTATTTTCTATAAGCAGTTCGTCTTTGTTAAGGACCCAGGTTCTTTTGTTTTCCCATCTTCTGAAGTTGGAACTTAACACACAAGCAAGAAACAAGGCAACTAGTAGAGGGAGATGGGAACTAAAAGATTCTGGAAAGGAGCTTTGCTCAGAATTTCTTGCTTGGCATGTCTATGCCACATATCCTCTAACTTGCGAATATAGGGTGACTGGTAACGAGGTTTCTATTCAGTGTGGACTACAGAGGGAAGCTCCCTCTAATTAAACATCAAGAATACAGAACCAATGGTGTCTTCAATATTACATCAGTAGAAGTGTTTCACACAACCAATCACTGAAAGAGGTCAGCCTAGGATTTACGGTGAATGGAAGCTGTCTTAGTTCATTTTATCTTGCTATCCAGAATACCACAGACTAGATAATTTAAAATGAACAGAAATTTATTTGGCTCATGGTTCTGGAGTCTGAGAAGTCTAAGAACATGGCACTGGCATCTAGCAAGGCATCTTCTTGCTGTGTCATCCCATGGCAGAAGGTGAAAGGGCAAGAGAGTGAGAGCGAGCGAGAGAGAAAGGGAGCTGAATTCATCCCTTTCATTGGGAACCTACTCCTGTGATAACTAATATACTTCTGCCACAGCGCCATTAATCCATTCATAAGGCCAGAGCCCTTGTGACCTAATCACCTCTTAAAAATCTGACCTCTCGACACTGTTGCACTGGGGATTAAGTTTACAACACATGAACTTTGGGGGACACATTTAAACCATAGCATTCTGCCCTTAACTCCTAAAATTCATATCCTTCTCAAAATGTAAAATATGTTCATTCCATCTCAATATCCCCAAAAGTCTTAACTTTTTCTAGCATCACCTCAAAAGTCTGAAGTCCACGTCTCCTCTAAATCATATATGGTAGGATGGAAAAGAAAAAAAAAAAAAAAAATAGGATGGAAAAGAAAAAAAAAAAATAGGACAAACTAGGATGGAAAAGAAAAAAAAAAAAAATCATATATGGGTGAGATTCAAGGCACGATTCATCCTGAGGCAAATTCCCTCCAACTGTGAACCTGCAAAATCAAAACAAGTTATTTACTTCCAAAATACAATGGGGCAGACATAGGATGGACATTTCCATTCACAAATGGAGGAATAGGCAAGAAAAAAGGGGTAACTGGTTTCAAGTAAGTTTAAAACTCAACAGGGAAAAGGGAAAACAACTCTAAGTTTAAATCTCCTTTGACTCAGTGTCTGGCATCCTGATCACATTGTGGTGAGAGTTGGATCCCCAGGGCCTCAGGCAGTCCTGCCCCTTTGGCTTTTCTGGGTCCAGTTCACCCAGCAGCTCTCACAGGTCTGAGTCTTGTGCCTGCAGCTATCCCAGGCGGACACTGCAGGCTGGTAGCTCTGCAGATCTGGGGTCTCAGGAGTGTCTCCACTCCTACAACTCTGTTAGGCATTGCCCTAGTAGGCACTCTCTCTGCTGGCTCTGACCCTGCAGCAGCCCTCTGCATCAGCTCCCAGGGTGTCCTGATACATCCTTTGAAATCTACGTAGAGGCTGCCATGGTCCCATAGCTCATTCATTCTGCATGTCTGCAGAGTCTAAACCACATGGAAACCCACAAGGCTTACTTCTTGTGACCCCCAGGGCTGTGGTACAAACTTCACCTGTGCCCACTGGAGCCATGGCTGGGGCAGCCAATGAGTGCTGCACCAGAATGTGGGGAGCAGAGTCCCAAGGCAACCCTGGGCAGCTAACCCTTGGAGGGTGCCCCAGACCTATCCCCTGAAACCATTCTACCGTCCTAGACCTCTGGACCTGTGATTGGGAGGGACAGCCTCAAAGATCTCTGAAATTCCTTCAGGGTCTTACTCCCATTGTCTTAGTGACTGGTAAGTACCTGACTCCCTCTATTCCCCTTCTACTCATACTAATCTCCTTAGCACTTGGCCACACCCTTGCTTTGCTCTCGTAAACATACCTTCTCACTCTTTACATGGGCATGCTCCAAATCTTTCCATTCTGCTTCCCTTTTAATTATAAATTCCATCTTTAAGTCATTTCTTGTCTCTCGCATCTTACTGTATGTGGTTAAAAGTAACCATGCAGCTCCTTCAATATTTTGCTTAGAAATTTCTTCTGCCAGATATCCTACTTCATTGCTCTTAAATTCTGCCTTCCATACAGCCCTTGGGCATGAATGCAATTCAGCCAAGTTTTTTTGCCACTTTATAACAAGGATGGCCTTTACTCCAGTTTCCAATACCTCTCTGTTTCATCTGAGACCTCATCAGAATGGCCTTTATTTTCTATGTTTCTACCAACATTCTCATCATGATCACTTAAATAGTCTCTAAGAAGTTTCAGACTTTTTCTACAGCTCTCTTCTTCTTCTGAGCCCTTACTATAATCACCCTTAATACCACATTTATGGCAATCTAGCCTTTTTCTAGCCTGCCCCTCCAAATTCTTCCAGCATCTACCCATTTCCCAGTTTCAAAGCCACTTCCACCTTTGCGGGATTTATTATAGCAATAGCCCCACTTCTTGACATCAATTTTTTGTTTCAGTTCATTTTATGTTGCTATAACAGAATACAACAGGCTGGGTAAGTTATAACAGACAGAAATGTATTTAGCTCATGGTTCTAGATGCTAAAAGTCCAAGAGCATGGTGCCAGCATCTGGCAAGGACTTTCTTGCTGTGTCATCACATGGCAGAAGGTGGAAAAGCAAAAAAACAAAAGAGAATAAGAGAGAAAGAGAGCTCAACTCATCCCTTTTAATAGGAAACCACTCACATGACAGCTAACCCACTTCACCATAATGCCATTAATCCATCCTAAAGGTCCTCTTAAAAGTCCCACCTCTTGACAGTGTTGTATTAAGGATTGCTTCCAACACATGAACTTTGGTGGACACATTTAAATCATAGTAGATGCCAAGGCTATGTTTTTATAAAAGTGAAAAACAAACTTTAAACTCAACCCTAAAAGATAAGTGATAGGGGTAAAGGAGGCATATCACCCTGGGAAGATTTTTCAAATTAACATTCCTTTCTCTCCCCGTAAAAAATTACGATACATACCCTGAGAATACAGCCCCTTTGACAATAGTCATTATACTTAGCCTTGCAACTCATGGTCTGTATTGAAGCAGAAAGAAAATTCTGGAACCTACTGGAAAAGAGTTTCTGATCATATAGTTAGTTTTCTATAAAACCAACCTTTAAATAAAATTTAATATATGGAACCTATCTGGCCAGCGTCAAGATTTAAACAGCCTTCACTGATAGCCCCAAATTGAAATTTACCTACTCCCACTCTTCCAAAAATACTTGGTGTATTTACAAGTGATGGTATCTCTACGTTGTATTGCACTTACCCGCAATTTGTGTTTGTCACTCCATCTCATTGGAAAGGCAGACAGATGTCTTTCACCTTCATAGCCTCTACAGTGCCTTGTTTATAGATGCTGAAGATTTGTTGAATTAGATTTGTTCCATTGAGACACTTAGACATTTGCTAATTTTTTTGCATTGATGTAGTTTGACAAAATTCTGAATTTCTATTATAACTTCTCTGGTAGGACTTAGACAATAAATTAGTTTATTCCTTCCTTCAGCAAGTATTCACTAACATTTGGTATGTTGATCAGATTACTTCTTACAGATTTTAAAATACATACTTAAAAATAACAATTACAACTTTTGAAATCTGTATATGGGCCAGGGATTTAATTTTGAGGCTTTCATGACTTAAAGTGCTTGGATATCTAATTTGAATCTACCCAAGTTGGTGGAAACTCTGAAATAAGCGCCTCTAGGATAACAGAATAAACTGTGTCTGTCACTATGATATGATTTCTTTAACTTTTGGGGAAAGCAAATAGCAGGAAGATCAAATTCCTCCAATAATGGATTTTTCCACTCAATTATTCAGCTGTCGAAGCCGCTAGGCCATGCAGAACTGGTTTCAAGACTGTTCTACTGCCAGATGAAGCTGTCAGGATTGTTGCTCTCCAGGGAGCCTGGGAATTGTTTCAAAGTGGTCACAAAGGATCATTAGAATTAAATATACTTTATTGGAAGGAAATAGTCATTTTCCTACTGGGATTTACCAGCCATACCCGTCATCCTTCAAGGTTCTGAAATAATTCCCAATAAACCTGATTCTGTTATTTTCAGCAGCCTATATACCAGGTATCTATAACTAATAATCTAGTATAAATACAACAAGTATCATTTTTTTAAGTCCACAGGAAAAATTCTACACTATCAAATAAAGTTCTTAAACCTTTGATTGACAAATTTTCAATCAAATTAATGGATTTCGCTTTGTTTCATAAGGACAATCCTTTAACCTCTCTCTCCTTTCCAATAATCTGACTTTCTAAAGAATTACCTTCTTACTGATGGAATAGAAAGAAGTGAAAATTTTTCTCCTATTAAAGCAATAATAAAAAATGGTCAATTCCTTGATTTACAGTGATGAGCATGTACAATAATTTTCTTAATGGCTATTTTAGCTGTCTTTGGTTAAGTCCTTCAAAATCATGCTTACTCATAACTGCTACAGTACAGTAATACAAATTTATAACTTAAGAATGCTGGTCACATAGTACTGAGTGACAAGTATTTGTTAGTTTGTACTTAAAATTACACACACAAACGCACACACACACACACACACACACACACAAAAAACCCAAGGTGTACTCTGATATGATAAAGCCAACTGTGAAACGATAAACTCACAAACATCAGTGAATGTTTTTTTTTTTATAAAAGCATTTTTCGCTTTATGAGCCTCAAATCGCATTTTCGGTAATTCAGTTTACAGATAACTTTCAAAAACATTTCTGTTGCATAAAGCAAAGTTTACCACAGTTGATACAACTACAAAAAAAATCAAAAACAAAAAGCAAAAGATAACATATCAAACTTAATCTTCTATTAAGAGGTTCAGAAAATCCAGGTCCTTTTGAAGCTGTTCAAAATCAAAATGATGCTTTCTTAAAAAAAAAAAAAGAAAGAAAGAAAGAAACAACTTTAAGTAATATTGGAAAGCTGCAGCAGATTTTGACAAGCATTTTAAAAAAAAATAAGTTTTATTGTGTATATTTGAGGTGTTTACTTCATTTGTCATGTAGAGGCATTGGTTAGCACCAACCAATGAGACACAGACACATTTAGATGGCAGAACTTGGGAGCCTGGGGACTTACGATCTCAACCCCACCCCTGCCATTACCCACCTCTATTGACTGGGCCACTTCATTCTGCTTGGTTTTTTGCCAGACATTGGTGAGTGACATTTGCAATCAAAAAAGAAAACAAACAGCGATATCAGAAGGCACTATTGCTTTTGTCATAATTTTTTTCTGTAAATTGATCATTTGGCTGTGTCTACACACAACAGCTAGCTTTGTTGTTTTGAACAACCTGTTAGGGGTCTGGTGCTGACTCTGTATTTAAAATCCTCCATCTTTTGTGAGCTTGGCAAATCACTTGCCTCTTTGGACCTTAAGTTTCTGTAACAACGTGAAAAGTGGAGTTATTGATACTGTTCCTGACTGCCTCAAAGGTTTGTGAGGAAGGTCAAGTGAGATCCTATCTGATAAAGGACTATGAAAACCACAAAGCACTGCACAAATGTTCAGTTTTATTCTGACCTCAGAAGAGTTGTCTGCTTGAAAATGCATCACGCAATCCTGAAACTTTAGCTACGTGTAGAACTGTACGTTCAAGTCAGAGTCACATATATGTCTGCGAAAGGCTTTGCCAAACTCCTGGTATGACAGGAGTCATATACGCCATCACAGTGGCTAAGTCCCCCCAAGACTGAAGACTCAGGGGTCATTGAAGAAGGTCAGCATGCACAGGGTGCCAAGCGTGAGACCAAAGGCAGTTGGGAGCATGCCTTTGTTTCCTTGGAGTGAAGTGAAGAGGAAATGATAGTGGAGATTAAGTCAGTCCAGTACAGAGTTTTAAAGAAAAACATGATTCTGATTGATCCACCTATGTGGACAAGTTAGATGATTTCTCGCGGCCTTGGTCTTATCATCTGTAAAAGGGAGATAGTAATAATGTGCATCTGATGGGGTTGTTAAAAGGAATAAATGCAATAATACAGCACGTGGAATAATGCCTGCAGTATAGTAAGGGCTTGATAAATGTTAGCTACAATTAGTTCTACTTTTTATTATCTTAATTGGTATTTAAACTCTTATACTTCTGTTTGCCTATCTATAATATAAATGTAAGCAACTGCCCATCTTCTAGAAGAGAATTTTTTTCCATATGTGAGATGTATCTTGTTATATATAAGTAGATATTTTTTATTTTGAAGCAAATAGTGTTCAAAAAGAACATTCTCTTTGGTTTAAGAGGGTTGGACAGATTAAGAGGTCTCAGCTTAAATGAGCAGGAAAGGCAAAGAATCTCTAGTAATGAAAATGGTGCAGAGACTATAAAGACCCAGGAGAATAGTAAAGTATATTTAAAATGACAATATTGTTATTACACATTGCCCATAAAGCAGTTATACATGCAGCTCCTGCCAAGCTTGTTTGCCATCACTTCCTAAATTTGGCTTGTAAGCAAGGAAGACATCTGGAAAAAATAGTTAAAACAAAACAGTGTCTAATTAGTTTTAAAATATTTTGGTTAAAAAGTACAGTAATTAAATAATGCAATTCTGAGAGAATAAAAGGAAGAGACTATTCTGGGAAGAAACAGTATAGCATTCTTACACATTTGTAGTGGAGACATTAGAGGCTTATAAGGGGAAGCATAATTATTTCTTCTTTAATTTTTAATCATGAAACTATTAAAAGTACTTAATATAAGATGTTTTACCCACCACTAACATTAAATAAGCATCAACATTTTGCCTTATTTACAGTTATTGCTAAAACCAAAATTATATTCATTTATTGTGTTAGCTAGTCTTCATTCTAGTATTGATTTCAGTTGGTTGTGTAACTATTTTTCTGTGACTAGTGATCCAATACAATAAATTAAAACTTGGGAGTAAATGTCAGCTTCTGAATTGTAAATTGAAAATCCTCCTTGTATCCTCAATCTTCTAAGAGACTCACTAAATATCTCTGATTGAATTAGGTTTTTTAATTGACTGAAGGCCAACCCTCTATGTTAAGTGGTGTGATTTAAGGCACCTTAGCGATCCTGCTTACTCCATAATATCTTCCTCGTCAACTAGAATTCTAATCACAACTCACTCCTATGGGGTTTATGTTAGTCTGGTTTCTTCAGAGAAACAGAACAGTGAGAGAGAGACACACATAGACAAACACATGGGAGACAGAGAGATATTTACTATAAGGAATTGGCTTACGCAATCATGCAGGCTGAGAAATCCATCAGCTGTGGTTGGCAAGCTTGTGACCCAAGAGAGATATATAATGATATATTAACAGTTCCAGTCTGAGTCAAAAGGCCTGAGAACCAAGAGAGCCAGTGGTGTTAAGTTCCAGTCCAAATTTGAGTCTGAAGGCAGAAGTCTGGCACCTCAGCTCGAAGACAATAGGGGAGGAAGAGAGAACTCTTTCTTACTCAGCCTTTTATTCTATTCAGGCCTTCAATAGATTGGATGAGGTCCACCCACACTGGGTAGAGCAGTCTGCTATACAGTCTACTGATTCAAAAACTAACCTCTTTTAGAAACACCCTCATAGACACACCAGAAATAATATGTAACGAAATATCTGGGCATCCTGCAGCCCAGTCAAGTTGACATATACAATTAACTATCATGGGATGGATGACAAAAAATAGAGCAGCTCTCTCAAACACACACTCAGTTCGAATATCCAGTTTCTGGTTATCTTGAACAACTGTCTGGCCATTTATTCATTTGCGCAGTAGCATGGATCAGTTGAGTCCCCTAAAGCAATGAGATGCTGGTAATTTTAAAATGTGGTGAGACAGGAATGGTGAGAAACAAAGCAGCTCTGACATGTCTGGACCAGGAAAGGCAGTCCTAGGCTGATAAAGGGGTTGGGGTAAACTCCTAGGGTGGCCATGATATATGCTGGGTGGTGCTAGTGATAGCAGATACAGTTTATTAAATAATCCTAATGAGTGAGGCAGGCATCGTGATAGCTATGCTTGCCTAACTCATTTATCAAACTTTCTTTAATCATCAGAGCAACCATATGAGTCATATACTATTATTATCCTCGGTTTAGAAATGAGAAAACTGAGACTTCTGGAGGTTAGATGCAAAGTCACATAGTGTTGGTCGGTTACAGAGCTGGAACTCCAGCTTGCTATGTGCTACTGCTGGAAGGCAACAGCAATACCAAGCCATACAGGCTGCACGGGGAGAGGGCCAGGCAGGAAACACACCATGGCACACCTCATGTGCTGCACAGTTTTGCCCTAACTAATTAGAGGAAGTATGTGTTCGTTGGAATGCTTAACAGTGTCAGAATCAAAGGGCAAACAGGAAGACCAGTCCCTGGTGTTTCGCTCAGCCCTGAAAAGTTGGCAGTAGGTATAGTTGATGAAGCAAATGAAGAAAACGGAAATGGCAAAAGATAAATAAATCATTTTTGTTCAGTCTCCTCATTCCCAATGTTGAAATTAATTATAGAGGAGAAAACAAGAAATGGCATCAAAAATAAGACAGTTGATTAAAAGGCAGAAAATACTAACAGAAAGGAGATTTAGATGAGTTTCTACATAGGATAACAATAGAATGAGAGCATTCACAATTATATGGATTAAATCCCAATCTGGTTCATTTGAAAGAAAGAAGGTAATAATAAAAGGTGCTGTGCTTTGTGTAAAAGACGATGCAATCCTGACCTTCCTTGTACACTTCATGCTGGTGCATAGTCTCTTTGTGTGCACATCATCCACTTCTGTGTAACCCATACAGCTTCTGACCTGGCAGTTTGCTTCAGTAAGTACTCAATAATATACTGTCATTCTTCATTGAATTAGGTAATTATCACAATAACTACTTTTCCGTTATTAGGCAAGAGCCTAATTTTTCTTCTTTCAGAGTTACATGATGTGTGAAACATTAAGGGACTTAATTACTTCAGAATATTTAGAAATTCAAGACCAGATTAAGAATATAGATGTTGTAGCCAAACCTGGCTTTTAATCGCAGCTCCTCTGTCCATTAGCTCAAGGACTTTAAATGTGTTATTAATACCTCAGAACCTCAGTTTTCATATTTGTAAGCAGTGTTGATTATAGCTATCTCTCAGGTTGTTGTGAGGATTGAATAAAATAAAATGAGTCAAGTATTATCCTGATGGCTCAGTAAATAAGGGTAATGGATGGGTGGATGGATGGATGGATGGATGGCCAAGAAGCGAAACAAAGCAAAACAGCGAGTGGATGCAAAAACACCAGAAGTTTGGACTAACGAAGAAATCTCATGAATTTTTAAAGGGTGCCATCACCTCTCTAATAGCAGCTAGTGGTTCTAAAAGTATTTGAATACCCACATTGATTTGTTTAGCTTCTAAAATTTGACTACAAATTAAAGCTTACAGAGAGCTCTCAAGGAAAGCTCTGCAGGCACGTGCGTTGAGATCTAAACCTTCATACCTCTCCACTGGATGATTGTGTAAGTGTGGGCCAGTGCAGTGCTGGGAAGGACCATGGCACTGCTTGGAGGGGTCAACATTTCCTTTTCCTAGCTGCCCTGCCAAATGATTCTCTTTCTACTCCTCCGTAGACTATCTGAGAATCCAAATGTTGTGAATTAACCTGTGACATTAATCATAGCTTCCTTGTTCCAGAATTTTTCATATCACTGTTTCCCATGCTCCACTCAGCTCTCGTGTTTATGATCAAGAGGTGGAATTGGAGTAATTCATTTGAAGACAAATATGCAAGGAATTGTATTTAACAATCACGGCACTTGTAATGAGAGTCCCTCCTGAATGCAATTAAGGGCTGGATGCATTATCAGTTAACTTTTGTATATTGGATATGTTTTGAATGTCCTTAAAGGGATGTTCATGCCTTTTCTCAAGAAGTAAAAATGATCTGCAAAAGCATCCACTGCCAAAGCATGGCCCTGCCCTGGGTGGCACTTTCAAAGATGGCTTCCTGGCAGTTTGAAAGGAATCAGTTCTAAATGATGCCAGAGCCTCAGAACTCTTTTAAAGCTCAACAATCAGATGGAAACTCCAGAGATCAGCTAAGGGCATATCTGGTTTAAAAACAACTTGGCCTATTTGAGAATTTTAAGAAGGATAAGAACTTTATTGCCTTGAATCCTAGAATTCCTTTCCCATGTAATTGTAAGTGTTGCTTACTGCCTCTTAATTGCTGTGATCAAAAAAAAAAAAAAGAGAGAGAGAGAGAGAGAGATTCAGGGCTTAGAAAATGATGATTCTTTTGAAATCACCTCCGCAGAACCACAAGGAAGGCTAAAATTGGCCAATGGATGGTGAAAAGTGGTGAAAGAATTACTTAGTTTATTATCTCTTCTTGCCTTGCAAACTCACTCCATCCCTAGCACCAGCCCACTCACCCTTCACTCATCCGCAGTCAGCATTTGCCTGGGTAACTCCAGCTTTCAGACCTTGCCTAATCATCGCCTGCCCTGTGAAGTATCTCCAACCCTGCCCTTCCACGGCCCTCCTCAAACTGGTGAAAGAAACATTGTACCAAACAAGTTAAACAGACAAGGAAGACTTGATTCAAGCCTGTTGCCGCAGGACAAAGAGATTGAAACAAAAGACAGGACAGGTTTTAAGCAATGGGGACGGGCTAGTGGAGGCCATTCGTAGGGAGGCTGTCAATGTGATTAGGCCTTTTGTCTTTGGATGCATAAGTTAGGCTCCTATCCTCCCAGAGAGACTGGGAGATAGGGGCCCTAACCTTGGCGATTACATTTCAAAGGATGTCTCCCAGGTCCCTGAGAAAGGCATTCCTGTGTTGTAAAGCTGGCTACATTTTGGGAGATTTACATCTCAAAGGGGCAGAGAAAGAATTTACAAGTACAAGTTTTCTAAAGTAAACTCTCCAAGAAAAAGGAGGTCTGGGGCCTACACCCAGGAAGAAATGTGTCTAACATTTAGACAAGCTGAGAGCAGCATTGAAGATGTCTTGGTCAGGGTCCTCCTGTCTGTTAATATGGCTTCATGGCACTTGTATAATAGTTGTTCCAGTTATAACTGTTCAGGTTTCTAAAACTTTGTGAATTTACAAGCTTAAGAAGAGATCTTGATGACTGCCCCAAAGACATCTGTATTGAACGTCATCAATGATTTATTTAATATTTGTCCCTTTGAACAGGGATAATGTGTCTATTTTATTTACCCCTGTGTCCTTAGTACAGAGTAAACACAGAGTACCTGGCCCATAGTAGACACTCATTAAATATTTGTGGAATAAGTAGAAAATTCTGGTAGGAAAAAAAAAACCCAGTTTCTTCAGAATTCCTCACTGGTCTTTCTTTGGTATCACAGAGTTAATGATTCATTTGGCCATAGGATGAATGGAGAGTGACTTTTAATCAATTTTTATTACCATGACCACAGCACTGTCCTACATAAAAACCATGTCTTCTACCTGTTTTTCCCCTTGATAAGTCAAGTACATATGACGTACCAAAAGTTTATGCACAAGATTTAGAACATATTTTTTCACATATATGAGCTGACTCAAACTAATAAATTAGCTCATATGTATGAAAAAAATTTTACATAACCTCTTCAAATTTAGAAAGATGACTTAGAAAAAAATAAATGGCATATATCTCTTTTTAAAGTTATTTGGAAACATTGTACTAATGTCATTTTTGTTCCTCTCAAAAATATTTCCCCATAGCAAATAAAAGCATTAACAAGCACTCCATTGATCGTTCTTTTCTAGAAATAGTCATTGTTGTTCTATAAACATTTTAAAGCATCACCCAAGTCTAGCCTTAGATGAGAAAAATAGTTTTAATCAAAGAATTAAAGTATTTGCAGAACCTGAAACAGAAGCACTTCAATAAGGACAGTTCTCCTATATTCAGTGAGTTAGCTCTCTTTTAAATAAAATAAAAATGATTTTGAATTGAATGTGAAGCCCAATGAAGCAGGTCTTTTTAACAATAAATCCAGAAGTTTTAAAACTTTCTAGATACCCAGAATCATTCAGGGTTTTTCATGCATGACATGGAACAATAATCTTAAATGTTAACGCAAGATAGTCTTTCATGTCCTCCTAGATCAGCCTATGGTTATACCATAAAGACAACAAAAGCTAATTTATTCCATTCTGTATTTGATTTGTCCCTTACAAAGTTTCAAAGTTGGAAGTGTTTTTATGATGGCATCTTGCATTGCTTTTGTTTTTCCTAGATACGAGTCATAGAATGCCGAAACATCTGGATACAAAGAGAAAAATCTAATCAATAGCCTTTTGTGTTTTTTCTAGATGCTTTCTAATGTTCAGATATTTCCAGATGCCTGGATCACAGAGACCCAATAATTGTCAACAAGTAATTAGATGAATGGTTTCCCTGTCATCCAAATGTTCTAACTTCATGTAGCCCTCAAAGCTCACTACTTTGTAGCTTCAATAACAACTTCAGTCTGAGACTTCAGATTTTTAGGGTGTTTTTTTTCCAGGAAATTATGGGGGCACAAACATTTTGGTTGCATGTTATGACTTTGCCACATCCCAACTATGATTTGAGACATGCCTTTCTCCTCCTACAATGCTCACCATGTCCATCAGTTGTGAGTTTACCCACCCTCAACTCCACTACCCCCAAAGAACATGACTACCGTGTGAGCACCTTAGTGTTGATCAGTCAGTGCCAGTTTGATGGCAAGTACAAGCGGTGCCTCTTCTTCCATTCTTGTGATACCTCACTTCCGAGGATGGGCTCTAGCTCTATCTGGGAAAATATAAGAGGTGCTAGATCACCATCGTTCCTTATAATCGAGTAATAGTCCATTGTGTGTGTATACCATATTTTATTAATCCACTCATGGATTGACGGGCACTGGAGAATGGACCACTAAGTTTGGAGAATGTGAGATACACAATAGGAAACAGAGCGTGGGCAGTGTGGCCTGACCCACAGGAGGACGCCTCTTCCTCCACCCACTTCCACATCCACTCAGGCATGGAAGTGCCTGAAGTCATTGCGAAGTTGAGGCAGAGGCTGACGACGGGCAGTGTGGAGAAGAGACAAAAGTCGGGGGACATTTTGAACTCTCCAGCGCGTGGTGCTAGGTCTGCACTGGGCCGGGAAGGGTCAGGTCTAAGCGGGCACTTCCTGGATCCGTGGGAGGGAGTCTGGAGACAGGCTTCTCGCCTCTGGCGCTTGCTGGGTCCAGACCAAGGGAGGTGAAAACCGAGGGAGAGGCTCTGCCTTTAGGGTTTTCTTTAACACGTTCATGGCAGTAGTAATTCCATAGTTTGTTGAGCATAAAATCTGAGCTGACAGCTGTGTATCTAGAGGAAATCTGCAGTCTACACAGGGTGTGTCAGTCACAATGCTTACGGCCACCAAAGAACAGAAAACAAACGTAGGCCTTAAGCGTATACAGTAAGAGGAATCGAGCCATCTCACTGAACAAGAGCTTGTTGGTGAGGTGGGTGCTGACCAGCTGAGTGTGCAGCTTCACGAGATCATCACTGTCCACTGTTGCTGTTCTGCAGTCTTCTAGGTGTCAGCCAGGAAGTAACTCCCCCGGCTCCAGAAATTATGTGTGGAAAGAACACTGACAAAGAGAGGGGACTTTTTCACCCTGGCTCCTGACTGCGAAATGCAATACCCATTACTGTACTTTGGTAGACCGTGTGTTTTATAACCATGGGGAAAATGAAAAATGAATTCTAAAATGAAAATAATTTTGTCACTGCTTTAATGAGGAGATGATTAACAACAACAACCTTACGCAAGTTGTTATCTACTTTACAACAATGACTATTATAATCTTCATCACACCCTTATGGGGAAAGTACTATTTTTATTTGCCTCCATCTTATAGATGAGGAGATTGAGGGATAAAGGGATCTTGCCCGAAGTTCCATGGCTGGAAAGTGCCAGAACTAGGATCCAAACTAGGCTCTGAAGCCTGCATTCTTAAACACTATGCTTTGCTGCCTCCAATTACCCCATTTTAAAGGCTTCAGCTCTTCCAATTCATTTATACATTGTGTGATCATGTTAGCTTTACATTTCTTCTCATTTCTGAATGAAAAACTTATTTGGGCTATGTCAGAGACCTAAATAATCCAAGGAAATATACCAGTTCTTTGAAAAATGGTTCTTGTTTTCAGAGAGAGAAGCCCTATACTAGGGTTCTGAAAAGGAAAGGTAATGTAAAACTCACTAGATTTAGATTATTTCGCCCAAATAAGGAAACAATATAATGTAGAAAGGTCACATGACCAAGGCCAAGGTCCCAAGCTCCCTAATGGTAGAGCTGGGATTAGGATTCATATATTCTGCCATATATTTTAATCAAGTTCAAAATGATGTATAATGCTCTCTGCACTAACAGAATGGATCACTGGAAGCAGAGCAGCAGAAGAAAAGGCCTCTTGGTGGCTTCTCAATTTATCCTCCACCTAGTAATTTTTCACGCAGTGATCAAATAAAACCATTTGCTGTGATTGCATCAGGAGCATTGCTCAGGCTTAGCACCTCCCCCTTGGGCTCCGTGACACACAAGACAGCCCTACTGCCTGTGCTGTGGAGAGTGGGAGGCTGGAAAGCTTTTAAAGACTGTACCAATTGATTTTGTAGATATAAATGACTTTAATAAGAAAAATATGCCATCTCTCATATTCACATATTATAGTCCTATAGTCACAACTTGTAGTCTCCTTTATTTGTCACTTAATAATGTTTACTTCTGATACTGTTTTAAGGTCACAGTGTAAAAAATATCCATGAATTGCATTGCTTTTCTTTATCCTTCTCTGCACTTCTGTTATTTTTCACATATTCCTTTTACCATGACTATTTTAAAACTTCTAATATAATGCTGCTGGTACTTTAACATCACATAGCTTGCAATTATAATCCCTTTTTCCTGTTTCAGAATTTTCTTTGCCAGTGCTCTTCATGTTTCTTTTATGTAATTTAATTAGAGTTTTTTATTATCCAGAGTGACTGGAATAAGAGCTATTCTGGTTAATAGAATAATACCATATTTATTCTAGTTAATAGAATATTACCTGGTTATTAAATCAGTATGCTGACGTATCAATTTTCAAATAAGTTAAATATATTCACCACATAATGCTCATTAATTTATTCCTTTCATCCAAAAATATTTAGTAGCTGGCTCAGGCAGTGTTCTAGATGATAGAAGAATCTCACGTTTTTGGTTCCTCAAGGAGTTTATAGTCTACTTGGGGAGCTAGATAAGTATCATACAGTATGGCAAGGGGCGTGTGATAAGGGTAAGAATACAGCACTTAGGAGACTTTTAGTCCAGCCTGTGACCCAGTGTTGGGACATCAGAGAAGCAAGCAAATTGTATTAAGTATAATTTGACCTTGGACAATTCAGAGGGCACTGAGAGGTGTGAGAATGCTTTAGACTTGTCATTAGAAATAGTTATAACTCTACTCTAGATTTGTAAAGGTGCTTGTTAAGAGTTGGCGATGGAACAATGATAAATAAACCCTTTTGTCTGTATAGATTGTTACATATTTTTTTGCTTCTACCTTACCTCTTGCATCATTGTCAAATTGTACAACTTTTGCTTCCATGTGACAGTCTCTGCTTTCTCCCTTCAAGTGTGTGATTCTTTGACTACTTTCATAAATCAGCATCCATTTCACTTTTACAGGTACTCTTTATCAATTTTAACCTTTTTTCATGGACTTGTCTATCCTCCAACTTAGTCCTTTGTTACACACAGCACCTCTGGCCAAATGGAAATACTTTTTGTCTTTAGTGTAGCACTTTTCCCTTCAGTGATTTTCCATTTCTAGTTACATAATGGCTCCAAGCTGTCTAACTCATCATTGAGGCTCTTGAAATGGCAATAAGTCCTGTGTGGGGAAGCCCAGTTTGGGGGTTTATGATCAAAGACAAGGCTAAATGAAATACTCAGGTACTTTTTGGTCAGCTGTATAGATAGCCAAAGTGCTAATGCAGAGAAATATGTCATGAGGCTGTAACTGAGGCTGGCCTTGGATGCCTTAGGCTGGAGAACCGGTCCTGTTTGCTTTCTCACAGAGACAGCCCTTTTTTCAAACCCTTACAGTGTAAATCTCTACCTCCTTTAGGAAAACCACCATCCTCTGCTTACAGAAGTTAGCTTTGTTCAGACATTTGTCCTATACATCTTTCTATACTCAGGCAATCCATGGGGCAAAATGAGGATTCCAGTTTTCAAGATGAGCTGCTTTACCTTCCAATTCTGCAGAACCATCCCCGGATCTCCCAACTTACAGTCTGCAGCCCCACCTGTCATCCAGTGAGGATTCTGCTGCCAATCCAAAAAGTGAATGAGTTTTGATCCTGAAAGTTAATCCTGTGGCTCTTGGGGTTGACTTGAATTGAGTTTTTTCTCCTTTATGGATTAGTAGTATTCTATGTTCTATGAAAGAGGTTTCACTGACAGTGTTTATCACTCCAGAAACAAGCATGTTGATGATGTTTTCAGCACAGCCTTTCCTAAAAGCACAATGCTAATGTGTGATCTCCCAGAGTTAACACATTTGAAAAATTACTGCCCACTCCACCAGACTCATACTGAAAGGTGCAGCTGGTACTAGAATAGATGGCAAAGATCACTGTGCTGGTAGGAGGGAGCCCAGAACTTCCACCAGAGCTTCCAAACAGAGGTGCTGACATTCACACCTTTCCCTCCAGGGAGTTGGCAGATCACTTCATCTTACTGCCATCAGGAGAGATAATGGCATGCTAGCAAATTGTTATCTGGCTCACAGGGGGTTGTAACTGGCTTTTTACCTGTATCTGTTACTAGGAAAGGAGCTGTCAGCAGGCACACTCCAACTTCAGTCCTTTTATTTTATCGTGATTGTTAAAAGGAAGAAGGGCAGAAAGAGATGACTCCTCCATTGATAAATAGAGCTTGAAAAACCTTAACTTTATAGCAACTTTGATATCTAGGTCCTCAGAGAAATAAAAAATAGGCCTCTCGTGCCCCACCTTCCGGCCCTTTATTAATAGTAACTCCTATGGACACACACACAAAAATCATCTTCCACCTGCCAAAAAATACTCTTCCCACCCCAGAAGATAGAGCATATGTGTTTATAATTAATTACATTCCCTTGATACCTACTTAGCATGGCATAAACAACAAATCCCTCGGAGTAGAATAGATTGTGTTTCTGAAGATAACTGCAATAATATTCCCCATTCCACCCCATCTCTTCTTTTTTTAAAATAACAACTTTATTGAGATATAATTCACACACCATAAAATACACTCATTAAAAATGTACACAGTGCTCCTTAATATATTCATAGGTTATACAGTCTCCACCACAATTGGTTTTAGAACATTTTTATCACTGCTCCCCACTCCCCCAAAACTCTTATACTTACTAGCAGGTGCTTCACTTCCTGTTCCCCTCTACTCCCTCCATCCTACAGTCCTAAGCAACAACTAATCTACTTTCTGTCTCTATAGATTTGCCTATTCCAGACATTTTGTATAAATTGAATCATAGTATATAATATGTGGTTTTTAGTGACTGACTTCTTCCATTTAGCATATTTTCAAGGGTAATCCCTTATACAGCATGCATCAACTTCATTTTCATTGCTTAATAATATTCTGTTGTATAGATATACCAAATTTTATTTATCCATTCATCAGTTCATGGACATTTGGGTTGTTTCCACTTTGGAGCTACTATGACTAATGCTGCCATGAACATTCATGTACAAGTTTCGTGTGGACATGTTTTTTCTCTTGGGTATGTATCTAGCCATGGGATTGCTGGGTTAAATGGCGACTTGGTGTTTAAACTTTGAAGGAACTACCAGACTGTTTTCTGGAGCAGGTGCACGATCTTATATTCCTGCCAACAGTGAATGAGGAGGGCTCCAGTTTTTTCATATCCTCACCAACACTTGTTCTTATGTCTTTTCTGTCATAACTATCCTGGAGAGTGTGAAGGGCTCTCTCATTGTGGTTCTGGTTTGCATTTCCCTAATGGATAATGATATTGAGCATCTTCCTATATGTTTATTGAGTATCTTCTTTGGAGAAATGCCTATTTAAGTCCCTTGCCTATTTTTTATTGTTACTTGGTTTTTATTGTTGAGTTGTAAGAGTTCTTTCTATATTCTAGATACAAATTAGATAGATAGATAGATATGATTTGCAAGTATTTTCTCCCCTCACACGTTCTTTTGCAATGTGATTTTAACATTTCTCTTTCAATCTGGGCTGGCCCTGTGCCATTTGACCAAGAAAATGTGGCAGAAATGACTCTGAGTAACTAATGAGACTGGATCTTAAGAGATCTGCAGATTCTGCCTTCAAATTTTGAAACATTTTTTTCTTGGAACCTGCCTGCCTTGCTATGAGAAAACCCAGACCTCCATGTGAAGAGAGCCACATGAAGGAGAACCCAGGCCCCTGGCCAGCAGCTGCAGCTGAGCTCCCAGCCAAAGCCAGCATGGACTGCAGCATTCCAGGTACCCCAGCACCCTGTCAGCGTGTGTGAAGGATGAGCACCACACGGTTGAGCCCTGCTTCAAATGTCCAACTCAGAATCATGAGAAAATAAAGGGATGTTGTTTTAGCCACTAAGTTTTCAGATAGTTTGTTTCACAAATGTAAATAACTGAAACCCTAGGCAAACAATGTGACTATTTGTTTCTAGTTCAGATTAAAAGTTTCCATTTACTAAAGAAACTTACTAAGAAAGAGATGGTGCTCCTTGATGTTACTATTGGGAAACTAGTCTTGAATATTTTGGATGTTAGAGGCCTTTTGTGACCTCTCAGCGGCCAGATTTTCACACATATCTAAAAGAGAAGCATCTGCCTCCAAAAAATTCAGGGTGCAGCTTTGTGGAGCTGTGTAGCTATCTATACCTGGCAGCCCAGCTACCACCAGCTAAGCCAGCACTGAGAAGTAGAGGCTTCCTCTAATTCCTGTGCTTTGTAAATAAAAGAGGACATGCCAAGAATTAGGAAGTTCCTATAGAATTTTATTAATAACTCTTCCAATAGTTTGTCACTCAGGGGCAAGCCATTTCATCTCCTTGGAAGTCATTTTCCCCCTGAGCCCCACAGAGTCTCGTGGGGCATGTGGAGGGGCATCAGCTGCACCCCCAGTGGGGACGGCAGGTGGGAAGGAGGAGGAGCCCAGGGGCTGGGCCTCTTCATCATCTTCCCTGTAGCCAAAGCAGCTCTGCTTTCTTATGATTTATTCATTAGGGGGAAAAGGGATCATTACTTTGAATTATTATTATTTTGAAGAAAGAGAGGGATGAATGGATGGACGGATGAAGAGAAGAGGGAAGAATCATTTTCTTTGCAGGGCTATTTGATGGTATCCTTTCAACTAGAGAAAGATCAATGTATTATAAAAAGTGGGAGGGTGAGATTTATGAAGAGTGTGCTTTTTCTTCTCACTTTCCCTAGTGGAAGACTTGGGATGTGTGTTTGGCTTGTTATGTAGAAGAGATGTTTATTTCCAGAGAACTCATTAAATAACAAAAGGAGAATAAATCTGGGTTCAGGTTTAAAGAGAACTTTCTAGTCATGTAGCTATTAATCACTGAGATGGTTTATGGATAATAAACATTGTATTTTCACTTCCTTAAAGATTATAAAGAAATATTTAATTCTTCATACATCTTCCCACAATGGTTTTAGGTGACGCCTCCCTGTAGATTATGTGTAGAGGGCCTCTCCTACTTCTCATTTATTAAAACATCTCTGCAAATCATATGTAGTCAGATGAACTGTTCGCTAATATTGGCCTTGCTTTAAGTCTCCACCTAGATAGTTTTAAATGGCATGCATTTATTCCAAGGACATTAATTACATTAAATATATTGTCCTCCTTCAGCGAGCAAAATGTGTAAAAAAGAAGGTATCCATTCTGAATTAATTACAGCATTCATTCGAAAACAATGACTATAATTACATTTGGAATTTGGGGGCCTATCACAGAAAACAGCCAGCCTAAACAACAACTTGGCATTTTTGTTCTATGAGCAAAATGCTGCACGTCTCAGTTCCACAGTACTGGAGACAAAATCCTCCCATTCATGGGCACAAGCCCAGCGGCGGTAGTATGCATGGCACACCAGCAGGGAGAGAGGTAACACAGCATTTTCTGTCTTCAAAGTGTCTCTCACACCTCCCTTAATTTTGTGCCTTTACATTTTAGCCATTAAGGAAGGATAAGACCGTATTATCCTTTTTATCATTAGTCTTTCTGTTGAGACTAATATCACCAGTCATTTGTGAAGCAAATGTCAGCCTCCTTTTCTCAATAGCAGTCCTCCACCTCCAGGTTTCAGACAGTTTGCAGTCACTAAGAGGTCAGTGGCCCACTTAAACTTGGAACTTCACGGAGAAATTTTTATCAAGTTTTTAACTCTTTCCTGGGAATACAAGCCTGACCAACCAAATGCAATCAAGGTTACCCACACAAAGATGGCAGTGCTTAAAATGTTCACATGACACTCACATCATGAAACTTCTTCAAAGTTTCAAAAAAAGCACCCCAGCCAGCAAGCTGTCATCTTTCCTCCCGTGGCACTGCCAGGGCCAATTTTACTGACAGGCCTTAATAAGCTCCACTGTCACCCTTGGCATATATTCAGTAAGAATAAACAACACAAACTACTGTAGTCATTCCTTTCATATCAACAAGACAGTAATATTAGGGGAAAACATCCTCTGAGCCCATGTAACTTTTTCACTTTAATCAAAAAATGTACTAGCTCCAGGGCCTAACATTTTAGACATGAGTGCCTGCTTCTTTACAAGATTGCTTTCCAGAGAGTATGGTATGTGTGATTCATTAGCAACCCCGAAGACACTTAGTGGCAGGGCTGTGAGTATCAGACTTCCTGCCTCTAGAGTCCAGCTGTTCACAGTTACTAATGTAAATATCAGAGGCAGAAGGTTTCAGGCTTGCTTTCTGTATTTTTAGTTCCCAAGTAGGCATCTACAAATAAGCTGAATTGCTCTGGTTTACATAATATCCTTTTTCCCCCTCTTATATATGCATGTTAGAATACTTGCCTCTCCTCCATTCTTCACTTTTATGGCCCTCTTCATAGCAACTAGGGGTCTGCAGTCCAGTGTACAAATCCCTGTAGGTTGAGATGTTTGGCGTATAGTTGCTGGACATTGTGAGGACGCAAAGGGATTTTAGATCTTATGAAGTACTGGGATGTCTTGGTTGGGAATATCTGGAAACCAAATTATTTGATTGATAATGGAACGCCCCTCCTGCTGCTTTTGTAACTGAATTATGGGATATGCGTTGTTATGGTGAGGGAACCTCTTCAGGAGGAAGTAGAAGAAGATGTTGTAATATTGGACAGAGTTGGAGTGAGCAGGTTTATCCACAACATTTTTGTGGAACAATTCTTCTTTGAATCAGTTTAGACAAGGGCCTACCATATTTCTATGTTCTGCTGCCATGTATCTTGAAGTCAACATCATCTGTTACTCCTTGTCTTAATTGACAAATAAAAACTACATATATTTATGCTGTATAACATAATGTTTTAATATATGTATAGATTGTAGAATGGCTAAATGAAGCTAATTAACATATCTAGTACCTCTCTTGCTTATCAATTGTTTTTTTTGTGATGAGACCACTTTAAATCTTCTTTAGCAATTTTCAAATATACAGTACATCATCATTAACTACAATCACCATGTTGTACGACAGACTCTTCTCCCATATGACTGAAGTTTTGTAGCCTTTGGCCAATATCTCCCCCAATACCTATCCCCCAGTCTCTGGTAACCACCATTCTACTCTCTGATTCTATGAATTCAATTCTTTTATATTCCACATATAAGTAAGATCATGAGGTATTTGTCTTTCTGAGCCTGGCTTATTTCACTAAACACAATGTCTTCCAGGTTCATCCATATTGTTACAAATGACAGGATTTCATTCTTTTTAGTATGAATAGTATTTCATTGCATTTATCTACCACGTATACTTTATCCATTCATCTGTTGATGGATACTTAGGTTGATTCCATATCTTAGCTATTGATACCACCTGTTATTCTTTTTTTTCTCTTTTATTTAATTTCAAAGTATATGGGGGTACAAATATTTTTGGTTACATAGATCACTTTTATAAAGCCTGAGTCAAGGTTATAAGTGTGCCCATCACCCAGATGGGTTTCGTTGTTCCCATTAGGTACGTTTTTGCACATTCTCTCCCTCCCCCTCCCCCCTGCTTGATTTCTGTTGAGTTTTACTTCCCTCTATGCACAGGTATGCTCATCGGTTAGTTCCAATTTAATAGTGAGTACATGTGGTATTTGTTTTTCCAATCTTTAGATACTTCACTTAGGGCAGTCATTTCCAGTTTCATCCAAATTGTTGCAAAAGGCATTAGGTCATCCTTCTTCATGGCTGAGTAGTGTTCCATGGTATACATATACCACATTTTGTTAATCCACTCATGTATTGATGAGCATTTGGGTTGATTCCACATCTTTTGCAATTGTGAATTGTGCTGTAATAAACATTTGAGTGCAGGTGTATTTTTGATAAAATGACTTATTTTCCTTTGGGTAAATACCCAGTAGTGGCACTGCTGGATCAAATGGTAGGTTGACTTTTACTTCTTTGAGGAATCTCCATATAGTTTTCCATAGAGGTTGTACTAATTTGCGGCCCTACCAACAGTGTATAAACATTCCTTTCTCACTGCATCCATGCCAGCATCTATTGGTTTTGAACTTTTTAATAAAGGCCATTCTGACTAGAGTAAGATGATATCTTATTGTGGTTTTGATTTCCATTTCCCCAATGATTAGTGACATTGAGCATTTTTTCATATGTTTATTGGCCATTTGTCTATCTTTTTTTGAGAAGCTTCTGTTCATGTCTTTTGCCTACTTTTTAATGGATTTGTTTAATTTTTTAGCTGATTTGTTTGAGTTATTTATAGATTATGGTTATTAGTCCTTCATCAGATGTATAGATTGTGAATATTTTATTCCATTCTGTATGTTATCTATTTGATGTGTTAATTATTTCCTTGGATGTTCAAAAGCTTTTTAATTTAATCAAGTCTCATTTATTTATTTTTGTTGTTGCTATGATTGCCATTGGGTTCTTCATAAATTCTTTGCCTAGACTGATATCTGGAAGAGTTTTTCCAACATTTATTCTAAAATTCTTATGGTTTCATTCCTTACATTCAAGTTCTTCATCCATCTTGAATTAATTTTTGTAAGTGGTGAGAGATATGGATCCTGTTTCATTCTTCTGTGTGTGGCTATCCACTTTTCCCAGCACCATTTATTGAATAGGGCTTCTTTGCCCCAGTGTATATTGTTGTCTGCTGTGTCAAAGATCAGTTGGCTGTATGTGGATAGTTTCACATCTGGGTTTTCTGTTCTGTTCCATTGGTCTATGTCTCTATTTTTGTGCCAATAACATGCTGATTTGGCTACTATAGCCTTGTAGTAAAGTTTGAAATCTGGTAATGTGATGCCTCCAGATTTGTTCTTTTAGCTTAAGATTGCTTTGGCTCTTCAGGCTCTTTTCTGACTCCAGATTATCTGTTCTTATACCTAGAAAACCTCAAAGATCCACCAAGAGACTCCTGGAATTGATAAATAAATTCAGTAAAGTCTCAGATTACAAAGTCAATGTACACAAATCAATAGCATTGTTATATATCAATAACAGTCAAGCCAAGAGTCAAATCAAAGACTCAGTACCATTCACAATTGCTACAAAGAAAATGAAATACATAGGACTATACTTAACCAAGGAGGAAAAGGTTCTTTACAAAGAATTAGGAAACAATGAACACAGAAATTGCAGAAAGTGGAAAAACATATTATGCTCATGGATCAGTAGAATCAACATTGTTAAAACATTTATAATACCCAAAGTGATTTACAGATTCAGTGTGATCCCCATCAAAATACCAATGACATAATTCACAGACCTGTTATTCTTTCAAACAAACTGATCTTTCTTTCTTTTTTGTCACTTCAACTCTAAGGGGCTTCCAAAGTTATAGGAGAGAGTCTTCCCACAGAAAAGGTATACCATTTCCTAATTGATTATTAGTTTCAATGCATCTCTGTATCTTACCAACTGCCCAAAACAATTCTCAGTCAGAAGTCAAAATTAGATCTCCTACTCAGCTGTTCTTCTAATGAAAAGATTCTCCTAATGTTGCTCGGCCCTGCTGAAGATACCATCCCTTTCACTATTTGTACCAAATGATCCTCTGAACTGTTCATAGGGTGAGTTCAGCACTTGGGACAGTTCCTTGCATGCTGCAGCTGCTCTATGTAAGAATTTGAGATTACAACTCTGAACTCCTAAAGTTCCACCTGTGGTAAAACTACCAGGCTATACTTCCCCCAAGTTAGAATCCAAAGGGAGAGATTCTGCCTCATTATGTGGTGTTGTAGGGAAAGAGTTATTGAAAAATTATCACCCTGCAGTTGGCTGCTGCTCTTGAAATAAAGGAAGTCAGAAAATAACTGTAAACATGAATTAGCTAAACAGGATGTCTATAATCATTAAAGGTGGTAAATTTATGACCATTTTTACCCTCAAGCATCAGGGCTGGTGGGGTCTTGAATGCCTTGGATGAAAAGGTTTGAGAAGCAAGCCAGTGAGGACACAAGTCTGAGGTTTATGACAGTGATAGCTGCTCTCATGTCCACTGAAAATCAGATATACATGGACCATTCCTGCTCTACATCAATACTGATAATTGTGACTGTGTATGGAACCTCTTTGGAGGTAATGCTGTGTTAGGTACATTACCAAGAAGGCCTTACATGGAATAGTATTTTGTTGCTGCAGCTACAACCTTAGACTAAGCCTTCCTTAAATCACTGCCGTATTCAGCTAAGATGAAATCAAAACATAGCACTGCCCTGACATACATAATCCTCAGACACTGGCAAATCAAGTTGTAGAATTTGTCAGGCAACAAAAATCAAATGCTCAATGATTTTTTTTTATCTGATGATATACCAAGGATCTTTCTGTATTTACCAAATATCTCTTAGGTATATACCAGTGATGACATAAATAATATTTAGTTTGAGCCTGTGTTGTTGGAATACTAAATGTGGTTAATAAATATTCCCTTGTAGTCCCATCAGGCAAAATTTTCAAGGAGCTCATTGCATATGCAGAATTGCTAGATTATTTACAACCAGTAGCAGTGTTTTCTGAGCATTGGAAATAAGTAACAAGATTATGTGTGTATGAGAGAGAGAGAGAGAAAGAAGGGGGGAAGAGAGAGAGAGAGAGAGAAATATATTGATTCATATGACTGGGATTCCTTAGAGCTAAATTTAGGCTTTTCCAGTTTAAAATTAAATGTACAATTTTTATAGAACTTTTCTATGTAATTTTAACTAAAGATTAGTTCTTTTTTTAAAAAAATTAAGAAATAACCCCAATTCTACTGTCATTGATTAATAATGGTGTCTTTGGACATTTAGGCCATAATTTTTGGAGGCTACACCTTAAAAGGGAATGTTTCTTAATATCAAATATGAAGCAGGCTTCTCAAATTCAAGAGAGCAATGACTGTCCTCAGCACTGGTCATAGCGAACATTAACGGAAGATACCCTTAAGATACCTTTGCTTAACTATCTGAAAATATTGCAAAAACAACAGTGTCTTTCCTCCTGTCAAATAATTTTTATTTTGAGTTTTATCCATTTTGTGTAATTGCTATACAGCCATTTGAGAAACCAAAAATATCTTATATAGGTTACTAACTGATGACTGGAAAAGTCCTTCCCCTCTTTATGATATCAGCATTCTCCCTTATTTCTTCTGACATATCAGACCTCTCTCTCAGTGCTCCGTGTATTCCTGGAAGTATGCTGCCGACGTCACTGATGTCACATGCTTTAGCATGGTGACAGAGACTGTTGAGCGCTCAGCAGCTCTCTTCTCATTGCATCTGTGCGTATCTTCTGGAAAGCTAGCTACTGGCTTGGTCACTGTTCACAATTCTGTTTCTTTACTCTCCAGAATTTGTGGCCCCACAGTTCAAAAGTTGTCCTTTGTTTCTGAGGACTACAAGCCAGTGTTGGTCAGCTTGCAGTATTTATAGGGTGGGGGGCAGCACCTTAGGTCTTCCTCAAGAAGTCTTTACCACATTTTCCTTGCCTGCTCTTCCCACCCCTGCATGGAAGCTGGTGCGCAGGCCTTTGTTATCTGATATTTTTTCCCAACACTGCAGAGCTAATGCTACACCAAGCCTGGCTTCAGCACAGATAGAGTGGCTGTGCTCCAGCTCGCTGCCCATGACTCAGACTTGTCAGTGGATGCATACAAGGTGTTGAGGAAGCTACTGAAGAATCTACTTGTGGTAACTACGGCCAGTGTATGTTACAGCCATATTGGCCCTGAAGCATGGCCCCTGCTCTATAACTCTTCAGCTTGACACAGTGTTGGTGCCACATTGAAGGGGGTTCACTTCTGACCACTGTACTGCCCTTAAGTACATAGTTTATTAACTGGACTATGTGCATTTTTTAATGTTACATATGCCTCAAGGGTATGGATACTTCTTTGTGCACTTTTCTTCTCTGGCAGCAGTTGTTAGAACATCTTTTGTCAGAGAACAAAGCACTAAAGGTTCCAGCTATCTCTAATCACTCCGTTAGCTCCAACTAAGCAAGAAGCCTCCGATGAGCACAGTACCAGTTCCCAGGAAGAAATACAGAAGAAATGAAAGACAACGCTCTTGCTTTTTAGGAGCTTGGGACTTACTGGCAGAGTCTCAACAGATTTATCAAAAAGATCTCAAGCATTTAGAACATATCTTTTATATTGCATGTGTACACTAAGGCCACAGGAGTGCTGGGGCCACACATGGGACAAATGAGCACACAGCGTGGGATAAGGTTCATCTTCTAGAGAGATTTTTCAGAGAATGGTAAGGGAATGGTAAGACAGGTTTGTAAGGAGTTGGAACTGGTTCAGAAGAAGTAAGTATTCAATAAAGAGGTAATTACAGACAAAAAAATGAATGGGTGGATGTGAGAACAAAAGGTCCTGTGTGCGGGCTAGCATGTAGATTGGACTGGAGTAGAAAAGACTGGCATGAAAATTGAGATTTCTGAGATGGTAAAGCAGCACAGAGACCATGATAGGAGGCAGGAGTTGAATCTGGTAACTCAGCACCAGATGATCCAAGGCAGAGGAGAACACTATTTTTTTGTTTTCCATTTTTTAGGTATTTAAATGGTTATTTACCTGATCTTTTCAACACTGTGTCAAGCTGAAGAGTCAGCTAGTTACTTCTCATGGCCCTTGTGTATAAGTCAAGATCCAACTGGGGGAGAAAAACCACACAGTAACTTGAATAGAGAACGCTGGGTATAAAGAATTATTATTTATAAGAGGAAATTGAAGCAAGAAGAGATTAGATAGTAAAAAAATATTAAAGAGCTCTAAAGAATATAGGAGTATCAAAAACCAGCAGCTACTCCTCTTAGAGCTTGGGTAGGGTATCCAAGGAAGGGGCCCTTTTTCTCCAGGACTAAGATCCAGACCTTGTTGGAGAGGGAGGCGCTGTGACTCACTGAGTGGCAGAGAAGTCACCGAGGTGCCATGCTGGTGGAACTTGCTGGAAATCTGCCTTCCAGAACTTGCTGGAAATCTGCGCTTGGGTGACAGGAAAAGCTGTTAACAAGGAGGTGGCTCATCTTCTCCAAAGTCTCTGCAACTCCCTTTACTGACAAAGCTTAACATCATACTAGCTGACAAAGGAAAAGTATTTAAAAGACCCATCTCAAGTTTTGCAGAGCAGGAAATAAAGTATGAGTTTGCAGCTCAGATAACAAATTGATAGCTGGAATACCTTGCCTTCTCATTTCCTAAGAGTTAACCAATGTCCTCTTTTATTTTTGAATATAGAATCATCATTGAATATGCTTTTTAAACCCCTCAGCTATGTCTCCCCCACCCAATTCCACCCCCAGAAATCCTGATTGGCCCTTGGAAGGAGCATGACCCATGATTGAGAATCAGTGGTCTCAAATAACTTGATGACATTTAATAAGACTATTGATCATCTCTACAAGTAAAGGATGAAGGAACAATGGGTTTATCAGTTTTTGTGGAAAAGACCAGGTTGAGGCAGGGAGCAATTGCTCATTGGCTATAAGTAAACGAGGAGCTCACAATTGCATGTGGCCCCTGAAAAAGCAAATAGGATCCATTGTGGGGTTCAGAGCAATGGATATGTTGGCCTAGTTCTTATCTTCAGAGCTTTTGCTATGTCCTAAATATTGGATTCAGTTCTAGGCACCTCCTTTTAACAAAAGAGAATGGGGAATTATAGTGCTTCTGCAACAGAATTGTGAAGAGGCTGATAATAGTGACAGGACCTAGTGGTATCAGCCTAAGAAAAAGAAGGCATAGGCCAGACACAGTTACGACCTTTCTGAATGTTTTGTATTGGAAGGTAATTTTAACTTATTCTTTATCATCTCAGAGGGCAGAAGAGAAACCATCAGGAATAAGTTATGAATAGGAAAACTGAGATTCACTCTAAGGGAGGTTCTCAACATTAGCAGTGCTGGGAAAAATCAGGGACTGCTTAGGAGGCAGTGAGTCACCTCTCTTTGGACAGGGGTGGGACACATTTCTATGAGTTTCCTTCTTTCTTTAGTTCTTTATGAAATTTTATGAGCAGGCCAAGGTAGCCCTGCTTATTATCTCTCTCTTACTGCAAAGAGACCAGGCTCAATCTTATGTTTAACCTGTCCTTTAAATTATTTGTGCCTGATGAGGTCACATCTCTTTTAGGAAGAATACAATGAAGAGACCACTAAAATCAGATTTTTTTATGCTTAGGCAGCACTAGACTTGCAATAATCCCTGTCCTAGAGACTCAAATAATTAAATTCCAGTACACAATTAAGTTGCATAGGACCATTACTAATACCACTATTTGAATATGCCCTTCGGGGTATAGACATTATTATCATAATAAAAGAAAAGGATTTGATGGTTCATTTTAAACTGTTATGTGAATTCTTAGCCCAAAGATTATTATAGTCCTATAACATGAAGCAATTTCTAATATATAACTATTATGAAATAGCCTGATTACATTTTAAGATGTGAACAATGGCTATTTTATATGTTTCCTATAAAACTTGCTTCAGTCTTTCTGTTTTTCTATACAGATAACCCTTTTAAATTGAGTCAGAGTTATGTATAATTCCGGGCACCAGGTTAGATGTTAAAATGATAGGGGTATAGCTATGGAAACTATGAATACTATGAAAGTAACTGGATAGTCTCAATAATGTTTTGAGCACCTCAGAATAAGTGGTTTCCTTTTTCAGTAAGTACAAAGGCTGATGATGATGACAATGATGACAACTATGATGATAAGTCTAGGGACAATTTCTAGTGTTATGAGAGGCTTTTGAATCCTTTCTAACCCTTAGCCTGGCTAAGGCTTCTGTTTTGGTATTCTGCAAGTTATTCAATTTTTCAATATCAGATGCCCTCTGGAAAACATCAGTTAATCCTGAGCACCAGTTAAACATTTGAAAGCATAATTGAGTCATTTGTCTTCCATTCTGAGTTCCTAGGTTATAGTCAACAAATATAACTTTCTAGAGAAAGAATAGTGATTCCTGTCCACAACCAGTAACTGAGCACCTACCTGGTGACAGGCATTTTGTGTGACTATTTCTACTTAAGCAGCTGCAAGAATCATTGGTAAACTTCATGCAACCATAATTTAGGATTAAACAAGCCTACAGGGGATGTTCTCATAGAGCGATGACTATAAGTGACCTGCAGTGTCTCCATCCCCATGCATGTGAATGTTACAGCCATGATGAGCCAGGAATAATTTTGTTTCTATGCAGGCAGAAACCACCTAAGGTTGCCATCTTATGCAGCTTCCTCCCTAAAACATGATATTAGATGGACTGTCCATTTGTTCATTATAATGTGGCAATGAGAGACCATTTTTCTGACGTGTACACTTTGTTGTTATGTCCTATTATTTGATTAGTGGAAGCTATTTAATTTATCTTTTTAATCTGTCCTAGATGTGAAAGTTCTCACTTGGGAAGGATTTGCCATCTGTACATTTTTATCTTTATTAAAGTAACTACTAAAGTTGCCACCATTAAGTTGATTTATTTCAATATGGGGTATCCATTTTATCCCTCTACCCATCCATCACCCTGTTTCTCTGGCACTAGCCTTGTGGGTCCAGCCCACTTGTGATACCCAGCTGGTGTTGGATACAAAGACTAGTGTGGTAGTGTCAACCACTCCTGTCTATTCACCAGCATATTTCAGTGATTCCAATAGAGCAATGGGTAAGTAACACTATTATATCCACTATTAAACTAAACTTTTATAATGATATCTAACAAATATCTTTATTTCTTACTGATGTCTTCTTCATTTTCTACAGTAGATATGTAAAGTCCAATAGTTTATAAACATTTATTCATAAAATACAAGGTCACTGTGTGTGTTAGCTAGTATCAGGCCGCCATAACAGTTATCATAGGCTCGGTGGCTTAAACAACTTAAATTTATTTTCTCCCAGTTCTGGAGGCTGTAATCTGAGATCAGGGTGCCAGCATGATTAGTTTGGTTCTGGGTGAGGGTTCTATTCCTGGCTTGTACACAGCCCCTTCTTACTGTGTCCCCACACGGCAGAGAGAGCATGCTAGTGTCTTTTCCTCCTCTTATGGGAACACCCACCCTACCAGGTCAGAGCCTCACCCTTATCACTTCATATCACCTCCTCACAGGCCCTATCTCCAAATGCAGTCACATTGGGGTTGGGTCTTCAACATGTAAATTTTGAACTCAAGGACCCCAGGTACCAAAAAGGAAAGAATATTAGACTTAAATTGGAGAAATTCAATCAAAACCTGCAGAGTGAACAGTGAAGCTCTCCCAGCCTCCCTCCCTCCCCCAGCACTAATATGCTCGCATCCAGAATCATATCTCTGAAGCAGAATTCTGTAACATCCTTCTCTGAAGAAGTGGAACCACACCAAAGAACTGCAGGTACTAAACTCTGGATACCCAACCCACCCCCCTCCGCCAAATGCCATGTGGCTACTGTGGCTGCAAAGTCCCTTAGTACGGCAGCCCTACCTGTGCCCAGAGAACCTCTGATCATCTTTATGGTGCCTCACTCTTGCACATAAATGGACAGAAAAGAATGATATGACATTTGAATAAAGCCTCCAACATGAAATATAGAAACTAAAACAAATGAAGAGGATGACAGAACTCAGGGGAAACAGAAGCAGTCCATGGAACAGTTTGATTCTGTCAAAGAACCTATAATTTAAAATGCTCAGAAAGCTAAAAGAAGAAACATAAAGTAAATATAAAATGCTATACATATTTTTTAAATAAAAATCAAATAATAAGTAAGAACACTTGGAAACTTAAAATGGTATAGCCACATATTTTTTCAGTAGAAGGATCTCCCAAATTGTAGAATAAAAAGGAGAGAGACACTGTGTGTTTCTTTTGTGTGTGTGGGGGGGGGGGTAAAAAAAATAGAGTAACAATCCAGAATGCCCAATATCCAACCACTAGGAGTTATAGAAAAAAGATAATTTAAAAGACAGTGAGAAAGAAACTTTCAAAGAAATGAAACAAAATTTCCTAGGACTGGATGACATTAATTTCCAGTTTGAAAAGGCTTCCAAGTACTCAACACAATAAATGAAGAAAATTCCACTCCAACGCTCATCATAATGAAATTTCAGAACATCAGGGAGAAAAAGAGGATTCTGAAAGCTGCTGGGGAGAACAGATGGGCAAAATGTAAAGAAAAATGAATTAAAAAAAAAAAGTAGATGTCAACAGAAACATCAAAGGCCAGAAGACAATGGAACAATGCCTTCAAGATACTGAGGGAAAATGAATTCTAACCTTGAGTTCTATATCCATCCAGACTGTCATGCAAATATGAAGGTAGAAAATGACATTTTCAGAGATTGACGCAGTGAAAAAATTTACCTCTCTGTGTCATTTCTCCAAGAGTTACTGAAGAATATGTTCTACAGAGCCAATGGGAGTAAACCAAGAAAGAGGAAGGCAAGTGGGGACCAAACACAGGGCAGAGGTGAAGGAAACTTCCAGTATGGGAGTGAAGGGAAGTCCCAGCAAGACAGCTCTGCTGCAGGCCAAAGTTGGAGCAGAAAACCTAGAAGACTCTAGGAGGGATGTCTCCAGGGGAAAAATGGACCAATAAAAGAAATATCTACAGATTTGACCATGTAGAAATCATAGAGACATTTTATAGAGCTGTTGGAGGCTGTAGAAAAGACTTTATCAGATGCCTGCCTGAAAAGAAAAACCTGAGTAAACAAAAAGAGGTAATTGTTCCTAACTCTAGGAACAATGAAAGTTAATTCAAGACAGGAAATACAATCATATTAACTTTCTAGTTCAACAGTAAACAATCTTTACATAGTCATTATAATGAAAATACTGAATATGTATGGACTTAACCAAAAGTTGAAGGATACTTATATTGGGAGGAGGGAAAGAATATTCACCAACCATAAAAAAAATTAATAGCCTTTTTCAATGGTCAGTGTCTAAAGATGCACTAAGAGGTGTTAATATATATATTATATTATAATATTATATATATCATATATATAATATTATAATATAATATAATTATATATTATAATAAATATAATATATATAATATAGATACACGAAGTTAATGCCAGAGAGAATAACTCAAAGAGTTGAAAGGAGCTACTAACTTCTGAGGGATGGGAGAAAGATGAGGATACAAGAGACTGTTTTTAAAATTATAAGACATTTAGTGCCATTTGACTTTTTAAACTATATCTATAATATTTTAATCAAAGTAACACCTAATTTTTTAAAATGTAAGAGAAGTGAATTAAAATCCTCATTTCATATATGGGAAAGTATTTGGGGAATGAGACGGAATGTTTTAAAAGCCATGCAATGCAGACTATGGTTTGGCTCTTGAAAGGAAAACAAAAGCTACATACATCAGTGATTAATACTTATCTATATGCTAGATTCATGTGGGTTGATAATTTGAATTAATGTATATATATATATAAAACCATTAACATCAAATAATTATTCTAAACTGTACTACATTTGGAAAGGTACTTGAATTTTCCATATGTTAGAGCTCCTTAATTATTCTCTTACTTTTTTTGCAGTTTTAATGTGTTGGGGGACAATATTTTAGATTTATAAACAGACTTTATAAACAGGCAACATAATGCTTACTCAGAGTACCCAGTAGTATCATTTGCCATGCAGAATCTCCCTTCTCTCCCCTCCAGGATAGCCGAAACAGGATTTTCTGTAGAACCAAAGTTCTTCATAGTTTTCCATTTTTAGATGTTTACGTGAGTTCCAGAGAAAAGTGTGTCCTTATGCCCTAAATAAGGAAAATATGAGCAATTATTTTGGGCACTTAAGAGTTAACTCTTGATCAACTCTGCTCATGGGGGGAATTGTAGAGATAATCCAAAACATTGAATGAAAAATAGTTATGTTTGATTAGGAACCATATTATATGATTTTAGAAGAGCAATTAGCTTTTACATGATGCTTCTTTAGGTTGACTCACATTAAAGACAGGTTTTCATTTCACAAGTGAGCAAATATATCCTGTGGGTGACGGAGCAAGAATAAGGCCTATCTTGTGGGTGATGGAGCAAGAATAAGACAAGCCAGGTTGAAAGGATGACAGGGAATAAATGTGGGTCGACCATGTTTTCGTACTGCCTTATTTCCTAACAGTCTGTCTTCCCAAGTGGAATGCCAAGTAACTTGAGAACAGTCAAAAGTAATGAAAGTTTGAATGTCCAAATAATCAGGCATTTCTTTTGCATCACCAGCCACGCACTTGCTAGAGAAAGCTGGCAGTACCAGGCGTTGAGTCATCAACCAATGAGTCAAATTAAAATCGTGAGTAGCTTCTCACTTGAACGGGACTGCCCTGCTCTCTCTCCCTTGCTTAATGCACCATGGAGAACATAACATGCTCAGTAAATTATGTAGAGAGGATACATGAATGAGCTAATTTTGTTATAGAAAGAGGATCTGGTTGATTGCTTATGGAATAATTATTTCCCAATAAGTAGCCTTCATTTGTTCCATTTTCATTTGAGCTACACTTGAGAATCAGAATGGATTTCTTTTGGGGAGAAGGTAGTATCTGAGAATATACTTCTCTTTCTTGGAAGTTTCTTTAAGTGAAAAATGAGGGGGTTTTTCTGGGGAATAATCACTCTTTGCTGATGTGCTCTGGCCTCTGGTTTTATTTTATTTTATTTTCCTTTTATTTTATCATATTATGGGGGTACAAATATTGTTAGGGTTACATATATTGCCCCTGCCATTCCTCCCCCTGCCCCCCACCTTACCATAACATCAAGCGTGTCCTACCCCCAGGTGGTGCGCATCGCACCTATTTTGTAAGTATAAATTCTTCCCTTCCTTCCCCCTCCCATCTGCCCACCACCCGATAAAAGTTTTTTTTCCTTTTTTGACTTTTTGGTTACATTGTATATCTTTGCCTTTCCCTATGAAGGGTTAGAGGTATTTCTTCCTCCCCCCAAATGCTCCCCACAACCCTAAGATGTGTATCTCCCCCTCCCCCAACCCCTGGTGAACACTACCACCATTTGAGCACCATAGTTTTAATCAGTCAGAACCAATTTGATGGCGAGTAGATGTGGAGCCCATTTTCTTGATCTTGTGTCGCTCACTCACTTTGGATAACGGGCTTAAGCTTAATCCAGGATAGCATAAACGGTTGGCCTCTGGTTTTAGTGACAAATTCCTTCTCACATTGGGTGGGGAAAAGCTTCTTTATATGAAAAGAGAAATAAATGGGAGAGATTATAAAGTCCCATGTTAAAATGCATGTTCACATTCTTAGAGGATTAGGTTATATCAGAACTTTATTTTATTATTTACAGACATAGCAAAGACTTCTTCATCAATACGATGGGTGTCTATTCTCTGTGCCTTGTAATATTAGCCAATATTTTTGAAGTAGTACATAAATGATGAAAAGCAACCTAAGTTTTATACCAAGCCATAACAAAATAGACACCAAGAATAATAAATCCTTTGGTTATTATTCCTTGAGATTCCTCAGGAACAATATTTAAATTGCTTCACACTGAGATTTTCTACTGGCCCTGAACTTCCAAGTTTCACAAATTGGTTTATTTTCTATTCCTCTCCTAGAGTAATCTGGTTGTTCTGAAATAAGTAGGTGGAGAACAAACATAAGTAAGAATGTTTCCAACTGAAATTTTTGTTTTACTTTTCCCTTCAATGTCTAGAGCCCAGTATATATTGTTTTTACAAAAGGAAGCCTCTCACTTAGGAATTTTCTCTCTTCTTTCTCTCCTTCTCGTTAGTGACAGGTGGAGGGTTTTTTAAGCCATTTCTTACCCTCCTCTCTTGTCCCTCCCCTCAGCCGGGGCCCCCACTCTTCCACGCAGGGTGTGATGGGAGGGGATTGGAGAGCATCATGTTTCCATCTGCTGCCAGATCTGATTACATGACATCTGGTGGAAGTGTCAGCTCCTGGAGGTTCCCCTGTACCAGCTGGCATTCTGAATGTGAAAGATTATCGAACTGTAACCCAGCACCTGCTTCTTGAGCTCTTGTTGTTGTTGTGTTTTAATTTCATAATACACAGTGATTTTTCTCAGTTTGTTCCAGTTTTACGAAGTTAGAAGTTTACCCTCTTTTTAGTCTATCGTTAGTGATATTTAGCCAGGGGTTTTTTGAGGTTACTTATTAGCTCTTTTGTTTTAGATATTTTTCAAATAGTCCCAGCTTCATCTCTGTTCTGCAGAGGGGGCATGAATACCTGCAAGAATCTGAAGTCTAGACTCTGGATAAAATTGGCTCATCAGGGAGGCATTGACCCATCGAGTGTCTCCAAATCACTCCTGTTGGTGGAGTCTTGATTTGTTCATCTGTTTCTCTCTGCAGGAGGGCAGCCCTTCTGATCTCATTTCCTTCTGACCCCTTCTCTACTAAGCTTCCATGTAGGAAATAAAAAAGGAATATGGCAAATAAAAGCTTCTCTGAGCATTCCCGTAGGTGCCCGCAGTCTCCATAAGCCTCAGTTTTCTCGTTTCTAAAACGGAGGTGATAATAGTACCTAACTCACATGGTTTTTATTGTTGTTGCTGTTGTTACTCTTAACTACTACTTCACTTCTGCTGCAGGGTCTGTTGTACATAGATACCTACATTATAATCCTCCTGTGCATACATTCTTGAGAAGTTCCTAGAAATGTCTACATCTATCTTGCAATCTCCAGGGTAAAACTAAAGCAGTAAAGAAATTGGGTGCCCCACGAAGGGCTCTGGGTCAGCAGAGCTTAACCCTGGCTGTGTGCTGGAATCAGCTGGGAGCTTTACAGACTCCTGATGCTTGGACCCCGTCCCAGAGGAATTAAATTGTTTGATCTGAGATGAAGCCTGGGCTTTTTTTTAAAGCTCCCCAGATGATGCTAGTGGGTAATCAAGGCTGAGAACTACTGTTTTTGTTTCAATTTCAATTCAGACCACCTTAGCAAGATCCAGCAAGGAGCTCTATCTTCAGTGTGCAGCTTCTAAAAATGCCAGTGCTTAGCTCGTTTACAAAGGAACTCCCCATCCTTTGTGGTAAAACTTACAGAATTTTCTTGGGTGGCCATTGAACTGTGATCTCATCCATAAGAAACCCCGAGAAATCTATTGGTGAGCTCTGATGAGCTAACAAAGTTCAAATCCAAGCATCATTAATGGATGTCAACTACTAGTTCTTTGCCGAGTGTTACCTCTACCAGGAGGCTGTAGCCACTGATAAAACACTTCCCATTTCTGAATTGACAGTTGTCAAAATAGCTTGTCATTGACTTCACAGATTAGTCAAAATATGAATTATGACATTTCTCCTTGATCACCAGACAAATATTTCACTAATGTAGTCATAAATTACAATTCCAGTTCCAGAGTCTTTCTACCAGACTCTGGGAACTGTAAGTGTAGAATGATCAGTCCCAAGGCTACCGGTGCAAAACCCCCTCCACAACCTCTCACCCAGAGCTCTTGCTCAGACACTTGCCCAAGTGCAGCCTGCCGGTGCCATGAGAGTTCTTTCTCCAACCCAACAGTTCCCAAGAAACTTTTTTTCACACACTGCCTGTAACACAGCCACATAAATGGTATTGGATGATTATAAGAAAATGGATGCACTAAAAAGCAAGGTTGAATCAACAGCATCCACTCCCACTACTGGGAGAGCAACATCTAGAATCGGTCCTAACACACTGGGTTAGTAGCCTTTTCTGCATGTGCCCAGCTGAGCACTTTATGATGCCCAAGACTGAATTTTCTCGGTAGAAATACTCCTTGATATTCAGTGGTATGGGACATCCAGCAGGAGTAATGGTTTTATGCTTTGCCATTGGAACCTCACTCAGAGCTGTGAGGGAGGCCTGGGGTGCAGACCCTCCTGCCCTGCCAGTGCCTGCTGCTCCCCTTGGGACAGTTCTCCTCCCCGTTCCCCTCAGCCCATGTGTCTGTCGTCTGTCCCAGTGGTTTCCCAGTCCCGGCCGAACATAAGTATCTCCTGAAGGAGCTTTTAAACTACAGGAAGCCCAAGATTCATGCCAGATCAATCAAATAAAAACTCCAGCTATTGTCGTTGTTTAAAAGCTCCCAAGTGGTTTTGAAAAATAGCGAGTGTGGAGGACCCTTAATCTGGGTCTCTTCTCTATCATCCCACCCCAACTCCTCTCTGCAGTTCCCAGACCTTGTCTCTACTCTCTCCATATATAAAAATGTTCCCCCCATAACAAAGAGGCAGCCATCCAGGTTTTTTAGTTGAACGTTATGCACGATTATCTGGATTCTCCATATTGTTTTGCTCACGTGGATTAGGCCTGTGCTTTGCTTATCCCACATCTGCAGAGCAAGCCCAGACACTCCTCACCGCGTGGGCTGGGGTCATTGCTAATGAGGCTGGCAATAGAAACAGCTCTCTTGCATGATGCATTTGTCCAATTCTTGCTTTTTCTAAACCGTGCTTTATTTTGATTTGCAAAGATTAATTTGATTAATTTTGCCCAGCAATCAATTCTTGGTTAGCTTACTGTTCCTCCTATTTATTGTTGCTTTCAAAAATGAAAGGGGGAGACAAATGAATTATGAACAAAACTGGGGCAAGGGTGGACAATGGGAATATAATCCAGACTGTGTGAATGGAATTAGCATTTGAAACAAGAACAGTGGCGCAGGAAATGTCCTCAACCTATGGGTGCTCAGGAGAGGCAATGTGTCAGTCAGAGAGCTCCATGGCTGAGAAGTCCCAAAGATATGGCAAAGGCTCCTATTCCAAAGCAATTATTTTTCAAAAATAAATATTTAGCATATGTTTAGTAAATTAACTATGTCATGCTAAATGTTGTGTGCACACTTGAAAAATGAGGTATTTAATTGGAATGAAGAATAGACCACAAAAAGCTATCCTAATAATATTAAAGTTATACCCATGATGTAAATTCTATGTTTAATTAAAGTTCATAGTTTAAAATCATTTTCTCTTTCATAGGACTCCATTTCTCAAGACTTAAACCAATTCCTCATAAGCAGTTCTTCGGTGGAACATGCTACCTAACGTCTAGGTTCAGAGCACCTTCTCATCTGGGCCTTCTCAGTTAGCCAAAGGGAAGAAGTAGACTCTCTTGCACCTGCTACCTCTTCTGAAATCACGTGTTAGTTAGTTCTTCTGCTCCTCTGCCCCCAAATCTCCCATCAGAGAACAGAGACAGGGCTGAGAACTGCCCAGGTAAGCCCAGCAGCCCCAGGTGAGAAAAGCCTGGGCTAGCTTCCAAGTGAATTAGCTTTACCTTTCCCACTGCTGCTGGTGAGGCAAAGTCAGCCCAGGTGATACCTCCAGTTCTCATGTGAATCTTGACTTTCTCAAAACTGTGAGCCTGCAATTTATTTAACCTACCTGCACGTCAGTGACCACATCTATAAAATAAGATTGTCTTGTGGGGATTGAATGAGATAGCACATCAAGTACTTAAATCAATTCTTGGTAAGCACACAGTGAATGTTCATTATTAAGAATTTAAGAGTATTTTTAAATTTAGAAAGTTTTTTCAGGTTTTTTTCCATGTTATGACAGGATTAATAATTTTATATTAATTCACTTTGGGTTGCAAGAATCAAAAATCAACCCAGCGCACTGAAGCAGCGTCGATTATTATAAGGACACAAGAAGTGTGGAGGATAGGAATGCAGCCTGGAAAAGAGTAGAACCAGGGACTGCTCTGTGATTCTCATCTCTGCTCTCATCTCCGTCTCTGTGCATCTGCTTCCTTTTTCTCATGCTAGACCAGCTTCGTTTCCTCCTCAATTGTATAGTAGAGCTTAGGTTCCGACAGGTAACTGGCCCAACCACCAAAAGAAAATAAACGTTTTCTCTCAATTCTCAACTCCAACGGGTCTCAAGTGTTCTCAGCTTGAGGCAGGTGCTCTCCCATATTCCAATCAGTTGAGGCCAAGGCAGTGCTTTACAAAGTGGCTGCCGGACGCCTACCCCTGTATATGGGGCTATGGGAAGTGGAGGACTGCAAAGAAAAGGGGGGGGGTGTCATTAAGCAACTTAAGATTAGCAGCTAATCTAATCTTCAGTTTAAATGACAGTGGTGCATGTTATGAGCCAACTATGTTGTTCACATAGTTCCTTATAAGGGGAGCACATTTCTCATCTTAAACAAATACAACCCCTGAGAACTTGAACTTCTCCAACTAAGATGTCAACTGTCCCTAAATCAATGTGTAAATTTAGTCCAATCATAATAAATAAATATATTAAGAGCCCTCTTACATATTCATGTGTGCTCTCTGTCCCTCTCCTTTTTTTGAACTAGACAAGATGATTTTGAAGTTTAAATAGAAAAATAAGAAAGCAAGAATAGGGAAACTCTGAAAGTGAACAAGGATGGGGAGTGAGCCCCACTAGATATTATAACATTGTTACAAAGCCTTAATGAGTAGAATGGTGTGACCCTGGTACATGAATAAACAATCAGACCAAGGTAGAAATTTCAGAAATAGACCCCAATAAATCGATAAGATTTTTGTAATATCAAGGTAATACTGCAAATCAGTGGAGATAAACTAGCCAGTAAGTGGTGTTAGAACCACTGAGTCCAATTGGGGAACAAAAACAAAATTTGACTCACATTTCACACCATACATGACAATAAATGAATAATAATCCAAGAATGAAGCCATGAAAATCTAGAATAAAATAAGGGACAAATTCTTATATAAAATCAGAGTAAAAAAACAGGACTTTTCAACTGTGAGTTAAAATCAAGGAGCAATAAAGACTGATATCCTCAAATATACAAAATTCAAAAAAATTAACTGGCAAAAAAACACTTTTTGATTTTGGCAAAATCAAAAAGCAGAAACCAACTGGGGAACAATATTTGTAACTTTTATCACAAAGGATTAACCTTATTAATTATATAAAGAGCTCCTAAAAATCAATAAATAAAAAATGAAGCAGAAGAAAAACAGGCAAAGTATATGAAAAAATAGGTTACAAAAAAAGGAATTAAAAATGTCTTAAACATATGAAAAGATGTTTGATGTCACTTGTAATAAGAGAAATGCAAATTCAGATTGTTCTGAGATAACATTTTTCATGTATCAGATTAACAAAACTTCAAACAAATTGATAATGCATTGTGTTGGTGAGGCCATGAAGAAATAGACTTTCATATGTAGCTTATGCAGAGTAAACTGGTCCAGTTCTGGTGAATGAGATATGGTGATATCTATCAGATTGCAAATGCACACATCCTTTGACCCAGCAATTGAAGTTCTAGGCATTTATCCCATAGACATGCTTAAATGTGTACAAAATGTATAAACAAGGTTATCCATTGTGGAGAAAAATTTAGAAACTAAATGTCCATCAAATGGGGTCAGCTAAATAAACAATGGTACATATATGTAATAGAATACAATGTACCTGTGGAAAAAACCAGCCAGGTACAGAATAAAGTATACTGTATGCTACTACATATTTTTAAGCAGGTAAAGAATACATGTGTGTGGGTGGAACTGGAAGTCATTATGTTAAGTGCTATAAGCTAAGGACAGAAAGATAAATATCACATGTTCTCACTCATATGTGGGACCTAAAAAAGTGGATCTCATGACGACAGAGAGAAGATTGGTGGTTACCAGAGGCCAGGAAGGGTAAGGGCGAGGGAATGAAGAAAGGTTAATTAATGGGCACAAATATACAGTTGGATAGAAGAAATAAGATCTAGTGTTTGGTAGATCAGTAGAGTGACTGTAGTTTACAGTAATCCATTGTACATTTCAGAATAGCTAGAAGAGAATAATTCGATTGTTCCTAGCATAAAGAAAAGGCAAATATTTAAGGTGATGGATAGCCCAATTACACTGACTTGATGGTACAATTTACATGAATGTATTACATTATCATGTAGACTCCAAAAATGTGGGCATCTGTTATGTACCAATTTTAAAATTTAAATTAATAAATAGATGCTTATGACTCAAAGGAAAAAAGAATATGTGGTGTATGTGTGTACACCCATTTGTATTTAGTTGGTTTTACTCTAAATGTCTCTTGAAGCACAGAACAAGACTAAAACTTGCTGTTACCTAGTCAGTGGAAGGAGAGCAAGTGGGGAGATGAGCAGAGTGGGGAGGATAGAGATTTCATGTTAATCTTCTCAGACTTTCCTTCTGATCCATGTGAATATACTATAATCTAGTCAAAATATTCAATAAATACATAATTTTTTACAAGAGCATATTTTGGTTTAAAATGTGAGATTTGCCTAAGTTTTAAAATTTTTTTAAAAAAGAGTCCTTTTTTTTTTTTTTTTTTTAATTTAGTAGTTGCCTTAACCCCATTGGACAGTCTCCAGGGGTCCTCAAACTACGGCCTGTGGGCCACATACGGCCCGCCGAGGACATTTATCCGGCCCACCGGGTGTTTTTGCCACCACTGCCTGTCCTGCTTAGCAGCCGACTCGTCCTGGGCCCACAGTGCGCATGTGTGGAATGTGCGCTGCCCTCTCCAACGGCCCTCCTATGATCTGAGGGACAGTGAACTGGTCCCTGTTTAAAAAGTTTGAGTACCCCTGGAACCCTTCCAACTCCAGTCCTCACTGGAATAATCTTCCCAGATAAATTTATCCTTCACTCAATTATATTTAGAAATAAGAAATTAGACTGAGTGATGTCTGGCCTTATCACATGAACTATATCACCTAGTGAAAAGAATTTTTTAAAACTTCCTGACCAATACTGCATTCACTAAGAATAATTGTGTACTTGAGAAAAACAGTGTATAGTAGTTCTGTGAAAGAAAGCATTTATAAATACAGCAAAACGTTTCTAAAGGTACCACGTCGTCTAAATCTTCGTGGAAAGTGAAGAAACTTTCCTGACATATCTGCTCTGTGGGGCTGGGTTTTCTTAAGATAGAACACACCATACAGTTGCTCCTTGGAATCAGGATTTCAATCCTCATGAAGCAGCTCCCTCATAGCTCTCTCAACAGTGTGGCCTGGTGGGACATGAGGCTTTACCGTCAGACAGGCTTGGGTTTGACTGGAGACCACCTCTTACTAACCGAGCAACCAGGAGTGAGGTACTTAACCTATCTGAGCCTTGTTTCCGTGGTTTCATAAAAAGGAAGTCATAATGCTGATGTGAAGCTTAAATAAATTAGATACAGCAACAACCCCAATGCCAGGTTTATTGTGAGTCAATAAATCAGCTGCTGAATTTACAAACATGTATTTTAAAGAATTTATTCAGCTCCATTTGAGACCCTAGTTGCTCACCAAGGACTCTAGGTTTCATTTTCTATAACACGCCCTGTGCGCTTTTAACATTCTTTAAATTATCGTCAACATCACTGTAAGTGAAGAAAAGTAGTGCTCTAAGTATGTACTTATACGATGAGAAGTTATAATTCAGAGTTTTACTTCTGAAAAATAGAATACAAGAATTGGCAAACAGAGAGAAAAAAGGTCTGAAACCTTTTTGGCTGCATTATCTGGTTTCCATTGGGAAAATAGATTCTAAACTCAACAAGAAAATTGTTTTAACTGGGAACACTCTCCAAGTTTACTTGTATTGTATTATGCTAAAACAAATTAAATGAGCAGGCACGATTTATAGTTGTCCTAATCAAACATAAACATAATTATAGGGGAATGTGCAATTGAATGTTTATATAGCCTAAATCATTAGTCACTAAGTTGATTTTTCCACAAGTGTTAACATACTTAGAGTACAGCAATGAAACATGAATTAGCAACTCACTGTTCATAGAAACTGTTTCATTTGCTCAGTATGTAGCCAACTTCTACTGAGCACCAGCTTCTGTGTTTCAGTGCTAGAATACAAAAATGAGTAAGCACAACACCTGTGCCACCCTCCACACCCCGAGCATTCAGGGAGCCATGAACATGAGTATCTCAATTCCATCTATGGAGTTCTGTAACACAGGCATTATTTATCCTGGAATCATGGATCCCATTCTGTGCCCAATGAGAGGTGTCAGAAATACCTGGCGTACCCCAGGACAGTCTGGAAATCTCAAGGGGGAGGGATCTGAATTAGTTACTTTTTTTCATTTAGTCTAATGAAAGTACTCCTCTTCCTGTTTTTATTGTTCGTAACATAGTAGCTGAAGCACGTGTTGTTGACCTGAGGTTTTCAAGAAGAGGAAATTCCTCTGTCTGGATTGACTCTAGAAAACCTCCCCCTTTGTTCACAAAGGCCCATGGCTTCCAGAACCCCGAGTAAAATAATCTGAACTCTTCCAGGCCTACATATTTCCAACTTAGGGTAGCTCTGGATTTGGTAGCTGAATTTGGCTTGAGCTAGTGATTCCTGCCTAAAGAAAGTATTCATCTAGCCTCCAAGGAAATATAATGAATGGAGCTGGAATTGTGAATTTGAGTTCTATAGGCATCTAGGAAGAGTCTTGAATAATATTTCCGCTTTTCTGTTATTAGCACACATTTATAGGGTTTTACCACAACAAACATTCATTTTTGTACCATACTGTATTGATTAGGAATGCTTCCAGCTACAAGTAGCATACTCAACTAGACTGGCTCAAACAGAGAGACTTTTATTTTTATCACATAGAATTCCTGGAATTTGTTTCAACAACTCCACAAAGCCACTGCAGAAATCTCCTTGATTCTCTTCTTCTTCTCCTCACAGTCACCAGATGGCTGCTGCAGTTCCTGCCATCTTTTGTATGATCCTCTAGGAAGAAGTAGGAAGAGGAAGGGACAGTATCTGTATCAGGAAAGCAGAAGTTTCCCACGAAGACTACAGCAGACGCCCTATGACAATTCATTAGCCAGAGAGAAAAGGGAGTTGGAAGGGGTCAGCCCACCACCAGGATTTGCTGTGTACCTCTCATGGATGCAGTGGATGATATTGAAAGAAGAGCATAATTGACCTTATATGCCTGCTAATTAAAATGGATTGACTTGTGTAGACAGTAATATCTGAGTTATGAGGAAGGCTTCTCATGAGCTGATTGGAGAGTAGTTTCTGTCAGATATTTAGATGTATGCTCTCAGCTTCTTTACTGACTAGATTGGGCCATTTCCATCTCACAGATCAAAACATGGAGGTAATTATCCCTGAAGGACCTCTCTTACATAGGAAGCCAGTGGCAGAGACACCGGTCCTGAAGTGTGTGCTGTTCCCATTCATGGGCTGCTCTGTTCACAGTAGCAACAATGACCCCTGTATGTCCTGGGCGCTTGCTGTCTGCCAAGCACTGCACTCAGGACCTTTCTGGATACTGTCCCTCTGAGCCCTGCAGTCAGCCTCGTTTCCTCAATTTTAAGATGAAGCTCTCAGATAATATGTACCATTAATATTTTCTTTCTCCAAATCCCCACAAAAGAAAACACTGTCATGAAATCAATGAAATGTCTTTGCATTGGAGGCATCACAAAATTAAGAAACTGTGGTATTCCCGTTTGAGGGCACAAAAGCTTGCAAAGGTAAAGTAAGTTTTGGTAACTCAGTGTCACCCAGCCGAGACCAAGCATGGCTGGTTCTGCACCATTTGAACATACCTTCCCTCAGATTAATGTGGCAACATGTAATATAGTAACCAGCAAAGTACACCGTGCTTATTTTGCGCCAGGCACTGAGATAAGCGCTGGCCACGGATAAGCTCATTTAAACCCTCACAACAGCTGCCTGTGTGTTATTGCACTAGTCCTCTCGGAAAAACAAGGCTCTAAAGTAAAGTTGCTTGCTCAGATTAAACCCAGGTTATCCGATCGATGCTGTGATGTGATGTTATTCACCACGATGCAGTACTGCCTCTCGGAGGAACACGTCGGCTTATTTACTTTTGCTGTATTTGGTATGTCTTGTCAACCGTCCAGCCCAACCCAGAGGGAGCTCTGTGGACACATCTTGGCCTGGGGCTCCTTTAGGTCCCTCCCCCTCCCCTCCTCATTCACTCCTTGTGTCCGGTTGAGTGGATCGATGGATAGAGCATCGCTCGACTGCTGCTTGCCCAACCTCATGATCCAGGAGTTGAGAGAGGGTTTGACTGTTCTGAAGAGCAAATAGGTGAGCAGGCAGAATTCATTTTATTCCACGAATTCGAAGAGCAGAGAAAGGCACAAAACACTCTGCAGCCTCTAAGGAACTCATGGTCTGGTGGGCACATTTGGAGGATAGATGCAGGCAAATTAACAAAATAAAACCGATCTGTCCAGAAAGCTGTGGGGGCACAGAGAAGGACTTGAGCAACCCCACCTGGGAGACCCAGGAGCACTTCCCGGAGGAGGTGGCATGAGCCTCTTATCAGTCAGCAGGAGAGGAGGGAAGAGGGAACTCTTGGTAAATGGGCCGTGTGCACAAGAGCCCTGAGGAAAGAAAGGGGATTTTAAGGGATCAAGGGACTGAGCCTGACCCAGAGTGACCAACCTCTCAGCCAATGTTAGTTCCTAGGAGTGCAACGGGGATGAGGGTGGGCGGTGGAGGAGGCCAGCCCAGAGAGGTGAATGGGGCCCAACCTCAATGTTTGATGGATTTGGGATTTAGACAAACTGAGTGCAGCCTCTTGAGGGGAGGACACAAGACTATCAGAGGCATCTATGTTCAGGGAGAGAGATGGCTCTGCATGCGACCAGGCAGAGGTGTGAGGTCGGGGGTAGGGAGAGCAGCAGGAGCGGGAAAAGTGTCTCTATGTCCCAGATTGGAGCATGGGCTTTCCTGGAGGGGTCCACTTCAGATGCTGTCACAGTATCATTGAAGCCCGTACCTGGTACTCAAAACAATCGCGGTTAGCAGTTTACATTGACGGTACCTGGGAGTTTGTTAGAAATGCAGAATCTCTAGCCTCATCTAAGATCCACAAACTCAAAATCTGCCTTTTTAATGGATCTTCAAATAGCTCAGTGAGCCCACTGACATTTGAGAAGCACTGCTGTGTCCACAGGGGCAGGAGAGAAAACATTATCGAGAGGACTGTTTTAATCCCACCCAAGGCGTGGGGCCCAGTAGAAGACTTTTGCATTGAAGGAGACAGGAACCAAGACCACACACCTGCAGCTGCCCAAGTTAAGAGTGGAAAGGGAGTCTAAGAGGCCGAGATCGGGTTCCGCATGCTCTGGTGCGATGAAATGTGGAAGTGGTGTGCAGCAAGAGGCTGCTATTAGGCCACTGTAATGTGACAATATGGCTTCTCCAGGGACTGACTGAGCAATCCTCTGGGGTGGGTGCACATATGTCCAGCAGCCTTAGAAGATGCTGGAAAATCCACAACATTGAGCAAAGAGGAGACGCTTCTGCAGACAACTCCCATATGATAAGGGTGATGGTAGAAATCATCGCTCCTCACTGGTTCTACCTCCTTAGCAAACAGTCCCTCCTAATGAGAATTAGCTACTTAAATGGTTTCAAGTCCTAATAAATCTGGAATGTTAGGGAAATATTTCCTACAAGGCTAACAACAACAGTGCATAGGCAACATTAGGTTATTCCATTCAGATCAGCAAATTCCTTGCTGAAAGCATTGTTTTCATATACACCTGGGTGCTCCTAGAGTTGGTAGCCTTCAGAAAGCTTTTCCATCCTGGAGCACTTGAATGCTACAAGCTGCTGGTTACCCTTTAATTTTGTCAGAAAACACAGTCTGGTGGGTAAACAACACACAGAGTATAGGGAATGCCATCCTAGCCACTGTGGGGAGATGCAAAAAGAAGAAATGGCAAGAGAAGAGGACAGGTTGTAAAAGCAAAGTAGACAACCACTTAAGGTGATTCAAAATTTCTGTGGAGCGTCACAATGGAACTTGTAAAATGAATGATTCATGTCGCCAAAGGTTGTTTGGTTTAAAAAAAAAAGTCACACTCAGCAGCAGTGACTTGCTTCAGTAAGAATCTGTCTTTATTTCAAAGGACATTTAAGAATCTAACTAACCTCCTTCGTGTGACAGCAGGGTCACCTCGGAGTGTAGCAGTAGGGTGAGGCAGCCGGTGCCCTAAGCGTCAGTGAGACCGCATAACACTGCAGGGGGTACGGGATGGGGTGGATTTGAGCCAAGCCACTGAGGAGAGTGTATTGGGTCTTTGAATAAGTAGGAAGCAGTCTGCAGTTTAATGAGCCACGCTGAGAAGCACTTTCCCTGGTGATGCAGTTTCTCTTCCGTGACCCCCAAATCCAAACTTCCTCAAGCTCTAAAACGGGTAGAAATTTGAACAAAGGCTTGATTGTCTGGGCAGTTTATTGCCAGTATTCTGAAATAAAGATTTTAAACCACAGGATAGCTGGCTGGAATGCACTGTGAGCTGTGTGAACCCAAGATGCTGGGAGGATTAACATTCCCTGGGGGACCACGTTTGTGTGCAGCCCTGAGCCCTGGGGCCTTGGCGCCTGCTCCGTGCTGCCTCTGCTCCTGGCAGCGGATCAGACACTCACCCTGGCACATGCCCTCAGCACTGCAGTTTGTGACCGGGAGGGAGGCAGGGCGCCTCCATTTGTTTTTCATGCAGGCGGGCCTGAGTCGGATACAAGATACCCAGCATCGTAATTTTTTCATAAAAATATGCAAAAGAGGTAAAAGTGACTTGAGCAGGATGTCCCCACTTCTGTCCCCAAGGCTGTACAATGTACAGCAATGTACCATGGTACATTCCAGTTTCACCTTCTGTGCCTCCAGCATATACCACTGCTCTGATCTTCCTGCGAAGCACAGCAGAACATGTGCTGTGGCTCAGCCTCTGCCTCTCACTAGCAGGGAGACCTGGGGAAGCTTAGGAACCTCTCTGAGCCACAGTTGACTAATTTGTAAAATGGGGATCATTACAGACTCACAGGTGGTTGGGGGGGATTAAGTGACATCACATAGGTGGGGTGTCTAGCATGGTTTTCTGATCTATCGTAGATGCTCAACAAATGTTAGTTACCTGCTCTGTGTCCCCTATATGATCCAGAGATTTTTGTGATCAGATGTGGGGGAAGAGAAGGAGAGAGGTGTCTGGGTTTCTAAGCTTGGCAACTGGGTTAATGGAGATAAGGGAAGTACAAGAGGAGGAGTTTGGGGCACAAGACATTTGGTTTGGCACATGCTGAACTTAAGAGGAGGAGACGTCCAGAGACACCTGAAAATTTCAATTGATAGTCTGAGGCATTAGGTGGTCTTGGTTGAAGCCCTTAATGTGGGTGTCTAGAGTGTGCAGAAAGGACCAAGGAAAGGTCTTGGGAGCACCGGCTTGGAAAGGAAGATTGGAGAAAAGTGGGCCAAATTAGAGAAGTAGAAGCAGAACCAGCTGACAGCAGTATCATCGACACTTGGGGAGTTGCTTTTTTACTTATTTTATTGATATATCAATAGTACATATTTGGGGGGGTATATGTGATATTTTGATACCTGTATACTGTGTGTAATCATCAAATCGTGGTAATTGGGATATTCATCATCTGAAACCTTTATCTCTTTGGGGAATGTCAGAAAAGAAGATCTTAACATAGGACCAAATGCTGCAAAGACCCAGGACCTTAAGCACTGGAAAGAGACCGCCGGGAGGTCAATGGGGCTTTTGTCGTGCTAGCGCACTGGCTGCTGGGGCTTGGAAAGCAGGTGGGAGGTAAGAGCTTGGAGGTGGTGAATGAGGGCCGCTCTGAGAAGCCACTAGAGCTGCAGGAGTTGTGTCAAAGAGAGAAACAAAGCTGGACCCTAGCTAAAGGCAGTCGAGTCAGGTTTTACTCGGTAACTACCACAGTAGGGAGGAGAGTCCTGAGGAAGCTGAGCGCCATTTCAATCTGTGCAGAGCTGACTGGGCATTTGAAAAGGAGAATGAGGAAGTAGGTAGTGGAGCCTCAAGCAGAGTCAGGGAAGTGGAAAGTTAAAAAATCGGGGAAGGAGAGTGGATGTGATTGGCCATCTGAGTTTGTTAATGGTGCTTATCGGAGTTGGACTCCTACCCTCCCACACAAGCTGGGAGACAGGGCCCTGTCTCTAGGCATTGGCTGGGACAAACCCTAAATTCTTTGGGCAGCCTTGAGCTTTCCCAGACACGAACTTAAGGGGGGCTGGGCTGTCCCCGGACACAGCCTTGACCTATTAGAAGCCACGCTAGAGTTTGTTTGTCTTAGTGCAGAGTGGGGTAGACGAAATTGTTTGTGCTGAAAGTCTGCAGTGCTCCTAGGCCAGGGTCGAAGGTTCGTAGTGAAGAGGGCTTGGAGGAGAGAGTCTTGTCAGAAGAGACAGACTCGTGAAAATGTAAAGATACTTTTAAGCTGGGTGGAGGGAACCAGGGGAGAAGAAAGATTGAGCCAGAAACTGAGGTCGGGGCAAAACGCGCAAGTGATCAGATACCCAGAGTGCAGCAGGGAGACATCGGAGCTGTGAGGCCACACAGAGGTGAGGTTCAACCCATGGCTCCACAGATTTCTCTGTAAAAGGCCAGGCAGTAAATATTTTAGGCTTTACTGGCCGTAAATGGTCTCTGTTGCATATTTTTCTTCTTCTTTTATTTTAAATCCTTAAAAAAAAATGTCAAAATCGTTCTCGGTTTGCAGGCCATCCCAAACAGGCTAGGGGCTGGATGGACTGAGCAGCCACTACTTGCAAACCCCTGCCCTGAACCCCAGTTTGATGCCACCTTTGTGCGGAGGTCGCCCCTGTCATCCCTCAAATTTGCGCAGAGTGCTTTGACACTCCACCCGCCTATGGGGACTTTCTCAGAACGTTCACTTGTAAAAGTTCATCACCTGCTCCCAGCCAAGGAAAGGAAATTACAGCCTCGACTACTAGATGCAGAACTAATTTGTTGCTTGGCATCCCCCCAAATCCACAGGCCCAGTTCATCCTGTCAAGGCGTGCTAGCAGCCGCCGTGCAGAGCCAGGTGATGTTGCTTCCCCGGAGACAGCACTTTTTTGCCCACTACTTAAGCTTAATTGGGAGCAACTTCCTGCATGACGATGCTCACATTAAAGATATCTTAGGATGGCACCTAAGGCCTGCCCATTCACTCCGTGCCAAGAAATTCCTGACTTGCTTCCAAAGAGAAACCACAAGTAGGCAGTTCCAGGTCCCCTCGGATTGCAGCTCCACATGCGATTTAATTAATAGGTTTCTTAGTCAGCTGCATTATCTAAGAACAGAAACAGGAAAGCAGATGTGATAGCTGGCCATGGCAACACACTGATTCTTCTGCCCTGCATCACTGGCAGAAAATTCAAGGGCTGACCAGAGAAATTGGCTTCTTTCAGATGATGATAACGTCTGAAAATTTTGTTTGTTTTAAATATTCAGACATAGTTCCAGGACCAGAAGGATGTAGGTGGGCCACCATGAATAACTTCCTGCCCTCTGCAGTGACTCTAAGGAAAGCAGCGTGTTATAGTGAGGATGTTCCAATTCGAGCATCAGTCTTGGATTTGCGTCCCAGACCCAAATTGCCCTGTGACCTTAGACAAGTTACCTAACTTCACTAAAGCACAGACTTTTCATCTGTAAGATGAGGATAATTGCAGCTACCCTGCGGGAATACCATGAACATTAGACATCCCGTACATATCCTTCTAGAGAGGATTCTGGCACCCAGAAAGCATTCAGCAAATGATTATAATAATAATGATACTTGTACAGTCATAGAGTCTCATTTAAGAAAATATAAAAAGAAACTAGGTGCCATATATGCCCAATCGTTTGGATATTTATCTGCCTGAGAATGAACAGATGAGGAATGTGATTTATTTTTCAAAGTCCCTTTCGGTTCTAATCCCATGAACTCCAGATTCCCAATCACATGCTGGTTTACCCCACCAGCCCCTTCCTAAGTGCAGGTTATACACCATGTACAAGATAAGCAACCCTTCTTATACACACACAGGCACATGTGTGCACACTCCCACACTGACTCCCTTGAACCTGATACAAATTGTTCTCTCCTGCCTCTGAGCATTCACACCTGATGTGTTTCCCACCTGGGAGCTTCCTATGGCTCCTTCCATTCCAGCCTCCTTCAGCTAGTCCAGGGAGCCTGCCCTGAGTGGGGACAACCCTTGTTCCACTCACTCCATCTACCCACATTTAGTGCAATACTCCATTGCTAGCTTTGGCAAAGTACAGTTCCTATGTTTTGTTTTGCAGTTTTTTTCCAGTTTCATGTCTTTTATTGTTTCACTCCATAGGTTTGTTGTCTCTTAGTTTGTCTCTTGGCCCAGGGCTCTATCTATTATTTACTCTGTCTTTCCACTTGGTGTGTACATGGCTTGCATCCTATGAATGCTTTTGCCTGGTGATTAAAAATGGAGAAAGATGCTTGTGCAGGCAGATTTCTGGATTTCCATCATGAATAGGTGCACTGACAATGTTATATTCCAGGAGATCACTTGGTCATCCCAACAGCAAATATTTTGGCAGGAAATAGCATTTGATATGCATGTTGGAGTCACAGTCCTTGAGCGCAAAACTGGGGATCCCTAAAGGGCCACTGACAAAATGAAAAATCAAGTTGGTTTTGTTATCAAACACAACTCTTCTGTTGCTTAAGGTCAGAAATATCTGTTTCTTGCTATAGATTGTTTGTAGCAGGGAATTTTGTTACCAAAAAAAATTAGCAAAATGCAAATTGTGACAGTACTTACAAAATACTTTGGCATGGTGTATCTTTTCCTGCAGTGGGATTTTTAACTTACATTGTGTTATCTTTCTCCTGCCTCTTCTTATCTTCCTTTGAACGAGTTCCAGCAACACCCAGCCATTCACTGTTAGTTTCCTTGGTTACCAATGACTTTCAGTTTTTTATTTGTGGGTTTCTGGTGTTAAACAAAATATCTCTTTGCTTTTGTGCTGCATTGACAAAGGTTAGAACTAGTGATTGTGTTTCTGTCTCTAGAGAAGCATTGCATTTTGTTTTTTCAATAAAATGACTACAGTAACAAAAGAATAGAAAATGATTCAGAGGTTTTCTTTACCAGGGAGGTTTTATTTCTCTCATTACAGATTTCAGGATTTTGACATTTGATTTAAAACTCTATATTGTCAATCTGGTTATACAAAAAATAATTTAAGCTTCTCTACCTCAATCAAATAAACAAGATTACTGCTGCTAATTTTTTTTAAAAAAATTTGATTTCCTCCAACATCTCTGAATGGGCTAAATGTACTTTATTTGATTTCAGGAAAAGTAGGTGGAGTGGGAATTAGGCAGTACAGGCAGGAAAAAAACCTGTTCCATAGAGGCATTTATTTTTGCATGATTGCTAAGAACCGTCCTATGCAATGGTGAATTTAACCCAAGTGATCCATCAGCCTGGTGAGGCCTGCTGTAGGACACAGAGCAAGGAAACACGAACTGTAGTGGCTCTTGCTGGGAAATAAATGTCTCTGGGGCTGGGGGCTGTGCTCAGTGGTGCTCCTGCTTCCCCGTTTCCCTTCATGCGCCTGCAGCCTCCTGACCAGACTTCCCAGTCAGGCTGATACAGGACCCCAAGTAGGGAGGAGGTCATGCATGAGCATCCTTCCTGAAGAGGATCTAAAAGGGTGGTCCTTTGGACATTGCTCGGCCTCAGAAGGGCTTGTCCATTGGAAATCCACAGCCCGAGGCCACATGATTACTCAGATCACTTTCCTTACAGCATTCTCCTCCCACCTCCCCAGAAATCTCCACAGACCTGTCTAGCTGACTATCCCCTGATTGTAAGACCATTCACAGTCATGTTCTATTTTCCTTTTAAGACACTGTCTTCACATTCTATCATCCTTTTAAAGAAAAGTTATGGTGTATACTGCTTTTCTTTGGAGCCCATGTTACTTATATTTTCTGAATTTTGGGTTGTCCACAAATCCACACCTGAAAAAAAAAAAAAGAAAACACACATGCCTGGCTGGAAAGAAAGTCTTGGCCTCTCATTTACTTTTTTCAAGAGTATTACTAAACGCCTGGCTGATTTTGATGGCTCAATTTTTCCACATATCCCTTTTCATTTATTTTCAATCATGTATAACCCAATAGAAGATCATACTCAATGAGCAGTCTTATAAGCATACTAATTGATATTATGAATCCCTCTCAGAATAGTTCTTAAGCATCAAAATATTCCATCACCAACATGTTTTCCAACTCTGCATATTTTAAAACCAGTAGCAGTTTTTGCAACCTGTCTTTGAAGAATTCAAAGGACATGAAATGCTCCTGAAAGGAACCCTGCTTCCAAAGGCAGGGTAAGCCTGCCAATCAATAGTATCAGGTGTTCTAAGCTGAGTGTAGCTAATGGCATTGGAAAGGCCAAGCTCAAGTTTGATTCTTTGAGCAGCAAATCCTTGGTTGAAATTCATTCTGAGGATTAAAAATAAAATGTAAGATTTTTAAGTTTCTGTTGGATATAGTAATGTCTAGTTTTAATAACTACCATCTATTTAATGTCTAATACTGGGACCAAGACCAGGCCACAGAGCTCTGCTGCGCTGCCCCTACCCTCCACCCAGTCCGTAGAAAAATTATCTTCCATGAAACTTGGGTGGGGGAGGAGGAGAGGCACAGCAGGAGGTGAGCGGTGAGTGGCCATGCAGGGAAGCTTCATCTATATTTATAGCCACTGCCCATCACTCACATCACTGCCTGAGCTCCACCTCCCCCCTCCCCAGTCCGTGGAAAACTTGTCTTCTGTGAAACCGTCCCCCGTGCCAAAAAGGTTGGGGACTGCTGCTCTAATATGTGTGAAGATTGAATTCTCATAAGTGGCCCTGAACGGTAGACAAAATATTTCTGCTTTATTGGAGAAATTGATGATATAGCTAATTACTTTGCCAAATATGTGATGATGCCTGGATGCCAATAGTGGTCTGGTTCCAAATCCCACACTCTCTGCAGTACAGGAGGCACATTCTCTCTCTGTCTCTCTGTCTCTCTGTCTCTCTCTGTCTCTCTGTCTCTCTCTCTCCCTCTCCGTCCCTCCCTCCCTCTCTCCTTCTCTCCCTCTCTTCCTGCCTCTCTCCTCTATTCATTCCCACTCATCTTCCCTCCCTCCAGCTTCCTTCTCTGCAGCTTCCTTCCTAACCTACCACAGACTTCCCCTTCCCCAGCTCAGAGATCACAGCTTTAAACTCTTTTTCCTACTGTACTGAAAACTTCCACACTCACATTTGACTTGAACTGCTCTAATAATAGTAACTCCTCAGTGTTGACAATTGAATAATATCCCATTTTATTTGGCTACTAACTTGCCAGTAAAAAGCAATTATGGTGATATGTGGGGCCACTTAATCCAGTATTTTTCCATAGATACTAGTATAATTATTTTCAATGCTAAGCCTTTGGCAGAAAAAAAAATAGGGCCATAATATTAAATCATAAAGTGCTCATTAGAAGAAAATAATACATGATTTCAAGTAAATTTATGAAGAACTTTCAAATTTTTTGCTGCCTTGCAGTTAGAATTTCTTGGTGTTTAATGCTGACTTGGTCAAATTCGTATATTCATATAGCACTTTATGCACCATTAAATATATATGTGTATGTATATTCTTGCAAGTTCTCAGTTTTGACTTCTTTTAAATATCAAGTGCATTTCTAGATAGATCAAGAAGAAAGACTCAGGGGAAATACCTTTTCCCAACACAGTACACATATATCTTTCTGTAGTTTTTTTTCACTGCAGTCCAAATTTGAAAAAGTGCTGACCTAGACCTTTTGCTATACAGGAGTCTACAAAATCAATTTTGTTCATGTCAGTTGCTCAGAATCCTTACAAATGGCATCAGTGGCTCCCCATCTTTAGTACCTGGAGTACTTAACAAAAAGTCATCTCCTTGGGCTGCCACCCCAGCTTCTAATTCAGGGTGTCCAGGTTGGGGACCAAGAATCTGGATTTTTGTTGAGCACCCCAAATAATTCTGACACAGGTGATCCCCAGACCCTACTTTGAGAAAAGCTGGAAGAGATGAAGGAGCGAGCCTAACAAACATTATGTTACTGGATCCTCAAGCAGGCATATATGGTGGAAATTTACTGAGGTTCAGTGAGGCCCCACCACCTGCACCATGAAGTTCCCTGAGCACGCCATGCAATTACACAGTTCTGTGCCTTTGCACATGAACTTCCCATGTCTGGAACCACCTTAACCTCCTCTCTGCCTGGGGAGACCCCACTCATCCTTCAGGGCCAGCCTCAGCTAGGCAGATGCATCATCCTCTCCCTGCTCAAAGTGCCCTTGGCTTGCTCTGATAGTTTGGTATGTGCCATGTTGAAGATGGCTGGTTCCACACCTGTGTGTGCCCCGACAGACTGTCAGCTCCTCTGTGGCAGCCTTCATTCATCTCCTAGATCCAGTGTCTTCCCTAGTGCCTGGAACTTAGGAGGTGCCTCCTAAGTATGGCTCCCAGGTCGTAGAGCCAAGATCCAGACCTCCCTTGTATTTTGGTCATTCAGTCCTCTTTCCCTCACACCAGAAAATCCTAGGCTGCCCCAGCAAGGCATGAACTTGCAGATGCCTTTCCAGAAGTGCTCCATGATACACAGTATAGCCACATGCTTTTTCTGGATGCTTCTGGTGCTCTAAATAGATAGTGGTAGGGGAATTCTTAGCAGAATTTTAGGGGAATGGTTTGAGGCCCCAAAACACACCAAAGAGACTACTTTTCAACACAAAAATTAAAACCATTATAATGCAATACTCTAAATAAGCAACTGAACCAAATGGTAATAGGCCTTTACATTTGTTGCTTCTCACAACATCAGGCAGTGAAATCGGAGAAAGCTGGGCTGCTACCATAGGAAGCTGTCTTGTGTTTGTCTGGCTCAACCACAGACCCTATTTCTGAGCCAACTAGCCCTTATTGGAGGGAAAGGGTTAGAAGTAGCCCGTTGGTGTGCCTGCTGGCCCATTGCCCCCAGAGCAAGACCTCATTGTCACTTTTCTTCCTGATCATTATGAGGTGTTTCAAATTGATTCCTTTCTGGCCCTCCAGGTTCCCACAGCAACCCTTTTTATTTAATTGAAACTGATATGCAGCAAGTCATCAGTTCACCGTCAGCTCTGTCAGCACAACCAACCTAGTTTTGCCCATCTCCGATTCCAGGCTGAGATCTCTTCCCCATCGATCTTCACTTGGAAAAATCATGGGTTTTTTTCCCTCAGTCATTATGGGTGGAAATATTAGTCATGCTATGCTGCCTGTGTATACCATCCAACTTGTCTATTTCTATCCACTAGATGCAAATTTAGCAGAAGCCACACGATTTTCATGTCAGAGTGGGTTAGAAAGTTGCTATATAAACAATTCAATCTGAACTTCTCATTCACCTTCTATTGTACGTGAAGGCATAAGGAAATAGGTTACTCTCCAGGCAATGTCAATTAAACCATCCTTGAAGGTGATATTAATAGCTACATCTGCATAGCTTTTTCCTTTCTTCAACAGCTTCCACATTTGGTCTCACAACAGCCCTTTCGGCATCAATATTCATCTCATTTTGCACGATACACAGAAGTCAAATTGTTTTCCCAAGGTCACAGACTCCGTCGTACAGCATTTTGTCTGTCTGCTTTTCATTATCCCAGACCTTTTTCCCTAAAAGCAGATGCCACACGTCTTCAGAGTATACCTCAGAATGTGAGCTCGGATGGGCTCAAATCTTAATACTGCTGCTGCAGCTTGCTGACTGTTGTCATGGAGACAGTCACATTTCTGTTAGTAGTACAACTAACTTTCCTTAATACTGAGGAACACCTTGGTATTAAGATCATGTGACCACTGATCTCAGGAAGGCTTAGGGATGCAGTGCAGTTAATGGTCCATGAGGTTTCTGAGCCGTGCGTGAGGGACTGCTGTGTAAAGACACTAATAACACTGGGAGTAGGACACAGCCTGTGCTTGTATTTTATGGTTCAGTTCTGGTTATATGTTTGAATTGAACTATCTGACAGATAATAATTGTAGCAGAAGTGTGTTAGTACTCATGGTGTACCTTCACTGTTCTAGGCATTTTTTGTGGATTATCTCATTTAATCTTCCCTAGAACCTAATGATGTAAGTGCTATTATTAATTTCCATTTTGCAGACGAAGACACTGAACACAACAACCCTCAATAACTTTCCCAGGGTTACACAGTTAATAAATGGAGGTGCCTAGAGTCACATTCAGGCAGCTCGGCTTCAGAGTCAGCTCTCCGTGTGCCTCATGACGTGCGGCAGGTGACACTCAGCCCCAGAGCGATGACCCTGCTTTCCAGGCACTCGGTACAATGTTTATGGGATGAGTGGTACAAACAAACGAGTAAAGAAACGAATGAATGAGGATGCAACCAGTTTGCAAAGAAGGAAAATGAGTATTTGTGGGTAATATTGATGGAACCTGTCTTTGCTCCGTGAGTTTTTTTAATTCACATCTCCTGAATTTGGAAACAGGATCTTCCCATATGTTAATTCAAAATAATTTAATAAAGGCAAAAAGCTTTGTATGAGTGCTATTAGATCACTAACTTTTAAAGTTTTAAATCAAAAGTTGTGATTTCCCCCGAAACATTCTTTAGATGTTTTGAGCTGTTACTCTTACAGTTATCTCAAATGTCATGCCTGTCTGTGTTTAAAAATACTTTCTTCTTTATCATGTGTTTAAAAATACTTTCTTCCTTATCAATTCCTCATGTAGCTTCTTTTCTCAAATTAAACCACACATCGTACTTTTTATTTTAAAAAAATAGTGTTTATTTGTATGCCTACTCTGTTAGTGTTAACTTTAGTATATAAAATCAAATGATAACTTTGTCATTATTAAAAAGTCAAAAAACAATAGATCCTGGCGTGGATTCAGAGAGAAAGGAACACTTATACACTGTTGATGGGGCTGTAAATTAGTACAACCTCTGTGGAAAGCAATATGGAGATTCCTTAAAGAAATAAATGTAGGCTTACCATTTGATCCAGCAATCCCACTACTGGGTATCTACCCAAAGGAAAAGAAGTCATTTATAAAAAAAAAAAAAAAAAAAGACACCTGTACTCAAATGTTTGTTGCAGCCTAATTCCCAATTGCAAAGATGTGAAATCAACCTAAGTGTCCATCAATTCATGAGTAGATTCAGAAAATATGGTGTGTTTGTGTGTATACACAAACACATACACACACACACACACCCCATGGAGTACTACTCAGCCATAAAAAGGAGTGAAATGTCCTTTGCAGCAACTTGGTTTTTTATTTTCTGGTTTTTGTTTTCTTTTTGTTTTTGTTTGGTTTGGTTTTTTTTTTTTTTTTTAGGAAGGATAGCATTTTTATTGAATGAGCAAGGCTAATGGAGCAAAAATGCATTTTGAATTGATTGTGGAACACACATAATTCAAAATTTTTTGCAGCAACTTGAATGGAAGTGGAGATGATTATCCTAAGTGAAGTATCTTAGGAATGGAAAAACAAACACCATGTATACTATTCTATAATTGGGAGCTGATTGATGGGCACATATAGGCACAAAGAGATGTAAAGGTCAATGGAAATCAAGAAGGAAGGAGGGGTGAAAACTTTCCTATCAGGTATAATGAACACTATTCCAGTGATGGGCACTCTAAAAGCTCCCACTTAAGCATTATTAAAGGTATTCATGTGACAAAAACACTTGTACCTCCTTAATATTTTGAAATTCAAACAATAATAACAACAACCTTGGCCATAAACTGGAAACTTAAAGTTTTCTATTTCATCCTCTTGGGTTTATAGTCCAACTTGTTTAGGGTACATGTTGAATTTAAATCTGAAATGCTTTACGGAAATTTTAAAGTCATTGTTTTTAAAAGTAATTGTTTTAACCACATGCTAGAAGACCAAGTCATACACTGAAAGAGAAAATGCATCATCACATCAGAAGTAACAAATAGCCAACGCATTAAAGAGAATCTGTGTGGATTTCTCTTTTTTCTCTTTTTTCCTCAACATCTTTGGGCAGCCAGTGTTAGCATTCCAACCCAAGAAAAATAATCCTTATTCAATAAATGGTGCTGGGAAAACTGAATAGCCACATGTAAAAGACTGAAACAAGACCCACACCTTTCACCTCTCACAAAAATCAACTCACGCTGGGTAACAGACTTGAACCTTAGGTGTGAAACTATTAGAATTCTAGAGGAAAATGTTGGAAATATTCTTCTAGACATTGACCTAGGCAAAGAATTTATGAAGGAGACCCCAAAGGCAATCACAACAGCAACAAAAATAAATAAATGGGACCTGATCAAATTAAAAAGCTTCTGCACAGCCAAAGAAACTGTCAAGAGAGCAAACAGATAACCCACAGAATGGGAGAAAATTTTCTCAAGCTACACATCCGATAAAGGGTTGATAACTAGAATTTATTTAGAACTCAGGAAAGTCAGCAAGAATAAATCAAACAACCCTATCAAAAAGTGGGCAAAGGATTTGAACAGAAATTTTTCAAAAGAAGACAGAATAATGGCCAACAAACATATGAAAAAATACTTAACATCTCTAATTATCAGGGAAATGCAAATCAAAACTGCAATGAGATATTACTTATCTCCAGTAAGAATGGCCTTTATCAAAAAGTCCCCAAATAATAAATGTTGGTGGAGAGATAGGAACACTCCTACACTGCTGGTGGGACTGCAAACTAGTTCAACCTCTGTGAAAAGCAATATGGAGATACCTTAAAGTGATACAAGTATATCTATCATTTGATCCAGCAATTCCCCTACTGTGCATCTACCCAAAAGATCAAATGACACTCTACAAAAAAGACACCTACACTGGAATGTTTATAGCGGCACAATTCACAGTAGCAAAGTTGTGGAAACAAACCAAGTGCCCATCAATACATGAGTAGATTAATAAAATGTGGTATATGTTTACCATGGAGTACTATTCAGCTTTAAGAAACAATGGTGATATAGCACCTCTTGTGTTTTCCTGGATAGAGCTGGAACCCATTCTACTAAGTGAAGTATCTCAAGAATGAAAAAATAAGCACTGCATGTACTCACCAGCAAATTGGTATTAACGGATCAACACCTAAGTGGACATATAGGAATAACATTTATCAGGTGTTGGGCAGGTGGGAGGTGGGTGGAGGGGATGGGTATATACAAACATAGTGAGATGTGCAACGTTTGGGGGATGGTCACACTTGAAGCTCTGACTCAAGCGGAGAGGAGGGCATGGGCAATATACATAACCTTAACATTTGTATCCCCATAATATTTTTTAATAAAAAAAAGAACCCCCCCCAAAAAAATAAATAAATAACTGAACTTTCATCTGAAAGGATTCAGCTGAAGAAGATCATGTATCAGTCCTGGCTGGAATGTGGTTCACTCATCTTCATTGGGTATTGGCCCAGGCTGCTCATTGTAAAAGGAATATGGCTACCCCATCTGGTTGAAGATCTCACATACTCCATGCAGAGTTGTAAAGAGGCCCCGCTAACAGGCTTACCATCATGGGCAAGCCAAAGATGAGTATGTACCAAAATTTTCCAGGTTACCATGTTGGAGAGCAAGTTTGGAAAATTATATGTGTTATGCAGAAAGAGAATGACCAGAAACCTCAGAGATCTGGGTTTTTGTCATATATTACAAAGAAAAATTTACGTTTATTATTACAGAATCCCATGATGCTGGAATTTGATCCATGTGAATGAGAGCTCTTCGGAGTTGGGTGCTCAACTATTCAGTTGTTCACACCATGTTGTTTACCTTAACTGTAAGACCATCAAGACTTTGAAATAGAGGAAAGATATTACATGTGTTTTCAGTATTAGGTAATGTGCTATTAATAGCTAGCAGATCTGCTAAGGAATTACCTGATTTTCCAGAGTTGTGTTCCTTTGTTTGACTTGCTATTATTGTTACTATTGATTAGCAGATAGATGATGACTTTCAGAAAACTGATGGTGATAGAAATTGTTCTTGTCTGATAACATTGCAGTGAATTTTGTCCACTAGAGTTAGAAATAATTTATGTTCTATATTCCATACAGTAGAAAAGATAACCCAAAGGTTACATTTCTATTGCCCTGGCCATCAGCTAGTTTTATACCAAATTAGCAATTTTACTTAAGCATTATTTTTTTCAGCCACTATAAAAAAAAAAAAAACTTTGACCCTCCAATTCTCTTGAATGCATGCCAAAATAATACAAATTTTTTAAAATAAAAAAGTTTAAGTTGCCTCAAATACAGTAGAAATCTGTTTCTTACTTACTTTTTCAGGTCCAAAATGGGTGTCCCTTGTCAGGTGGCTTTCCTTATCATGGTGATTCAAGGGCACAGGCTCCTTTCATAGTCTGTCACCACTGTTCCCCATGGCAGGGGTTGGCAAACTTTTTCTTTAAAAGTCCAGATAATAAATATTTTAGGCTTTGCAGCTTTCTTACAACTTCTCAACTGTAGTTATAGCACAGCTGTAGCTGTGTTCCAATAAAGCTTTAGAAAAATAAGTGACAGGCTAGATTTGACTCACAGACTAGACGCAGGGGTCCTCAAACTTTTTAAACAGGGGGCTAGTTCACTGTCCCTCAGACTGTTGGAGGGCCATTGGAGAGTGTGGCGCACATTCCACACATGCGCACTGTGGGCCCGGGGTGAGTTGGCTGCTAAACAGGACAGGCAGCGGTGGGAAAAACACCCGGCGGGCCAGATAAATGTCCTCGGCGGGCTGCATGTGGCCCACAGGCCGAAGTTTGAGGGCCCCTGCCTAGAACTTCATACTGTGTGTGGCCAAGTCACCCTGGATCTCTGTATAAATCCTTTGCATATTTTGTTCCAGTGTTTTAAAATTCTGACTCAGTTTGAGTTACACGTCATTCCTAGCCCTTTAAAAATATAAAGCCTACGTGGAGGACAGGCTGGGAACTTGCAGGAAATCTCCTGGGTATCATAATGGGGTTTGTACGTAAATGTAAATTAACCAGTAAGTGAGCTGTAAGTGCAAAGAATAAACATCAAAGGTTAACTGAAAGGGGGGAATTATTTTATTCATATTAGAAAGAATGTCTAGTTCTTGGGAGTCTTGGGAGATTCATGCTGAGAAATGGCCGCGTTTTTCCTTTCCTGAGTGGGGAGAGACAAAGATGCAGGAACCCTGAGTGCTTAGTTGTTGTCCAGAGCACGACAGCAATATGAAGCCATTCCTGAGATCAACCAAAATGATTGGGGAGGAAGAAAGATGCAGATGAAGGAAAACCACAGGAAATCCACAATGGTTCAGGATGATCTGGGCAAGGTGTCCTTCTCTCAAGTCCACAAATGCCAAGGTTAGATTCAGTTGTGATTCGAAAATAAAGGTTCAGGGCTGAGACATCTAACTATACTTGGGTAGAGGAGGAGAAGAAACAAACATTTGAGTCCCCACTAGGTGTTAAGCATATCCATGATCTTATATTCCCTCATCAACTGTATAAGATGCAGGAGAAGAGTCAATCCTGACTTTGCCACTTTCTAGCAGTTGACCTTGAAGAGATTATTCATTTCTCTGAGCCTTGGTTTCACATCACTCACTCTTTAGTCACTTATCCATTAATTTAAGCATGTATTAAATACATTCACTGTGCCAGGATCTGAGAATACCAAGATGAACTAGTACATGGACTCTGGCTCCAAGAATTCCCCAGTTTAGGTGGGGAAACACACACCTAACAGTTAGATTATAAAACAAGATAGTCAGTGTAAGGAGGAGAAAGGGGCTGTGTGACTCCAGATAATTTATCCTGAGTTGATAATAAAAATATCTGACATCTTAGCACAGTACTGGATAGTCAGAAAGGATGCAACCATGAAAAACCAAACCACTTCCTTCTGAGTTGGCTGTGGTTAAAAAAAAAAAAAAAACAAAACAAAAAAAAACCAAACCATTGACCCACCAGTTTGGCCCTTCCTATGCCTACTGGCTGGTGAATGTCAGTCTTGCACACATCCTATTATGGGGAAATTCACATAAGAAACTATTTTTTTTTTTTTTTGAGACAGAATCTCGCTTTGTTGCCCAGGCTAGAATGAGTGCCATGGCATCAGCAACCTCAAACTCCTGGGCTCAAACGATCCTACTGCCTCAGCCTCCCGAATAGCTGGGACTACAGGCATGCGCCACCATGCCCGGCTAATTTTTTCTATATATATTAGTTGGCCAATTAATTTCTTTCTCTTTATAGTAGAGAGAGGGTCTTGCTCTTGCTCAGGCTGGTTTCAAACTCCTGACCTCAAGCAATCCACCCGCCTCGGCCTCCCAGAGTGCTAGGATTACAGGCGTGAGCCACCGCACCCGGCCACACATAAGCAACTCTTGTAGTGCCACACACACATACATAAAAGCCCTTGGAAATTAAAGTTTCTAAAAGGGAAAAAGGCAAAGATAGTTGAAAAAAAAATTCTCCCACTTGCTTCCATCAATAGCTCTTTAGTACTCCCATCATAATCTATAAAAGTAATGGAAGGAAAGAACAATTCTTCCAAAAGAAATAGGGACATTGATATTAGCAGATAAAAACAAATTCAAACACCAGTTTTCCAACTAAATTATAAAATGGATATAATAATACCTTTCTGGGTTGTTATTAGGAATACATTAAATAATGAATGGAAAGCAGCTATTTCAGTGCTTAGTGCCTAAAAGGTCCTGTATAAATAGAGGAAGTATCTGTTTTTAACAGATGAGGAAACTGAAGGTGAAACAGCTTAAGTAATTTGTCTAAGTTCACACAACTAGTTAATGTTGGAGCTAGAATTTGATATCATTATATGAACATAAACTGGCAAAGTTTATGATTTTCCCTTGTATTTCTTTAGATACTCCTCTAAGCTGTAAATTGCAAATATAGTGGCATGTTAACTTTAGTTACTGTATACTCTTGGCTGTTTTGACATGTTCTGTGTGCACTCAATGGATAAAAAATATTAGTTATCCCAACAGTTGATCCTATTATGGAGGCTTTATAGGAAGACTGGCTAATCTGACCCAGATGATGTTGATACTGCTGGCACAGCTAATCTAAATTACAGGCATAAGTACCCAGGAGGGTGGAAGCAGCCGCTGGGATGTGAGCCTTGAAAAGTCAAATCCATAAAGTGACAGAAATGGCCCGTGACATGTGATGTTTAATACAGGCAGGGAGTGCGAAAGTGATTTGTGATTACAAGAACGGGCATAGCAACCATAAAACACCTTTATGTGCTCACAGGTATTTAGGTTATTAAGTACAAAATATCCGATTTTTTTAAGTACTAAGTTTAACAGTTGATATCTCTGACATTTCTCATTTTGACACTTTGTTTTAGTTTTATTGTGAAGGTACATCCTCAGTCTTGCGAGCACACGTTTTGGCTTGTGATTATCTTTCACATTTTTTTTTTAGAGCAATTGTTGTGAAACCACGGATAAGTCAAAAATTTGTGTTATTTTTCAATATGAGTCCCATCTGGATCCAATGCTGCACAAAGAGCTTGAAATAGCAATGAAGTGTTTGGGGAGGATGTGGCTAATGAACGCACAGTATGTTGATAGCTGCAGAAGCTCTGTCCTGGTGATTTTAATCTTGAAAATGAGCCACATGGGTGACCTGAGAACAAGGTGGCTAATGATGAGCTGAAGCTGTAGTGGAAGCAAATCCATCTCAACCTACACATGAATTAGCAGCAAGGTTTGATATTACTATTCCAACAATATTTGACCATTTGAAACAAATGGTCAAGGTAAAGAAGCTGGATAGATAGGTACTGCATGAATTAAAAGAAGGTCAGAGGAGAAATCGTCTTGAAGTTTGCTTTTTTTTTTTTTTTTTTTTGCTGTCACAACATAAAGGCGAAGGATTTCTACATTGTATGGTTACAGTATGTGATGAAAAATGGATTCTTTTTGACAACTGCAAGTGTTCAGCACAATGGTTAGATAAAGATGAAGTGCTGAATCACAGTCCAAAACTGAATATTTATCAAAAAAAAAAAAAAGCGAATGATGTCTCCTTGGTGGTCCAATGCTGGTATTATCCACTACAGCTTCAAGAAACCTGGTCAATGGATTATAGTGGGTATCTACTGCAACCAATTGGCCAAAATGAGGATGCCTGTGATTAAACAGCCAAGATCAGTCCATAGAAACAGGCCAATCCTCTTGCAAGACAATGCTCTACCACATGTCACACAAACAATGCTGCTCAAACTACAGAAGCTGGACTTGGAAACTCTCTGTCGTCTACTGTATTAACCAGACCTTCCACCAAATGACTACGACTTCTTCCAGGCTTTAGACCACTTCTTGCAAGGAAAAATATTCAATTTTCAACCAGCTGTGGAAAATGCCATTGGTGATTTCATTGACACTGGGTTTCCAGGCTTCTTTGCAGCTGGCATGAACAAGCTACCATTAAGATGGCAAAACCATGTCAACAGCTTAGGCACAATACTTTGATTAATTGTACTGTTCCTTGTTTGAGATTTAATAAACTGTGCTTTTGATTCAAAATCAGACATTTCATATTTAGTGACCTATGATAACAGGTACTATGCAAGCAAATTAAGGACTTTTTCCCCATGAAAATGAATAATTGTAGGAAAGGATATATAATTGGGAATTTACAACTTTAAAAAGGTTTCATTAACAATTACTTAAAATCTGGCTATTACTAAAAAGACAAATATAGTGGCGAGGATATGGAGAAAAGGGGAATTCTTATATGCTGTTGGTGAGACTATAAATTAGTATAGGCATTATGGAAAACAGTATGGAGATTTTCCCCAAAACTAAAAATAGATCTGTTGTATGATCCAGCAATCCCATTGCTGGGTATTCATTCAAAGGAAAGGAAATTTGTCTACCAAAGGGATACCTGCACCCCCATTTCTATTGCAACATAATTCATAATTGCAAAGATATGGAATCAACCTAAGTGTCCGTCAACAGATAAATGGGTAAAGAAAATGTGGTATATATATAGACATGATGGAATACTACTTTGTCATTAAAAAAACAAATCCTGTCATTTTGCAGCGCCATGCATGGAATTGAAGGTCATTATGTTAAGTGAAATAAGTTAGACACAGAAAGACAAATATCACATGTTCTCAACTCCTATGTGGGAGCTAAAAAAGTTGATCTCAAGTAGGTAGATAGTAGAATGGTAGTCACCAAAAGCTGAGAAAAGCTGTATATGTGTGTGGGGGGTGGTGCAGATGAAGAGAGGTTGGTTAATGAGTATAAACATGCAGTTAGGTAGAATGAATAAGTTCTAATGCTTGATAGCAGAATAGGGTGACTAGAGTTTAACAGCAATGTATTGCATATTTCAAAACAGCTAGAAAAGAAGGCTTGAAATGTTCCCAATACATAAAAGTGGTAAGTACTTGAGGTGATGGATACCCAAGTACTGTGTCTAGATCATTAAATATTCTATGTATGTAACAACATATCGCATGTGCTCTATAAAAATGTATAAATATTATGTATTAAAAATTTAAAAATCATTTAAAAGCTCTAATGGAATACTTTAAATAGAATTTGTAAAGGGAAAGCAAGGTACGCCTGCAATGAGCTTGGAGCTTGTGGTTTTACACCCAGGGGCAGAACTCAGGGTGGGAGACAGAAGAGCAGCAAGAGAAATCACTACCTCAAACCAACTGAGTCAGGCAGCCTTCTCTGTGAGTTTAAGATTATAAAGACAGCTGTCAGTCTAGGCACTGGAAAAAAGTCAGAAACGCAGCAGATCAATTTTCTTCTCATCCAAAAGTCCATTGGAGATAGGTCATTATTTCTTCATGCATCTGGAATAACTCACCTTTGAGCAGAGATAAAACACATGTAAAGCTTCATTGAAAAATCACATTTTCTTTCAGACAAGTTATGAACAAGGGATACATGTGAATTATGGTGTCTATAATCGTAGCTCTTGCTGCCTTGGACACAACTCAGGTCTTGATGTAATTGCTTTGTAGTTATGCATTATGCACAGGGAAGAGCCAAAGTTACTGAGGAAACTACAGCTTGGAAATTCCTGGAATTTTTTATAGTTTTAAAAAAACTCAATGTGGTTGTATTTTTTAATTGAATGGACTATGATAATTAGACCTGGCTCTTTAACCTCTGAACCATATTTTCCTCTTCTTCTGAAGAAAGCAATCCAACAATGGGAACAAGTCAATATACAATCTTCATGGATGGACCCACCCGTTAAGTGTTCTGACGAAAACTATACAGAAAGCCAACAAGTAATTATAGATACACAAACAACCACTTTCCATTAGATGCTATGTTTGTAGGTAACAACAGTGTTTCAATAAAAACATGACCTATTATTTCCAACATACAATGACTTATCTCTTTTGGAAACTAGTTTTATAATAATATTATACATCTGGGCCATGAAATTCATAACCAGAAAATTAGTGTTAAATATTAAAATTTATTCCCATGAATACAGTATTGCTTTTAAGAAATCTGAAATTTGATGTACATTTCTTTTATAGGACTAGCAGGTTAGTTGCTAGGTATGTGATCTGCCTATAGCTGAGTTGGCTAAATGTCTATCAAGGACTAATATTTCTCTTTCGTGATGTAAAGTTGTTAACAAGAAGTGGCATTCCAGCTGGGAACTATATTTCCCAGACACCAATGCATCTAGATGAAGCCATGGACTAATTTTCACCAGTGTAAGTAATATGTGACATTTCTAGGACAAGTTGGTTCAGTAAAGTATGGGTGTTCTCTATTCTTTCTTCTGTGTCAGACAACAAAATTCTGAGACCCAAGGCAGGTATCAGTGAACTCTAGGGAGACAGTGAATTAGCATTGTTTGTTTTGTTGGTTTGCCTTAAGAAGTTCCAAAAAATAGACTATTCAATATAAAATACTTTGCTTTTTATCTATGCTGTGTGTTCTCACCTAACACTTTTTGAAGGGTCACTGACTTTATGTCATCTTATGATTAAAATGGCTAGTGCATGATCAAAGATCTTTGGAATCAAAAGTGACACCCAGGGAACCTCTGGCTGGTAGTCACTACCCGTCTTTGCACCTTTGCCACGTGCACTGCATGAAATCTGAGCTCAGATGGAGCCAGATGTGATGCTTTCTGATGTTTTTCCAAAAGCCGTGCACATTAGATTGGGGAGGAGGGGGAATTGTTTCTTTTTGGAGAAATAGGCATGCACGTGTGGAACAATGAGACAGCAGCCCAGAGGAGGGTTTGATGAAGGGTGAAATTGCCTGTGAGAGACTGAGTGCCACATGGATTTAGAGCCATTGCCCATAGTAAGATGCAGATCTGATGGACTGAAGCCAGAGTAAGCTCAGATTTGAATAAGAACAATTAAAAACAAATATTTCCGTTTTGAAGTTAGAGCTTTAATTAAACCTGGGAGTGAAGTGAAAGCATAGCACCTTTAGCTCCTCTATGCTGGAACTGTATCTATGCGATTCTTGTTGCTCATCTATACAATCCATCAAACAATACTGCTTGACCCATTGAGGAAGGGAAGAAACTGGATGTTAAAGAGGACTTCTGTGGGACTATTCAGACCCCTGGTGAAGAGACCAACTGGACATGCTCAGTTCTTTTTCCAAGGATTTTCCAGGATCAGCTTACAGGCAGGGGAGCCTGAATAGCAGAGACTGGGGCATGTTTTGCTTTGTGCATGATTAGGAAAAGCTCAGAATATACATTCTTTGTAATTTCAGAATGAGCCATGTGTTCTGGAAGCTCTGATGTCTTCATCCTGATCTGGCCAGTTCTCACATACCAATTACACCATATAGCAAAAGAGATCCCAGATGCATTTAAAATCTCAAAATTGTAAAAACACTGTATAAGAAAATATATGTGATTATTTGATTAATATTGAAATGGGAAGAGGACTTCATAAGACATGAGAGTCATAGAAGAAAAAACATTGACACACTTGACTACATAAAACTTTAATATTTCTATACTTCAGAGAACATCATAAGTAAAATTTTAATGTAAATCAAAATTAGGAGAAGGTATTTTCAACAAAGAGTTAACATATCCAAAATATAAGTTACTTTTATAAATCAATAATAGAAATACTAAAAACTCAAAAGAGAAAGGTATGGAAGACAGCCTCTGAGCAATCCACAAGAGAAGAAATACAGAGGTATTCATTAAACCACCACCAAGTGTTGCAGGGTACTATTCTAGGTGGTACAATACAGTAATAAAGAAAATACTGAGTTCCTGCCTTCATGGAGAAAACATTTTGATGTGAAAAGACAGGCAATAAGTGAATTTAATAAGTTAGTAAATGTATGATGTGTCAGATGATGATAAATACTTTGGAAAAAAAGAAAGCAGAGTAGGAAGGAATCCTAGGGGTAGGAGGCTATGTGCTTCTCTAAGAAGGTGACATTTGAGCAGAAGGAAGAAATGATACTCACCAAGTGCATACCTAAGAGAAGGGTTTTCTGGAAAAAAAAATAGCAGGTGCAAATACCCAGAGGCAGAGGTTACTGAGTATTTTCAAAATAGGATCCACGGGAGTGGCTGGAGCAGAGTGGGCAGAGGGAGGAGCAGGGGCAGCGAGGTCAGAAAGGCAGCAGCAGGCAGGAGCAGCTCGTGCAGGGCCTTCCCTGCTACTGCTTTGCTCTGCGTGAGAAGTGAAGCTCCTGGAAGTTCTGAGAAGAAGAGTACCATAATGTGGCTTAAAGCTCACAGGATCATCATTCTGGTTGCTATGTGGGAACAGAGTGCAGGGAACAAAGGCTGAAGCAGATTAAGCAATTAGGAGACTATTGCAGCCATCCAGGTAGGATATCATCGTAGCATGTACCAGGGTGATAATAGAGAGAGAAATAATCAAATTCTGGATATATTTTGGAGGGAGGATCAACAGGTATTGCTGAAGGATCAAATGTGGTGGGGTGTGTGAGAAAGGAATGCCAAGTGATGCCTGGGTTTTTTGACTTGAGCAGCAAGAAGGACAAATCAATGATTTGCAGGGTGGGGAGACTGTGAGGATGGCTGGTTTGAGAGGCAAATCAGGAGTTTACTTGTGGGCATGTCACGTTTGAGGTGTCCCTCCGAAATTGTCGAATGCAAGAGAGGAGATCAGGACAAAGGACAGGGCTACACATGGATGTGGGTCCTTGGTGTAGGGATGTTCTGTCAAGCCTGGGACCAGATAGATGGTCTTTGGCTAGGTGTTAAATAGGTAGAGGAAAGTTGTCTGAGGCTGAGCCTGGGGCTCTCCCACACTGAGAGCCCAATTAACAAGGAGGCACCAACAAAGAAACCTGAGAAGTATGGAGAGTCATGGAGAGTCATGTTTTTATGTAGTCAGATACATCACTTTTTTTTTTTTTTTTTTTGCCTCATGACTGGCTCGTTGCTTTTACGTTCACCTAGTTATTTATGCTTATAAAGTGTTCTCTACTTCTAAGGATAGTGCATATTAAATCTAAAAACAAGATCCAAAGGATATTTTTGAATAAAGGGTTAATATCCCCAGGATACATAGAACTCAAAATATCTAAGAGAAACACTAACACTTCAGTAGAGGTCTGCACATATAAACAAGTATGAAGTCAGAAAGTCATAAGCTTTATGTTTATCGTCTTTTTACTTTAAAAAAGTTCATCTTTGGCTTCCAAAGGAATAAAACACATATATTTTTAAGTATATAATTGGATTTAAAAGCAAAGATGTAATGAAAAAATCTCATCCATAAACTTCCCATGCGATTTGGGTGTACATATTTTTTTTCTGGTAAACACTATTTTATCAAGTATATCTGTTCTTTTACAAAATCATCTGACAACCATATTGAATGGTGCAAACCACCTTAGAAATACCACTGGTAAAGACTTGGGAATGTTTAGCCTTACTAATAAAAAAATATATATCAAAATGGCATAGTATACAATTTTTTTTTAATTGCAGGGTTGACTAGGTCTTTTTGAAACAAGGCTGGTGATTTGGTATACTGGTATTCATTTTCCAGAGAATAATGTGTCTATTTGTATCAAAAGGCTGAAAACTGGCAAACTCTTTGACTTGACAGTCGAATTCTGGTTTGATTAGAAATTCTGATTCTAGGAAATAGCAGAGGACATAAACAGATGGAAGAATATACCATGCTCATGGGTCGGCAGAATCAACATTGTTAAAATGTCTATACTACCCAAAGTGACCTACAGAGTCAATGCAATCCCTATCAAAACACCATCATCATTTTTCACAGATATAGAAAAAATAATTTTACGCTTCGTATGGAACCAGAGAAGACCCTGTATAGCAAAATCAATCCTAGGCAATAAAAACAAAATAGGAGGTATCAATTTACCAGACTTCAAACTATACTACAAGGCTATAGTCATTAAAACAGCTTGGGACTGGCACAGGAACAGGTACATTGACCATTGGAACAGAATAGAGAACCCAGATATAAAACCATCCTCATATAGCCAACTAATCTTCCACAAAGCAGACAAAAACATACACTGGGGAAAGAATCCTTATTCAATAAACGGTGCTGGGAAAACTGGATAGCCACATGTAGAAGACTGAAACAAGACCCACACCTTTCACCTCTCACAAAAATCAACTCATGCTGGGTAACAGACTTGAACCTTAGGTGTAAAACTATTAGAATTCTAGAGGAAAATGTTGGAAATATTCTTCTAGACATTGACCTAGGCAAAGAATTTATGAAGGAGACCCCAAAGGCAATCACAACAGCAACAAAAATAAATAAATGGGACCTAATGAAATTAAAAAGCTTCTGCACAGCCAAAGAAACTGTCAAGAGAGCAAACAGACAACCTACAGAATGGGAGAAAAATTTTGCAAGGGACACATCTGATAAAGGGCTGATAACTAGAATCTATTTAGAACTTAGGAAAATCAGCAAGAAAAAATCAAACAACCCTATCAAAAAATGGACAAAGGACATGAACAGAAACTTCTCAAAAGAAGACAGAATAATGGCCAACAAGCATATGAAAAAATGTTCAACATCTCTAATCATCAGGGAAATGCAAATCAAAACCACAATGAGATATCACTTAACTCCAGTGAGAATGACCTTTATCCAAAAGTCCCCGAACAACAAATGCTGGCGTGGATGCGGAGAGAGAGGAACACTCCTACACTGTTGGTGGGACTACAAACTAGTTCAACCTCTGTGGAAAGCAATATGGAGATACCTCAAAGCGATACAAGTAGATCTACCATTTGATACAGCAATTCCACTACTGGGCATCTACCCAAAAGATCAAAAGTCACTCTATGAAAAAGACACCTGCACTCAAATGTTTATAGCAGCACAATTCACAATTGCAAAGCTATGGAAACAACCCAAGTGCCCATCAATTCATGAGTAGATTAATAAAATGTGGTATATATATACCATGGAGTATTACTCAGCTTTAAGAAACAATGGTGATATAGCACCTCTTTTATATTCCTGGATAGAGCTGGAACCCATTCTACTAAGTGAAGTATCTCAAGAATGGAAAAACCAGCACCACATGTACTCACCAGCAAATTGGTATTAACGGATCAACACTTAAGTGGACATATAGTAGTAACATTTATCGGATGTCGGAGGGTGGGAAGGGGGAGGAAGGGAGGAGTATATACAACCGCAATGAGTAAGATGTGCAACGTTTGGGGGATGAACATGCTTGAAGCTCTTACTTGAGGGGAGAGAGGGGCATGGGCAATATAAGTAACCTTAACACTTGTACCCCCATAATACGCTAAAATAAAAAAATAAAAATAAATAAATAAAAATTAAAAAACAATTAATAAAAAAGAAATTCTGATTCTAGAAGTGTAACCAAAGGAAATAATCATTGATGAAGGCAAAGATTTAACTACAAGGATGTTTACAACATCCATGTGTGGGGTGATGAAAAGTGGTGAACAACATAAGCAATACAGAATTGGCTAAATAATCTATAGCATGTCTGTGTGATAGAATAACATGCAGCAACTAAAAACAATGTTTAATACCCTAGAAGTAATGATGTAGGCAAATGACCCAAATTCAGTGAAACTGTATGAACTATTTTCTGTTTATGTATACCTAGAAACTAGACCAGAAGGAGGTAACCAAAATGTTATGTTCATCTCTGGGTAGTCTGAGACGAATGATTTTAATTTTATTAAAGTTGCCTGTTCCAAATTTTCTATCACGTATTTATTAATTACGTGTGTACATGGAGCAGTCACAGAAGCAGCAGCTAGAAATTGTTCACAAAGATAACGCAGAAGCAGCACTCTAGGGCAGCTCCATCCTCCAGAACTTTGTGCGATGGTAGAAATGTTCTAGGTCTGTGCAGTCTATGCAGTAGCCACTCCGCACGTGTGGCTATTGAGCACTCACTGTGTAGCTAGTTCAGCTGACAAAGTGATTTTTTTTTATGAGCAAATGCAAAAACCCTTTATTTTTGCAGATTAATGCATGCTCACAAAACTGTTACATAAAAGAATGATAAACACTGTTCCTGCTTTGTGGAGAAACTGATATTTAATTTCCATTGAGTTAAATTTGCAGAACTACATGCAGAAAATGGCTACTATATTGGACAGTGCAGTTCTATACCAGATCAGCCTAGGGCATGGAGGAAAGGATCAGCAGACCTCGTTCAGTGTGAGAAGTCTGGATTAGATCTGAGACTATTGGCCCCACTGGATTTAGGATCCTCAACAGTTTCCTTGGAGAAACTAGAAGTTTATTTCCAAACTCCAGTGTGCAGAATTTATGCATGGATGTAACTTAGGTGTAGATTAACAGTTAGATAAACCATGTAGAGTTCTCATTTCATGGTATAGACTTTTTTTCTCAATTTATATATTTGGTTGTTGTCACAATATTTATAATTAAAGAGCTCTTTCGGATCATGGTAAAGAGGGAATTCTGGACAGGATTAATGCTATTCAAATATTACAGGCAAGATTCAGATGTCCTTACCAAATGTTGCTTTTTAAGTAGACTTACTAGTCTCTGCATTTGCTGAACACTGGAGTTACATATGCAGAACTACCCTATAGTGACCACTTAAAAGGAAGAGGGAAAAAACCCTACTTTTTTCTGGTAGTTTGTTTTGTGGCTGATGCTTTAAGAGCTATTTTTTTCCCCGCCAAACTTAGTGTGTTAAAAAGTTTCAAAGAGAGCCTACCAACTATCTTTTTTTTCACTAGAAGAAAAAGGCACAGTCTTAATTCTTTTTTAAGTAGGATTATTAATTTTATAGCACGTAAGGTAATGTAACTATTATACTCTGATGGGAGAATAGTGTTTTAAAAATAATGAAATTATGGCAGGAGCACTTAGACATAATTATATAGCCATAATAAAAATTTCAATTAGGCTTTCATTACATTGCAATTAACTCTGCATTTGAACACTAACATTAGTGTGACCATAGGTTTTACTTGTTTCTTGCTTTTTAAAAATAACATGAATTTTTTTTTCCTTTTGTTCACATGAGTCTGAGAAGCCTTCTAGAAAATTAGATTAAAATCTAAGTAAGTTTTCTAAAATGTATGAGCAAAACATAAAAGAAAATATACTTCAAATTAGTATACCTCTTAATTGTACATTGTAATAGTGATCTATTGTTACATGACAGATTAACCCAAAACTTTGCAGCTTAAAACATGTATTAGTCACATAGTTTCTAAAGGTAAGGAATCCCGGAGCAGTTTAGTTGATAGTTCTGGCTCACGGTGTCTCATAAGATTGCAGTGAAGCTTTCAGCCAGGACTGGAGTCATCTGAGGGCTTAACTTGAGCCTTTGTGTAGAGGGTTCACTTCCAGTGTGGCTGTTGGCAGGAAGCCTCAGTTCCTTACTGGCTGGTGACAGGAACAGAGAAACCTCAACACCTGCGTCCCTCCACAGGGCTACTGGGCTCACTGCATGGTAGTTGACTTACGCCAGCACTCATAATCCAAAAGAGAGAGTCTGAAGCCTCGATGTCTTTTATGATTCAACCTTGTCATAAAACACACCCATACTTCTGTCTTCTGCTTATTAGAAAGAGTCGCTGAGTTCAGCCTATATTTGAGAGGGAGGCAAGTAGACTTCCTCTCTTGAAGGCTGTATCAAGGAAAGTGTGTACATAGATTAAACCAAAATGCACCTCGAATGCTTTAGTTTGTTAATTGGCTTGATTAGACTATGTTTATTTTATTACACTGTAGTCAAATAGGTAAAGGCAAAGCCATGTTTCGAAGCTGAGCAGAACTCCCATTCTGAGATTCATAGCCACATGGCAGGTTTGAGATATGTGAAAATTTTCCCCTTTGTTTCTTGGAGTTTTGTTAGACCATAATTATAATTTTATGCCTGACACTTTTTTCCCCACGAATATACCTTTGTAAAATCAAAAGCAAAAAAATGCATGCTACCTTGTGTTTTCCAAGATTTGTATGAGGCTCACTGTAAAAGAAAAGCTCAAAGAAAACTCAAGTGGTCTCAGCTCTGAAGGATGACAGTGGATGCTCAGCATCTTGGCTGTAACAGAGGCATCCTATTTGAAATAACTCCTTGCCTCTCTGCTTCTCCCCAGCTACATCCTTTCTCTGAGTGATCTTGTGTAATCCATCGAGTTTCAAATTTTTACCTCTAGCAGTGGCCTCTCCCTGTTCTTCAAACTTGTATGTCCAGCTGCCTGCTGACCTGCTGCAGTGCAGTGATTAATCGGCTTCTCAAACCTAACACGTCCAGTGCACAGTATTTCCTTCAGAGCCACAGGGAAGAGGAAAAGCAACGGGCTGAGCGTGAAGAACAGTTAGCGCCAGCTGCTGGCCCTGAAGATGGGCTCTGGGCCTGTCCCTGTGGTGGTGCAGCCACTCAGCCCGATGGGGTGGGAGGAGTTGTGTCCTACTTTTGGCAGCAAGGGCACTTTCCTGATTGGGCTCCAAGCTGCAAACACATTTCCCCTGCTTGGATGTCATGGCACTTCCTGTGACAGCCTTCATCGGCCCTCGTGGCTGTGGGAAACATGCCAGCACAGGGATTAAGCATTTACGCCCGGAACTGTATGGGTGACATGAGCAAGCACTCCGATGGTGTGATGATTTAGAGGTGCCTTTTGCCTCCCCGCTCCCAAACCCACCTGTCAAGCCCTACCATTTCCAGGTTCCCATCATACCAGTTATTCTTCAGGGGCCTTAGAAATGCCTCCCCTTGCAGGGCATAACACTTCTCGAGCCTTTCCAGGGAAGCGGATCATGAAAGCCTTTTGGAGGTTTTGTTCCATGGTTTTACAGGAAAGAGTATTTACATTGCACAGTGACACATTAGCAGGGACAACCGAACATGAAATGCTGTCATCTCTACGAGATCACTGCTTGAAAGAACCAGGACCAAAAAAAACCCCAGATAAATTTGATGGAAGTAAAAGGAGAACAAAAGAAGGGAAGCCTGGGGTTTGCCTAGACAGAGTGAATCCTACCTGAGAACCAAAACACTGGAAGGGAAACACCTAAAGCAGGAAAAAGTAGCCTGGTTTGAAATGTTTATTGAATGACTGAGTTACTGACTATAGAACTATAGTACCCATCCAACCTAAACCAAGCTTACATTTATAAAATATTCCTATTTTGTATAGAGAAGTAAATGTATATTTGAACAGATTGTGTTATATATCACCTCCATCCCAGGGTGTTAATAACAATATTTTAATTTATTAAGCAGCTATTAAGTATAAGGCATTGGTTTACATGCTTAACATACCTTTTGGTTTTTTGTTTTTCTTTCCTTTTGTTTCTTTGGTGGGGGCATCTGCCCTGTTTATTGTCTGTCTCCCCATGTAGGATGTAAGGCCCATGAGGATAGGGATTTTATCTGTCTTATTGACTGCTGTATCCTTAGGCAACATCTAGAATAGTCCTTGGCACTTGTGATGTGTCCAAAAATTATTTATTGAAAGGAAAGAAGGGAGGGACAAAAAGAAGGAAAGAAGGAGGGAGGGAAGTAAGAAAGGAGAGAAGGGAGGAACAAAGGAGTAGGGAAGCAAGGAAAGAAGGATAAAGGAGAAAGGAAGGGGCTAGTGAACAAAGGAAGGGAGGAAGATAGGAAGGATACATTATCAAATTTAATCTCCACTGGACCTTGGTATCCCTATTTTATAAATAAGGATATTAAGACTTAGGGAAGTTAGGTAACTTGCCTAAATCACATGGGCAGCAAAGGACTTTGTGCTCACATGTATTCATTCAACAAATATCATCCTCCTAACCTTCAAGAGACAGCACTAAGGGACATACAGTCCAGATCCCAGGTGTAACAGTCCTGGTTTAGACTCTCATACCTATCTATGTGACTTCTGCATAATACTAAATGCCTCGAGCTGGATTCTGCGGTTAGCCTATTGTAAAAGGTTGCACGATACTGTGTACAATGAGCTGGACCATAGTACACAGATGATAGTAGTTACCTCTCTTCAGGAGAGATTTGTGGATTAGCAAATTAATACGAAATTAATACGAATTGTTACGAAAGAGCCTTGAAAATATAACGAACTACATAATCGCCAAGCATTGTTATTAGCAGCCTAGCTAGTTACGGAAAATTCCTCATGAAGGCATCAGGGAGACTTGTGCTTCACATGTTCCGTTTTCCAAGTCATTTTGCTTTATTAACAATGAGTAGAACGTGATGCCCACGCCATACCCATTTTTTATGAAATGTGAGTCTTTGGATGGGAGACCTCCCCTCTGTGAGCTCCTCAGGTGTCACCTGTGGACCAGCAGGACAGGCTTCCCCTGGGAGCTTGTTAGAAATGCAGGATCTCAGGCCCCGCCTTGGATGCCCTGAATCTGAATCTGCATTCTAAGATCCGCAGGTGACCCAGAGACACATTGCATTTTGGGACGCACAGGCCAGACACTGAGCCTCACGCCTGTAATCCTAGCACTTTGGGAGTCTGAGGCGGGAGGATGGCTTGAGGTCAGGAGTTCGAGACTAGCCTGAACAAGGGCAACATCTCATCTTTACCAAAAGAATAGAAACGCTAGCAAGACGTGGCAGTGTGTGCCTGTAGTTCCAGCTACTCCGGAGGCTGAGGCTGGAGGATTCCTTGAGCCCAGGAGTGTGAGGCTGCAGTGAGCGACCATGACATTGCTGCACTCTAGTTTGGGTGGCAGAGTGAGACTCTGTCTCAAAAGAGAGAGAAGGAGAGAGGAGGGTGAGAGGAGAGAGATAGAGAGAGAGAAGCACAGCTGTAAGCCACAATTTACCTCATCTGGTAAAATGTGAGAATTAAAGTGCTGGACATATTACTTAACAGTGCTCAATAGAATGTTGTCCTTCCTTCCTCAACCCCTGCAATCACAGGAACCTTGAAACCTCTGAGGAAGACCAGTGTTCTGGTGCTACAAGGCCAAAGTGAGGGCCTGCCTTTTGAGGGTTCTGGAACAGAACTGTGCCATCTGGAAAAACAAGGTTTTGAAAAAATGTGACCCCTTCTCCTGCTCTAATGTGTATTCGCATGTTTATTTTTATCTTCTCAACTGCTGAGCTGTTGTTAGGATTTGATTGTGTCATGTGTTTTGATATTAATTTTAATATGCAGCCATTTTAATTCAAGCCCATATTTAGTTCAAATGGAATTATTTTCTTTTTATGGTGCTTATTTACATCTGACTATAAAAGCAATACGTGTTTATTGTAGGCAAGCGAGAAAACACAAACCACTGCTGCTAACATTTGTGTATTTCTTACTAGTCTTATTTCAAGCAAAAGTGGAATTTTACTGGTGAATCTTGAAACCTGGCTTTTTTACTTGTGTACTTGTTCCCACATTGTGTAATTTGAAGATAATTAGATGGATTTCTATTCTGACTCTATCAAAATTTAACCACACCTCATTGAAAGAACATACAGTTTCCAATTTTATTTACTATTTAAATCGTGTTGTGATGAACATTCTTCTTTATAAGTCTTTCTCCATGGTTGATGATTTCTTAATTATTAGTTCACTCAAAAAGGAATTACTGAGTCAAAGGTATTTGATACTCTTCTCTGATACATACTGTCAGCTTCCAACAAGATTGCACCAATTTGTCATCCCAAAGCAGTCTAAGTGCCATTCTAAATACAACTCCATTAACTCTGGGTTTAGGATGTTTGTTATTTTTAGTATCTACTAATTGATGGGCAATATAGTAATGGCTACTTAATTCTCATTTTTTTCATTTTTAGTAAACATCAATACTATCACTGAGTTACAAAAGCAATAAAATAAAAACAATAAAAATTCCACATCCCTGTAATATGATTTAGTAAGAATTGACATTTATATAATATTTAGCCTTATTAGCCAGGGACTTGACATTCCTTCCCATTTATTCAAATTAAACCCTTCATCAATTTGGCGGAATTAGACTTGGTATATGTTGCTTTGATTGATCACGAACCAGTTCTCTCTCTGATGTTTGTGAAAAGGCGTAGCTGAAGTTAGGGGTAGAGTTTATCCCTCTTTTCCCAATATTAAGAAAATGCCAGGATTGCTTTTAAAACTTAGTTTCTAGCACATACATTAGTGAGAAGCTTGTTAATTCATGACTCTAATTTTAAGTTTTGCTTTCTATTTCCTTTCATTTTTCATATTGTTTTAGTATCAAAGTTAATATTAATGAATTCTTTCCTAAAGTGAGATGCAGGCTGAATCACCTGATTCTCATGTAAATAATGAGGTTAGATTAGTTCAGGATCCTTCTCAGGTAAAGATGAGGAGGAGGTAGGCCCCTGGGTGCCCCTTCTTCTGACCCCAGCCACCACCTCCAATCTCCTAGTCGACAATCTTAGCTCTTTATTATCTTCGTAGCATGCTTCTGCTTAGATTTCTTTTGAACAAAAGACAGTGTAGCTAAAATAAATAAACAGAATGGAATGGAATAGAATAGATAGTGTAGAATAGAAAGTCACTGACCCTTTCAGCTAGAAGAACTTGATTCTTGCTCTTTAAAACATCTTTAATATTCCTCTAAGGATGGGTTTGATAGTGACATATTCTCAATAGAACTTTAAAAATCTCTCTTACAGCCACATATTTAAAAATCTTTTATATTGTATGTAGACAGTATCAAATGATGGACCATTTTTGCTTTTGAATCTTGCAGCTTTATTAGTTGATTAAGATTATATGATGTCCCACTCAGACACGGCATTTGAATACATGGAGGTTAATAAAGAAGGCATTTTAAGCCAGGCTGCCAGTTCAGTAAAACTTCTTAGGTAATCTTTTCTGCAGACACTATGGGAAATATGTCTTATTCCACAACGCTAATATAATAACCATCCCATTTATTTCTATAAATCTGACTTGGTCTACCATGAACCCCAGCAGTAGGAAATTTTACCTCATTCATTATGGTAAATCACATCACCAGAGACCAATGAAAGTCCCAAGGGTTCTTATGAGGTTCCAAACTGTCCCCAAGGGCTCTCTAGCCCGGGGACCACCTAGCTTTTTGTGTAAAGGGCCAGACAGTAAATATTTTAGGCTTTACAGGCCATACTGGTCACTGTTGCAACTGCTTGATTCTGACACTGTAGAATCCAGCCATAGACAATGCATATATAAACAAATGAGCATGGCAGTGTTCCAATAAAACTTCGTTTATGAACACTGAAATTTGAATTTCATATAAGTTTCATGTGTCAGACTTTGTCAATTTCCTACAACTTAGGTAACTTTTTTCCTATTGTGAAAACTCTGCCAGGTGTGTAAGGAGACTCCTGATCTCCACTACCCAGGGCCCCACTTGCCCTCTTTTGGGTGAGAGGGGAAATCATTTTCATTCTATTTCTTTGATGGCAGTAAAAACAAAATATAAATTGATTATCTCAGATCATCCTGCCTCAGTGGTTACTTTGAGAAGAGAAATAAGTCATCTTTCTCACAGAGAGATGTACTTGTTTATTTTTGTGACCACTAAGTAAAGAATTAGGTATAGCATTTTAGGAGTCTGTACAGCTCCAGGTCAGCCTCTCCCTTTTTCAGATGGAACCTAACTCAGAAAGATTAAATAACTCATTATGAAAATACTCAAAGGCAGTAGCATGACCCAAAACCAGGAACTCGTTGCCCTCTTCCACCCTGTCCCCTCCATAATGCATTTTCCTTGTCTTACTCAACTCACCAGATTTTTGGGAGTCAGGGTGTAAGAGCACGCAGAAGGTTTTCCTACAGGTGCTTATCCCAGGAAGCCTCCAGAAGGTACAACCAGGTACCAGTAGCCACAAGAGATTAGCTGAGCATCAGAGCTATGGGGGCCTCTCCTTGTAAGATTCTGTTCATTCAATAAGAGATGTTTATATTGTGTTGAGACCACCAATATGATGGTACATATATCATGTCCTCAGCTTGCCTAGTGAAGTTATAGGTGTCCCCAAAGCTCAGTTGATCCTCAGGCTACTTGTTAGAGTGACTCTGAAGACTGAGATGAGGAAAAATCAAGGCCATGGACTGTCAAAGTCAATTTCAAATAAGACTGGAGAAGACATACCAGCCAGATGATCCCATTTGAGCTTGTTATGTAGAAATACCATTTAAGTACCCACAGTGTTACAGAGAGAAATGGAGGCCATGGATTTGGGGTTTCAAAATCCTAAGCCCTGGCACAAAATGAAAGATTCAGAATAACTGTGAGTAGTCAGATCAAAGCACTCTCAGGGTACAGGGACGGTTGAGAGGAGTAAAGGGAGCATGGGCGCAGGTGGCCCCTGAAATAAGGTCCTGCTCCCTACCTCACTCCAGAACCACATTTTGGGCAACAGTATGCTAGAACCTTCAAAGCACACAGAGATGGCAAGAGTCCAGCCCTCACCACCAGCATAAGAAACAGCTGAGGGTCGAGGTAGATAGGCCCCATCCAGCTCCTGTGGGTAGGGGCAGGCAAGCTCCAGGGCCCAATAGACTACTGTATTTCCCCAAAAATAAGACCTACCCATAAAATAAGCCCTAGCAGGATTTCTAAGCATTTGGGCAATATAAGCCCTACCCCAAAAATAAGACCCAGTGATGGGCGTGGCTACGCAGCGCATCTGCACAACCCATGCATTTCGTTGTGGAGCAGTAAAGAAAAGGAGCAGCTCTTCTCATCTGTCCCATGAGAGCTCTATTGCTGGACATGAGAGACTGGGGCCAATGGTTCTAAAGGAAATAGAGTCTCAAGAAATTCAGGATGGAATTCGGGGTTTGTAGAGTTATGATGATGTTCCAGAAGACGACGACTTAACTATATTTGAATAAATGTAGATTGTTGTACTGTACTTAAAAAAAATAACACATCCCCTGAAAATAAGCCCTAGGGCGTCTTTTTGAGGAAAAATACATATAAGACCCTGTCTTATTTTCGGGGAAACACGGTAGCAAAGTGGCATCGTTGCAGCATGGAGTAAGTGGTGCAGGAGCAGCAGTGTGATGCCCACACTCCAAGAATGACACAGCAAAGGATGGAGAACTGGTGGATTTGAAGGGCTTTGTGATTGTCTGACGACATAGGAAAAACCAGTGTTTTTCCTACTCTCACCACTCAGCACAACACTTTGATACCAGATGTGTGGGAGTTTGTTCCCACACACCAGACAATTCTCCAGCAGGTGCCAGCTGGGCATCCTCTAATTCAGGTCTGACACTGTCTATCTGGAGGTGGCATCAGATGCCACAGGTTGAGGGCTAGTCTCACAAGATCCCCCCATTTCAGATGCAGCCACAAGTCCTAGGTTGTGACCTACACTTTTGACTAGCCAGCTATAAATCAGGGGTTCCCAAGACCCCCAATTCAGGTTCCATTAATTTGCTAGAGTGACTCATAGAACTCAGGGAAACCCTTTACTTATATTTACCCATTGATTATAAAGGATATTATAAAAGGTACAGATAAACAACCAGATGAAAAAGATACGTAGGGCGAGGTATGAGGGAGAGGTGTGGAGCTTTCAAGCCATCCCTGGGCGTGTCACCCTCCAGGGACCTTCACAGGTTCAGCTATCTGGCTTTTTGAGTTTCTGGCTTTTTGAACTCTGGCCTTTTGAGTTTCTATGAAGGCTTCAGGACAAAGCTATGAATTGATTGAATTCCTGGCTATCGATGGTCAAGTAGACCTTCAGCCACTGATAGTGTCAACTAGAGGTTGGGAGGTGGGGCTAAAAGTCCCAACCTTCTAATCATACTTTGGCCTTTCCAGTGACCAACCCCTACCCTGAAACTATCTAGAGGCCCCCAGCCACCAATCATCTCACACTAGCATACAAAAGACTCTTATCACTCAGGAGATTCCAAGAGTTTTAGAGGTTAAGCTAGAAAACAGAGATGAAGACTGAATATATATTTCACAATATCATAGGTTGCATACAACAAAAACGTGACAGTGCCCTATCTGGACCAGTAGCTGGAAGCCAGGACACCTCAACAGACACCAGCATTGATAGGAAACTCAGAGGACCTGAAGCTCTGTAATCCTGTTTGGAGTTCAAACAAAACTCCAGAGAAAGGGAAATGAGAACCTTGAATTGCCTGATATTAAATTTCTACCATCCAGCAGAATGGGAGGTAGAATAGAAACTAAATTCCATTACAGAAAAATACAGAAAATTAGGTCTCATGGGCACCTGAATTATGATCTGAGATTACTAATAACCACACATGTAATTAGGAATTAGCTTATGTTCTGCATAAAATAGAAGGAGAAATAAGGAGTATTTGTCTCTCCTTCCCTGTTCAGAAAGAGCAAGGACAAGAAAAAGCGTTCTAGAATTTTTCAACATCTAACCAAAGTGCCATAGAATTTACCTTGGTGGTTATTGTGTGCATTCACAATGGGGACAATTTACGATGGTTTGTGACTCCTCACCAAAGGGCTACAGTGTATAAACAAGTATACAGTATATTCTGGTATTGAAATTGCCTAGTGAAGCAATTAGGAAAAATGTCTAAAAAAGCTTTTAGAGGAGAATAATGAAAAAACAAAGGTTGAGAAACTGGTCTGTTATAATAAGAAAGCCTTAGGAACCAGATTTAATAGTTTTAACCTGAGTACACCTAAAAAAGACCAATTGTTAAAAGCACTACAGTGATTACACTGAATTAACATAGTTAATTCATGTATTAGATTAAAAACCAGAAGAAACTTTTTTTGTTGTTTTTGTGGAAGTAGAAATGGGGCTGACAGAAATCTAAACAAAGGTTTGTGGACATGATGTCAAAATAGAGTGAAAAATTTAGAGTTGCATCGATGTCTACGACTACTACCACTCCCAAAAAAGAAAAAGAAAATCGTTTGTCAGGTGTTTAATCAAATAAGAGAATGAATTTGTCGGGTCATAGTCTATTCTCAGTTCTTGGTGTGCTCTGGCCAAAGAATGACTAGACATAGCAAAAGCAAGGCAAGCATGAAACAAAGTTTATTGAGGAAGGACGAGAGAGGTTTACAGAGCAAGAGCAAGACATAGGCTCACAGAGCAAGAGCAAAATATGTTCACCACAGACAACAAACAGACCCCCAGACCAACCCCCTGCTGTAACAAAAAGGGCTTGGTTATGATCTGGGGTCTTATAGTGTCTGGATTGGGCCCTCCTCATGGTTCAGACATCACCATGGAACCACTTTGATGGACGGTTGAGATTTAGTTATGTGACCCGAGTCTTACTGCACATGTGGATCTCCCATGAGCCTCTCTGAAAGCCCATTTGTGGAGTGAACCGCAATGTAAATCTAAGCTAATGATATGATAATTAGCCTTAGGTTGTTCTAGGTCACCTTTAAGACCCAATTGTACCTCTACATTCTTTTGCAGTTGGCATGCTAAGTTCTGATTGGTAAATTAGTAAGGCATTCCCTCTTCCCCTCGGTGTGGGAATTGCTCCGGGCACCTGCTTTGTCCTCAGGAGAAGCCGAAGGTCCTCACTGTCTACCTAACAAATTAACTATGTTAATTCAATATAATTGCTACAGATGAGCCATCCCTATTTAACCAGAACTGAGAGTGATACAATAAGAGATGCAAAGCAGTAAAGAATCAAGAAGACAGATGAAACTCTTATCAAGAGGGTATATAACTTTATCTGTTGGGTCTCCTTGTTTTTTGAATAATCAGTATGCTGGTAAGAACAATTAGCTGGTGAGAAATCCTGATGAATAGGAGCAAATATCCTAATTTGTAAACAGGGCCATGAAGCTGCTGAGACTAAGAAAATCAAGGGCTTTGCATCTGGGTGTTTCAGATCTGGAAGATTTACGCATTGTTTCTGTTGGGTGAGGTCCCTGTGGATGAAATAAGGTGACAGGAGGAAGGGAAAGTAGCCAGAGGAAAATTATCACCTACTCAAGGGACCTACAAGCAATAGCAATACATTTACTAAATATAGCATGTATCTAGTGTAGATAAACAAGGACAATAAGCAATAAACAGAAGGCCTAGAATTTGTACCAAATGCCAGGTACAAAAGCAATAGACTGTAGTGGAAAGATAAAACAGACTTGGGCCCAAATCCTTGCTCCCTCACTCTCTAAATGTGCATGCCTTTTGTCAGATGATTTGAATTCTGGGCTTCAAACCTCTCATTTGTAAACCAGAATTAATCCCTCCTTGCAAGATTGTTTTGAGGATGAAATAAGAGTATATAAACAGCAAAGCACTAGATATATGCTCTAATATATGCTCTTGGTAAATGGGGAGTTTAGATAAACAGATGGGTAAAAATTTTAAAGGATGAAACAGAAAAAGATAAAGTTTCACTAGGCACATATGTGTGTGTGTGTGTGTGTGTGTGTGTGTGTGTGTGTGTGTGTGTGTGTGTGTGTGTGTAAAATTTATCAATTTGCCTTAGCAAGGGTATTGAGAATATGGGTTAACTTAGCTAAGGTGTTGGGGAGGAAAAGGGAAGATACAAACAAGTGTAAGTCTCTGTTTGACCATCACTAAAGAAGAGGGCCAAGCCCAACAGTAACTATTAATAAAATTTCAAGATCATGTTAGAAAAGATAAAAGGAATTGACGGCTCTGAGGATGTCTTTAGCACCTGGTAGGATGAGCGTCTCTGCAGAGTTCTAAACTAGAAATTTGTTGACTTTTGAGATGCTTTATAAAAAATAAATGCAAGATGTTAGAGTATGCCTTAGTCCATTTGGGCTGCTATAACAAAATAGCACAAACTGGGTGGCTTATAAACAACAGAAATTCATTTCTCACAATTCTGGAGCCTGGGAAGTTCAAGATGAAGGCACAGACAAATTTAGTGTCTGGGCATTCAGGGCATGCTTCTTGGTTCATAGATGGCTGTCTTCTTGCTGTGTTGTCACATGCTTGAAGAGACGAGGGAGCTCTCCAGAGTCCCTGTACGGCACGCTGGGCACTCTATCCTGTTATAAATAAGGACACTAATCTCTTCTTTCCCATTATAAATAAAGGTACTGATCATGTACCAAAAGTCCCACCTCCTAATACTATCACACTGGGGATTAGGATTTCATATGAATTTGAGAGGGACACACACATGCAGTCAATAGCAAATACCCTCTCTAAAAATAAAAATAATCCTTGCTGACTAATAAGAGGTAACTTCTGAACAAAGACTTATTAAGCAATGCAAGTGCTTTTAAGAATCTATGTGAGAATCTGCAATCTATTTTAAATTGGCAGGAATGTAAGGAGTATCATATAATTTATATGCATCCATAAACAAAAATTGAGCAATATGCTGCCTGAGCATATTAAGAGAACATGATTTAAACATAAATAAAATATATAGTGATGTTTCATGCCAAAAGGAAGTTTATAGCCTTCTTAGAAGCACCAATAGAACAGAAATCAGATTTACTGTATATTAGGTCAAAGAATGTAAATATAATAATTCATTTGACTATTCAAAAATAACAAGAGTATACTTTAGAGATTGGAACAGTTATTCTATATCTGATTTTAGAAGTTCAATAAAACCACCAAGAAAAGCTTTTATTTTGAGCTTTTCATCTAACTTGTCTTTATAGTTGAATTTACCCTAGTGCTGATGTAATATTTATGTTTATAAGTATAAGAGGGGAAAACAGCTTGTTGATGCTTTAATCTTGCGTTCACAGAACTTCAGCAACAGAGAACACCCAGTTAATGAATTAGTGTCCAAGGGATCTGGTAGGAAGGCAACTTACACAACAGAGCATCAATTCCTTCTGAAATTCTGCTTTGCCGTTTATTACTTTCAATTTAAATTCTCATTTTTACTGTGGTTGTATTATGGGTTTCTTATTCCCAGGGTGGTGGTTTTCATGTTCATGAAAAGGAAAAACAAACTAACCTAAATAAGTCCCAAATCCTCATCCCATATTACAGGGCCTCTGCGTATAACTCTCTCTGAAATGCCAGTGGAGTGTGCTTTCCAGCCGGACCTCATTCTAGGCAGGTTCTCAGTATGGAGCAGCATCCCATGACAATTTTCCTGGGGATTTTATTAAGAGTTTGCTTCTGAATTTTCTGCCATCCTATTGTGTAAGAGTCAAAAATGTATACACTGAAATTCAGACATGCAAGAACAACAAAACAATAGCTTTTATTTTCTATAACTGATCATATCTTACATTACATCTCCCATTCCCACTTAGGAGCAAAAAACAAAAACAAAAAAGTAGTAAACTTACCAGTTACAGTTAACCATGTATTTCCATTTATTAAGCTTTGGAGAGAAGTCAACTTAACTTATTTGGGTTTCAGTCAATTCAAAGTTTAAAACCCTATGAGGACCAAAAGCACAAGCAACAGGAGATAAAATAGGTAAGTTGGATTTCACCAAAATTAAAAACTTTTGTGCATCAAAGGACACTGCCAACAAAGTTAAATGCAGCCCATGGAATGAGAGAAAATATTTGCAAATCATGTGTCTGATAAGGGAGTTGAAAACTTATGTCCACACAAAAACCTGCACACAGATGTTTACAGCAGTTTTATTCATAACTGCCAAAACTTGGAAGCAACAAAGTTGCTACTACTGCCTCTTAGTAGGTAAATGGATAAATTCACCATGGCATATCTAGACAATGGAATATAATTCAACACTAAGAAAAAATGAGCTATCAAGTCATGGAAAGACATGGAGGAAACTTAAGTGCTTATGTCTTTATCTGATAAGGGATTAATATCCAGAATGTGTAAAGAATACCTAGAACTTAACAACAACAAAAAACAACATGATTTTTAAAATGGGCAAAGGACTTGAACATACATTTTTCCAAAGACATAAAATTGGCCAATAAGCACATGAAAATATTTTTCAACAACTCTAGTCATTAGGGCAATGCAAATCAAAATCATAATAAGGTACTACTTCATACCCAGTAGAATGGCTATTATAAAAAAAAAACAGAAAAATAAGTGTTGTAGAGGATGTGTAGAAATTGGAACTCGCATGCGTTGCTGGTGGGATTGTAAAATGACGTAACCACTGTGAAAAATGATATGGAGATTCCTCAAGAAATTAAATATAGAATGACCATATGATCCAACAATCCCACTTCCAAAGAAGTGGAAGTAGGGACTTGAACACTCATGTTTATAGAAGCATTATCCACAATAGCCAAAAGGTGGAAGTAACCCACGTGTCCATCAGTGGAAAATTGGATAAGCAAAATATGGTATATATACATGCAGTGGAATATTATTCAGCATTCAAAAGGAAGGAAAATTTAACACATGCTACAACATGGATGATCCATAACCTTGAAGACATTATACTGAATGAAATAAGCCAGTCACAAAAGAGCAAATATTGTATGATTCCTATTGCATGATGTTCCTAGAAGGGTCAGATTCATAGAGGCAGAAAGTAAAATAGTGGTTGGGAAATAAGGCTGGGAAAAAAAGGGGAATGGACAGTTAGTGTTTTATAGATACAGAGTTTCAGCAAGGGAAGATAAAAATGTTCTGAAGGTGGATGGTGGTGATGGCTGCATAGCAATGTGAATGTACTTAATGTCATAGAACTGTACACTTACAGATGGCCAAAATGTGATATATATTTTACTAAAAAGCCACTCTAGAAGGGCTGTTTTTCCCCACATTCTAGGCTTCTCCTGCTGCTTCCTTCTTCCCAGCATCCCCTTGCAGAGGCCAAGTTGGGTATCCTTATAGCATTGGTGCAAGGCCCTTGGTTTACATGCTGACATTATGTGTGGTATTTTGACTCGGGAAGCTCTGTCCATACTGCCTCCAGCATTATATCTGTAATCCATTCCAACAGAGATTGTTCCCAGGGAACTTTCCATCTTCCACCTCAGCCCTTATGGATGCCCAAGGTCAGCTGCAATCCTTATCCATTCACCAGTTTAGAAATCTACCCTTCAGTCCTTGACTGTAAGGTCACTACGCCCCTTGCTTCAGTGACCCCCTGGGGAGCCCACCAGCCAGCATCTTCAGATCCCCTCCACATCCCTGTGTGAAAACAGTGCAGGATCTACAAGCTGTAGGGAAACAGTAAGAGTTGCCTTGAGCCTCTCTTGACGTCAACGTGCCATACCACCATTTCATTTGCCCCTGTCCCTTCCCAGTATTGGCTCAAAGATGACCAGCGGGCAGAGTACTGGTCCCCTCTGTTTTTGGCTTTCCTCTTAGCCTATGTGAGGTTTCCATAATCTCACAACCAAGGCCGAAAGCTAGACTGCTGGAGCCACCGGCTTCATGAGGGACCCAGCCAGGTCTTCACTCTTCTTCACTCCTAGCCCATGGATCTCTCCTTGTCGCTCCGCCAGCATGCAGGGCTCTACTCCCTCCCCGGGGGCAGGGAGCGTGTGTGATTTCCTGCTCGACGTAGCCTGCAAGTACAGTCAAGGCACCGGTACTCTGCTTATTGGTTGAGTCTAAAAGTTGAAAATGTGTAAACTGCCTCCACATCCATATGCCTTACGAATGTGTTGTCGTGTTGAGCCACATAGTATATTTGATCATATTTCCTTTTCTGTGGGTAGAGAAGAGTGCAGAGAAGAGTGCTTTTAGCTTTGGGGTTAATGGATTCACTTTTCTTACATTCCATCTGTTGTTTAAATTCATGCCATATTTTGGTTTGCAGTTTTGATTTTTATAGTTTTAATTGCCTTTTTATTTTGCATTATTTAATGTTAGTATGTTCTCCATTTTTTAAGCACCCATCACAGTGTCTATCCAATTTCTTTTTTTCTAGAAGCCTTCACCCTCCTATTTCATCTGCACTAGTTCTTTTCTTTTTATTCTTAATTTTTAATATTGAGTACATAATAGTTATATATCTTTATAGGGTACATGTAATGTTTTGATATAAGCATATAATGTGAATTGATCAAATCAGGGCAATTAGGATATCAATCACCTCAGGTATTTATCATCACTTTGTGTTAGAAACATGCCAATTCCACTCTTTCAGTTATTTTAAAATATACCCTCCATCTGTACCAGTTTGTCTCCAGGTGTGCTGCACATTCAGTAACCAGGGACCCTCCTTTACTGCTCTTCTGGTTAGGATATACTGTTGCAGGCTCTTATGCCTCTTATGCCTCATTCTTTCGTCATTACACTCTCATTTTTCTAGAGTATGTCCTAAGAATAGACATGTCGGTGAGAACTGAGTCTTGGTATGCCTATGTCTTTAGTATGCCCTCCCACTTGATAAATAATTTGTCTGGATTTAAAATACTGGGATTAAAATAATTATTCCTAAGAATTTTTAAGGAATTGCTGTACTATTTTCAAGCATCTAGTGTCAGTCTGATTGTAGTGTCAGTCTGTCTTTTGTAGATGACCTTTTTTCTCTCTAGAAGCTGTTAACATTACAGTTGACCCTTGAACAATGCGCCCGCCTGTGTGTGTGCAGTTGAAAGTCTATGTATAACTTCTGACTCCTCAAAAGCTTAACTAATGTCCTCCTGTTGACTAGAAGACTTACCAATAACATAAATAGCTGATTAACACATATTGTATATGTAATATGTATTATAACTATATTCATACAATATAGTAAGCTAGAGAAAAGAAAGTGTTATCAAGAAAATCATAAGGGGCTGGGTGCAGTGGCTCACGCTTGTAATCCCAACACTTTGGGAGGCCAAGGCAGAAGATTGCTTGAGGCCATGAGTTCGAGACCAGCCTGAGCAAGAGTGAGACCCCATCTCTACAAAATATAGAAAAATTAGTCAGGCGTGGTGGTACATGCCAATAGTCCCACCTATTTGGGAGGCTGAGGCAGGAGGATCACTTGAGCCCAGGAGTTTGAGGTCACTGTGAGCTATGCTGACAGCAACCATTGCACTCTAGTCCAGCGACAGAGTGAGACTCTGTCTCAAGAAAGAAGAAAGAAAAGAAAGAAAAGAAAGAAAAGAAAGAAAAGAAAGAAAGAAAGAAAGAAAGAAAGAAAGAAAGAAAGAAAGAAAGAAAGAAAGAAAGAAAGAAAGAAAGAAAGAAAGAAAGAAGAAAGAGAAGGAAGGAAGGAAGGAAGGAAGGAAGGAAGGAAGGAAGGAAGGAAGGAAGGAAGGAAGGAAGGAAGGAAGGAAGGAGAAAGGAAGGAAGGAAGGAAGGAAGGAAAGAAAGAAAGAGAGAGAGAGAGAGAGAGAAAAATCATAAGAGAAAATATATTTACTATTCATTAAGTGCAAGTGGATCATCACCCAAAGGTCTTCATCCTCATTGTCTTCCATTGAGTAGGCTGAGGAGGAGCAGAGAGAAAAGGGGTTGGTTTGCTATCTCAGGTGTGACAGAGGTGGAAGAAAATCCTCATGTAAGTGGGCTCACGTGGTTCACACCTTAGTTGTTCAAGAGTAAACTGTACTTTCTTTGGGGTTCTATAATTTTACAGGTGTCCTTGTAGGTGTTTTCTATTTTTACTCATCCTGTTCAGCATCTAGTGAATTTTTTCAATCCAAAACTTCACATCTTCCAGCTCTGGGAAATTCTATATTTCTGGGAACTCCTTTTTGTGCTGACTCTTTTTATGGAATCCTGTTCTTCACTCTTCGGAGTATATTGATCAGAAGTTTCTCTGTGTGTCAGGAGAACCGGGAGGATTATATTTTATCATTCTCTTCTCTTCCCTGCATTATTTCTGATTCCTTTGGTTTAATTTTTTCTGTCTCTTTTTCTTGTTCTCACTCATGTCACAAGCTTTTCTCAAATCTCTACTAATACTTAATTTTCCATTCACAATTCAGAATGATGCTAAAAGAAATAATGATAATAAGCTCATGGTGAACCTTTCATATCTGAATAGGGCTTATTATGTGGACTTCACTTTGGCATGAGCAGACAGTAAGCCGAACTTCAGACAGAAACAAAATGCCAAAACAGGAAGATCTTTTCTCTTAAAGGCCAGTGCTCATACTGGTTGCCTTAGTTCATGCCAAACAATTTGTTCAGTTTCTTTAGAGAAAACTCTAATTATTTTGCTTGGGACATAAACTCCTCACTCATGGGCATCATGCTCCTGGCAAGAGAATGGGACCAATGTTCCATTAACTCCTTCAACTAATCCCTATTTTCTACTTGATATCTCTTCTGCAATTCTACCTGGCTTCTCTGGTGTCCTGAGATAGGGTCTCTCCTCATCTCTGGTCTCTTATCTCACACTCTGAGCTGTGGCTTCTTCCTTAGTGTTTCATCATTCACTACCCCTCCATCTGCTTCCATGCTTCAGGAAAATTCTGGCAGGCCTCAGCTGCCAATCACAACCCTTCCCTCCCATCTACTGTCCTGTTTATTGTGGTAGTATATCTTTTTTCTGGTATTGTCAGTTAATTTGAGTCTCTAGAGAACAATAAAATAAGGCATTTCCATTTCTCCTGATCATTTTCAACTTTAAATAGTTAATTTCCAAGTGTTTTTTTGGTCATCTTTTTATTGTTGATTTCTGGTCTTTTCATATCAAGATGTAGATTTTAAAATCCTAAGTTTGATGAATTTATTTAGGCTTTTATCACCAAATTGATGTTTGTATTAATAGGTATTCTGTGGATGCAGAACATCTATTCTGTGTGTAGGATACAAATTCTACAAATGTCAATTAACTTGACCTGTTAATGATGTTATTCAGATCCTTTAGCATGTTTATTTTTAGACTATTTTATCTGACAAATTCCAAAAAAAAGTTTATTAAAACCTCCAACTGTGATCTTAGCTTTTTCTCCTCACAGTTTTAGCAAATTTTGCGTTATGTGTTAGTCTGCTAGTTTGTGCATAACCTTATTGCACAAAGGTTTGTGACTTATCATATTATAATTTGTCAGTCCCTAAACTGCTTTGTCACATTGAATGCTTTTGACTTTCAATTCTGCCGTTCCTGCTTCCTTTGTTTGCATTAACTAGGTTTATATCTGTATCTTTATTTTCAGTCTTACTCTGTCACTTTATTTTTTTTTTCATTTTTATTTTATTTTTTTTAGAGACAAGGTCTCGCTCTGTTGCCCAGGCTCTGTTGCCCAGTGCATGATCATAGTCACTGCAGCCTTGAAATCCTGGGCTCAAGCAAAGCAACCCTCCCGCCTCGGTCTCCCAGATAGATAGGACTACAGGTACACACCAACATGCCAGGCTATTTTTTTAATTTTTTGTAGACGTAGGGTCTCACTGTGTTGCTCAGGCTGGCCTCAAGCAATCCTTCCACTTCGTCCTCCCAAAGTGGGCCACCAACCTAGCTGTCATTTATTTCAATTGTGATTCTCATTAACATAGAGTTTTGTATAATTGAATATGACTATGTATTTGATAGGGAAATTTGATAGGGAAATTCGGGCTTTTCACATTTATTGTCATAACTGATGTTTTTGTATTATTTCTTCCATTTATTTTAGGTTTACTGTTTAACATATTTTATTTTTTCTTCTTACCTCTCCTTACTTTTCTGGCTTGAGCGACTCTACCCATTCACCATTCTACCTACTTGACATTTTTAGGCTGTCATAACTTCTCCTCTCTATATTATCCCTCCCTACCGTGGTGTGCTAGAGCTGCTCTAGTCTGACCCTTATCTCTTCCCTGCTCTGTGTTCAGGGATATCACCTTGTAACTTGAAATTGGCTGTGATAGAGATGTTTTCTATCATGACAATTGACAAACACCACAAAGCAGGGCTTTGTTTATTGTTTGTTCATAGAACCAGTTATTAATCATTTACCAGCACACTACTGACTTTCAATTTCCACCAAAATTTGTAGGTTTTGCTAGCCTACTTCAAAATTTTAGCTCTGGGATGTTATTTTCCCTTTTAGTATGTGTTTTGTTTCCAAACTTTATAACATATGAACCATTCCTAGTCATATGAGTATCCATTCAGATTTGACCATAAATTTTAAAAGATTTATTGTCCATGAATGATTAATTGTGCTTTTGGTCATCTATATTTTAAGATCTCTTTCTCATTCCATTTTTGTTAGAATAAAGTACTTTTTAGTGTTTCCTTCACAGAAGATACAACTCATACTTGCATATTCAAAAGTGTCTTTCTTTCCCTGGCAGGTGCATAACATTTTAGCCAGGATTCTTAAAAGCTTCTCTCAAGCGTCTGCAGAGAATGTTCTATTTCTTCTCCTTTCCGGCATCACAAATAATGAGCTGTTGTTGATCACATTTCTTCTCCTTTAGCTAATCTGTTTTGTTGTTGTCGTACTTATTTTCTGTGTGGGAGCTTACAAGATTTCTTTCTCAAATACAAGGAATTTATAAATTTCACCAAGATATAGCTAGGTATATAATTTTTTTCCATGAATACCATCTGGTTCTTGTTAACCATTGTTAATATTTTAAAAACTTAAGTCTATTTCCAGACAACTTTTCTTTTCTAAAAATTATTTCTCCATATATTCCTTTTTCTAAGAGCTCTTCATATTTACATTTTAAATCCCTAATCTCCAAATCTCTTGTCTTTTTTCTCATGTGCTTGGGATTTTGTTTTTTATTTGTTCTACCAAATCTTCCAAACCACTATCTCCTTTCTCAGCAGCAGCCATATTCCTCAGTTTGGGGGGGGGGGTTAAATGAAAGGTTATGTTTAACTCCAGGAAGCCTTGTGTACCCTAGCTGCATCTCCTTGAGGAGCTGCATACTTCAGCAGAGTTCTCTCCTCTTGGTTTCAGCTCCGGGGCAGTAGGAGCCCCCAGGTCCAGTTCAGCTTTGGCTTCTTCCCTTGGATCTCTGAGTCCCCTTAAAGGAAGTGTAATTTTTTGCCCACTCGTGGTATAATTACCTTCAGCACGCATTCACTCAGGACTTTGGGGTTCACCAGGCCATGATGTTGAGCATGACATTTCTGCTTATGTCTATTTGTAAGCAATTGTGCTGGCAGTTCCTACATTGAGGCAGAAAAGGGGCCTTTGGGAACAAGTGGCAGTCCTCTCCCCCCACAGAAACTGGGAGCAGCTCAGCCTACCAAAGTACCTCTCTTCCAGGCCCATGGGATCTGGCAGCTCCTCCCAACAGCATATGTGGCACATGCAAACAGGACTCTACTTGCCTGACCCTCTCAAGGAGCAGGAAATTTGGGGTCTTCATTCCCTAGCGCTCTCCACTCTTCCTCAGCACCACGTGACAGCAAAGACCTCGACTCTGAGGTTGCACAGGCCCTGCAGGGTCTGCCAGCAGCATCATTTGTTTTTGTTCATTGTGTTTCCAGGGGAGGAGTTTAGAGGAATGAGCGAGGGACATGTTCTCAGGCCTCCATCTTCTAATACAATTTTGATGGCATATCAATTGCTTATGTTATAGACCCACAGTCTGACCCTGTTTTATGGTTATAGTGGCCACTCAGCATCATCAGACCAAAGCAATGACAGTCATGGTACTTACAGTCACCTTAAAGATTCCAGGGCATCACCTGCTGCCCACTTGTGATACCACTGACAGGTGAACCAGATAGAGCTATCACTCACAAACAGGCCTCTGACAAGGGAGACTGACTACAAAGTGTCTCGCTCTGGCCAGTGACTCAGCATCCAAGACACTGCTGGGGAAGAGGACCACCAGCACCTCAATATATTGTCAGAGCTGGACAAGTCTGGCCAAATGAGCAGTATTCTCAATTTCCTGGCCATGAAAGTCTCACATGCAAGACAGTTATCCTCCATAGTAGAAATTTCACCCTAGGTTGAGGCTGAATCAAAATTTAAGTTCAATAAAGAATGCATCTCATTTCTGAAGAAGAATTTCATATAAATTAAATTTCATGCAAAGTTAAGAGGCTTTCATGCCGGGATCTTATTTGGTTATGTATAGAACATTGTAGAGCACAACGCATGCACACACACACACACACACACACACACACACAAAGAATGTATCTCAGAATCACATGGTAGAAAGATGTGTGTCCAACTCCCCCTTCCCTAAGTATCAGAACTTAACTGCATTAGGTTGGTAAAAACGGCAGGCATTAACTATTCACTGGAAGTCAGTTTTCAGGTTGGTGGGACATATTTTTACAAAATACTGCATGACAGCCTCCTCCTTTTCATTTTTGAGCAGTGGGAGAAAGGTCTTCATTGGTCAATTATATGGGTAGTATTTGTCTCTAGGATGGCACTTTAATGGTCAGTATTGATGTCAACATCATTTCAGATTAAGTGGCCCAGCCACAATTCTCATTCTTGGAAACAGCTCTTAAAAACACCAACAACAGCACTGGTAAAACATGAGTAGCTGCAGTTGTGGCACTCCAGGGGAAAGAGGGGAGAAACGATGTCTACAAGCTCGGATGCCCGGCTGGTCTAGAGTATGATGCTGAGCAATATTCTGGCCCCTCAGTGGATGATGATGAGAAAACAAAAAGAAAACTTAGATCTTCATTTTAAATTTGACACCAAACATTCAACATCCTGGGTGTGCCTGAGGAGTAGTCGCATCATTACTCAACCACATCTAACGCACCACCTCAAGTCAAACCCAATATCTGAATGTGCCTGACAGCAGATGGATGGAGACCTAGGGTCATGCTCCATTAGGCTTAATTCAATCCAGAGCTCACCATTTCCCAGGGTACCTAGTGTTCAGTCAGATGTAAGCCAGAAGCTGAGATTTTTCTAACCTGCCACTCCACTGAAAAAATATATTTCGTCAAATTTAGGACTGTATCATCCTAAAATGAATAAAATAAACACTACCACCACCACCACTACCAGCCCAGGTTTGGAAACTTCCTGGTCTAGTTTGACCTGGTCTAGTTGCCAATAAATCTTGCAGCAATTTATTTCCTAGAAGACCAGTCTACATTAACCACATTTCAACTGAAAGCTCAAGGAACCTTAGTTACCTTAAGGTATTCCCTGATAGACGCCCTGCTGACCACACAGAGAATGTTCCTTCTCCCCCTCTGACACGTGAGGCATTTTAAGTAGAGTTGTATCTTTTCCATTTTCCCTAGTAGTTTTTTAGAGTTTTTTGTCTGCTAACTCCATTCTAGATTATAAAAGCCACACTGAATTCTCCACTGTTTGTGTCTTAATGACTGAAAACACTTTCTGCAGAATGTCAGGAACCAATATGATTCCCTACCCAGTGCAGGAAGCAGGATGCATTAGGGAAAAAGAGCTGAGGTTTGGGGGACTGGAGTAAGTGTTCAGCCATGATACTATGAGCCAAGCCAAGCCTCGACCAGGCTGAGAGGAAGAGTAGTCTAAAACCATAAAATAGTGTCTATTCACAGGAATGCTAAGAGGGAAGTCCAGAGGTACATCAGAGAGGCCAAAGACTTAGAATGTCAGAAATAAAGGGTAAGGGGAGAGCAGGAGTCTGACTGCCCAGAACTCTTTTCACAATACTTTCCACGGCCAGCTTGTAGGGCTGGTAGAAACAATGAAACACCCATCTCCACGTAGAAAGGCCCAAGAGCGAGGCCCTTGCTAGCTTTTGTAGTCCATAGATCACTTCTGGTTTCTAGGCAGCATTTGAGGAACTGGCACTGGAAAAATATATGAAGTATTCTCATCTACCATATGGGAATGGTAAATCATTTTTTCTGTTATTTAGAGGACACTATAAAGAAAACATATCTTTCACTCTGACTGGAAACATCCAGTCCTAACATTTACTGTACTTCCAGTAGAAGAGATGAGTAAACACTATTGATGATTTAGGGAGCTTGAGTCTGGATCTTATTGTAATACAACAGACATCTCCAGACCTCCTTGGCTTGAGACTATAAACCAAGCTCACATTTCTTTTGCTAGAATTATTAGCTATTTTTTTAAAATCACTTTTGTCCTCCCTGGCAATTATAAATACTACTGCATATTTCTATGCTGATACTGATACTGGTTACCTTCCTATTTCTTCTTCTTCTTCTTCTTTGTTTTTTAAGAGACAAGGTCTCACTCTGTCACTGAGGCTGAAGTTTGCTGTAACCTCCTGGGCTCAAGCCATCCTCCCGCGTCAGCTTCCCAAGTAGCTAGGACTACAGGAGTGCACCATCATGCCTGGTACCATGCCAGGATAATTTCTTTTTTTTTTTTTTTGTAGAGACAGGGTCTTGCTATGCTGCCCAGGCTGATCTGAAACTCCTGGCATCAAGTAATCCTCCAACATTAGCCCCCAAATCACTGGGATTATAGGCATGAGCCACCATACCCAGCCTATTCTTAACAGAAATATTTACACCTATATTTTAATATTTATTACTATAATTATATAGTCATGCCCCATACACATGTATTGTTTACTTCTCTTCTCCAACTGTCAGTCCTCTGTACCCCTGTCCCCTTCCAACTCTTAGATCTGATTGAAATAATAATGGTCTGGGAATAAAAACATTTAATGTTTTGGGATTTCTTGATACAGGCCAATCTCACTGGGGTTAGGTAATATGTCATTATGGTTTGGTGAGCATTGTGGAGGGGAAGGGCATACCTCTAACCCTTGTTAGGGAGAGGCAAAGATATAAAATGTAACCAAAATGTTCGTACTTTCATATTTTCTTGAAATAAAAAAAAACTTTCGATGTTCCCTTTAATTTTGAGATTCCACCGCCTAAGTTGGAGGTTTAAGATATGTTCAGTTATACTCAATAGCCTGTGTCTCCCTTTTTCCTCACATTGTCACTTGTTATAGCAGTTAAACTGGGTACCTTTGTAGACTATAAATCCCTGGAGAGAAGGAATTCAGTTTGTCTTAATCACCACTGTCCCAAGACCTGGGACATAAATAACAGTTGCCTGATGGAAGAGGCCATTTGCCAAGGATATGTAAAATTGCTTTAGGCCTGGCCATCTCTTAAGACTCTCATCAGCTGCTGACAGGAACTCCCTTAACTGAAAATATATGGCTCTAAAGTTCAACAACAACAACAACAAAAATCGATGAAGTTCCTGCATTTTAGTTTACTGTGATTTTGCTGCCAGTTATTTCCAGGGATGTCATTTTGACAACTCAGAATGCCAATACTTCAAGATAAGTTGGTCCATTTCTTAGAGTTCATGTATTGTTCCACCACCAGACCATTTCTCAATAATGGTCTTCCAGCCACATATTGCAATACAAATATTTGTTGGCAAGTCCCATGTTTGCATTTTTTCCAACTTGCTTTGACCTTAATTATTAGCTGAAATGAATTAAGTCACAGACCAAACTTTTGTTTCAGATTATCTACATCAGTTTTACCAGTTCTTAGGTGAATCTACGAATCTACTCCTTATTTGGTATTCTTATTTTACTGTCAGAGGAAAGCTCAGTATTTTCCTAAAATAATAAAAATTAAACTCTATAATTGTATAATAGTTAAGAGATAAAACAGCAGCCAGACTACCCAAGATGACAATCATGACACCTCACTTACTACCTGTGACATTTTACAAGTCGTTTAATCCCTCCATTCTTGTTTCATTTTCTATAAAATGGGGGTAACAATAGTACCTAACCTCATAGGTTTGTAATGAGGTTTAAATGAGTTTATTCATATATGACAATTAGGAGAGTGCCTGGCACATAGTAAGTGCTCAATAAATGTTAACTATTACTTTTATATTGTCAAAATATTTTAGTAAAATAAAATGAAGAAACTACCAGGTTTTGCTCCAATTTCCCTAGCAATATTTGTTATTTTCTTCAACATTTGCTCATCTACTAATCTCTTTGGGAGTCTCAAGTCTCAGACACCTAAATAATGACTCTGGCTTTATATAAAAATGATAATACCATTAGTGATCAGAGACAAGCGCTGATAATATGAGAATAATAGGGAGGCAAGCCAGGTACAGTGGCATACATCTAGAGTCCCAGCTACTTGGGAAGCTGAAGCAAGAGGATCATTTGAGCCCAGGAGGTTGAGACCAGCCTGGGCAACACAGCAAGACCCCATCATCTGTTGAAAAAAAAAAATTGAGGTATTGATCTCATCCTGCACACTAGACCCATAAATTACTCTGGACCTCCCAATATGTTGCTTGTCTTCATCAAGATAGGTTTAAAGGTGTGAAGGTTGAACCTATAGTTTGAGTACATCAGTACCTAGAGATAAAGGAATGGGACTAGCAGATCCAGCATGTGGTGACGGCCCAATTCCTGGCTTGCAGATGGCTGTCATTTTGTTGTATCCTCACATAGAAGAAAACAGATACTAGCTCTCTGGTTTCTTCTTACAAGGGCACTAATCACATTCATGAATGCTCTACCTTCATGACCTAATTACCCTGCAAAAGCTCCACTTCCAAATACTATCACACTGAGAATTAGATTTCAACATATGAATCTGGGGAGTACACACACATTCAGCTCATAACACCCACCATTGCTGGCTTTGATGATGGAAGGGGCCATGATCCAAGGAATGTGGGCAGCCTCTAGGCACAGGAAAAGACAAGGAATGCAGTCTTACCAACAACTTGATCTCACCCAGTGAGAACCATATGAAAATTCTGATCTACAGATAATAAATGTATTGTTTTAAGCTACTAAGTATATAGTAATTTGTTACAGCAGCAATAGAAAGTCAACACACATTAAAATTAAGGAAATGTTTAATGAAGATTGTGATTGACTCTTTAGAACCAATAAAACTACAATTTGTCCCAAATTATATCTTTTATATATAAAAATCAGCTACTCTTTGAAGAATACAAGCAATACCTTGAAGCGGGAGCCTGGGCAGTGTTGGGGGGGTGGATAATGTATGTTCTTTTCTTCTTCTTTTTATTCCTTAGAGTAGTGGTCAAATAAAGATAGGGATCGGGACCAAAGCCCAGTCTGTGACTGCGCTAGACTGTTCTCCATTTCTGTTCAGAAACTAGAAACTCTGCTCATGGTCATGTGTTGATCTCCAACAAGAACTAATATCTCCTACTCTGGGAAAACAGGTAATTGATATTACGAATTCAGAGAGTGGTAAGGAAATAAAAGAAGGACAAAGAAATTCTTTAGCAAAATATATTGGAACATGTATACCACCCTAGCACTTTATTAAATGTTTCTAACTAGAAGAGTTTGTCAGTAATTCCCATGAGCAACATCCCAGAATTTAAAATGCTTTAGACCATCACAATCCTATAATTTTACCAGCATACCCAAACCTCAGAACTAAGAGTGACAAATGAATTATAATAGATTTTCAAATGCCAAGAAGAAACCTGGATCCTTTGACTAAAGTATGAAAATACAGAGCTATAAGAGGAGGAAAGATCACCAAGAACAGAAATCGAATCTCCAGCTGTCTGCTCAGTTTCCAGAACCTCCCCTCAGTTCACCCTGGGGCCACTCTAGCACCCAAGTTCATGCAATTCACCTTCTGGACATTTTTCTGGTAGGTTAACCCTGGGTTGAATTTCATTTTACTCAAGAAGAGGCATTGTTCTGATTCAGGAATTGTTCTTCAAATGTCATACTGGTCAAGGTTTTATCTATAAACTTTTGGCTACTGCTTAGAATTTAAAGTTGAAAGATAAGTGAAAATCTTTTGACAGATCATTTAGCACGCTGACTTCTTTCACCCTCTCTTGACCTGTTTTTTTTTTTTTTTCATTTTTTTTTTTATTTTGGCATATTATGGGGGTACAGATTTTAAGGTTTCAATAAATGCCCATTCCCCCCCTCCCCCCAAAAGTCTGAGTCTCCATCATGACCATCCCCCAGATGGTGCACATCTCACTCACTATGTATGTATATACCCGCCCCCCTCCCCCCTCCCACCTGCCCAATACCCTATTACTGTAGCACCTATGTGTCTACTTAGGTGCTACTCAGTTAATACCAGTTTGCTGGAGAATATATCTGGTGCTTGTTTTTCCATTCTTGGGATACTTCACTTAGTAGTATGGGTTCCAGCTCTAACCAGGAAAATATAAGGTGTGCTATATCACCATTGTTTCTTAGAGCTGGTTTTTGTCCTACCTCCCCCCCCTTTTTTTAGTACCCATTGCCTTTTCCAATTCACTGTTCTGGGGACAATTTCTTGTTCTAAAGCAGCAGTATCCTCAATAAATATCTAAGTCCTTGGACAGTCTCACCTTAGATTGGACATAGCATAACACTACCGGCAAGCAAGCAAATGAAGCTTCATCTGTATTTACAGCTGCCCTCCATTGCTGGCATCAACGCATAAGCTTTGCCTCCTGTCACATCAGCAGCAACATTAGATTCTTGTAGGAGCAAAAACCCTACTGTAAATTGCACCTGCAAAAAAATCTATAACATGTTGCATGCTCCTTATGAGAGTCTAATGCCTGACGAGCTGAGGTGGAGCTGAGGTGGTGATGCTAGCACTGGGGTGCAGCTACAAACACAGATTGTCATTAGCAGAGAGGTCTGACTGCACAATACATGTAACATGCTTCAATCATCCCAAAATCATCTCTTCCCTTTTTACCCCCAGTCTGTGGAAAAATTGTCTTCCATGAAACCAGTCCCTGGTGCCAAAAATGTTGGGGACTGCTGGCTTAACATATCTTAAATTATCTATTTTTCGAGGTCTGAATAAATTATTTTTAAGGAGTGCAAAAAGTGGGGAAGCCATTTTAAGGAAAGTCTTATGAGGAAAGGGAATAAGAAACAAACAAACGAAAAAAGAACTTTAACAATTTTCCACAATTGTCTTTTTCTTTAGCAGGTCTTCATCTTAGATATAATAAATCAGTATCTCAGAGTCCATGTAACCTTGATCTTAAACATCCTAGGGGTGAGAAGGTTAGAGGGAGAAAATGACACTGAAGAGGAGCAAAAGAGACATAATGTACAGTCAGCATGAAGATTTTGTTAGAACCCTGTGGTGAAAAATAATCCAATGCCTAGGCTAGATCATGTCTATTCTGAATGATATTACAAGCTGTTTCTGCAAAAGTTTACCAAACACACCATATCGTATGCAATTATTCTTAAACTGTAAACATTGGGGAAAGAGGAATATATAAATGTGTATGAGTAATATGCTTTCTCTCTATCTGTCTTTTTGTCTTGGATGTGCACACACACACATTAGCTAAACTATGTGAAAAAGTATAACTTAGATGCTGCTCACAATGTGTGAATGTGTCAATCTGATGTCCCCTTGCATAAGATCCTTCCTTATAGAAGATAGTCCAAGAAGCACCCATCTTTCTTGAGCTTGGTTCCACTTCCAGTGTTTTTAGTATGCATTATTTATTTTTCCATATGTTTTCTATATCCAATTAATAGCACCAAAAAGAATAAAATACTTAGGAATAAACTTAACTAAGGAGGTGAAAGCGTTGTATACTGAAAACCACAAAACATTGATGAAAGAAATCAAGGACCACAAAAGCAAATGGAAAGACATCCTATATTCATGGATTAGGATACTTAATATTATAAAAATGTTCATAATATCCCAAATGATCTATATATTCAATACAATCCCTATCAAAATCCCAATGGTATTTTTTTTCAGAAATAGAAAAAACACTTTTGCAATTCACATGGAACCACAAAGGACCCCAAATAGCCAAATCAATCTTGAGAAAAAAGAACAAAACCATAGACATCATACTTTCTTATTTCAAAATATATTACAAGACTACAATAATTAAAACAGTATTGTATTGGCATAAATCAGACATATAGAATAATGGAATCAAATAGAGAGCCCAGAAATAATTCCATACATGTATGGTTAACTGATCTTCCATAAGGATACCAAAAATACACAGTGAGGGAGAGGATAGTATCTTAAATGGTGCTGAGGTAATTGAATACACGCATGCAAAAGCATAATATTAGATCCTTACTTTACATCATACACAAAAATCAAGTCAAAGTAGATCAAAGACTTAAACATAAGACCTGAAACTATTAAATTTAATAGAAAACATGGAATACCTTATAGCATTAGTCCTGGCAATGATTTCATAGATATGACACCAAAAGCACAGGCAACAAAACAAAAATAGACAAATAGGACTACATAAAGCTAACCTGCCACCTTCTGTCCACCTGCTATGCAGAAAGACATTTAGTCAGCTCATGAATTATTTTTACAATTATTTCCTGTAATATGTGTATGGAACACAAAGTGAATACAAATTTATTGTTAAATATGAATAATAGACCAGAGCTTCCTGTTTTATGGCACAAAGAGGTAGTCTAGAGATACACAGAAAACTGCTGGCAGAGTGATCATTGCCTTGCTTTGGGTATTATGCTGGCTAAAGCAGATTTTGCTGGGAGAATGGTGAAAGATACACTACACAAGCTCCTATTTATTCCACCACAGAGAAAGATGATGTTTTCTTAAGATCCTCCTGTGTCTAGAATTCAGTATAAATTTCTTAGCTCATGAAAATATTGCCGAAGTCAAAGCCTCTACTGAAAATTTCAGACATGTTTGTGACCTGCCAGCATGTTCAGTTTTGTGTTTATTGAAATTTTTATTAAAACAATGGTTTAATGAAATGAAATCAAGCTACTTAAAAGAAAAAATGCTTCACAAAAAATTAAAAAGAACCTAATTGATTCATATCTTTATTTTTGTCCAAAACAGAAATTATTCTACATGTAAGTAGCCATATATATAAATTAATAAGGTACATATACATACATACACACATATTTTTAATATGTAGTATATATATAATCTTTAAAAGGAATATTTTCCTTCTTTTAAGAACATATAAAAATGTTTGGCTAACACATAGCCAACTTAAAATATGAAGGCAAAAAAATCAAGCCAAAATAAAAGGATGGGTTTTCAATGTGTATAAAACCAAGCATACAAATGTTTATATAAATATTCATATGATAAAAGCTCAGTAATTTCCACTCCTCACATTTAGAATTTATAATTAATCTCATGTTCTTGGCACTACATGTAAGATGAAATTCTGATTGGTGAAATACTATGTAAACAAAAGAAATACTTATACATATAAAAACTAACAGTTTTTATGTATCATTTCAGTTCTTGTACTCAAAGAATAAATGTTTAATTATAAATAACATGTTAAGCACTGTCAAGATTCTATAAATGTTCTCAGTACTAAAACCAATACTCTAAAGCAATTTCATACCCATCATTATTGTTCATAAGTAGAGGATAATAGCACAGATGGTATGAAAAGCGTAGATTCCAAAACTGAACTGCTTGGGTTCAAGTCCTGGTTCTGCCATTTGTGAGTTTTGTGTGACCTTGGGCAAGCTTTTTGAAATCTCAGTGCCTCCGTTTCCTCATGTGGAAATATAATGATGTCAGGGTTGGTGGAGAAATGACAATGGCAGCTCTCTATTCCCCTTCCCGAGCTCTGAACCAACTGAGAGATAGCGAAGAGCTAGCTGATGGGGACCAAAGTAGCCCCTTTATTACAAGAAAGGTAATGCTGCAGAGCATGGCTCAGATGCTATCAGCCAAAAGCACTTCCTAATCTGCATTCCCAGAACTAGGCTCACTTACCTTCCCAGTCTTTGGCAGCGGTGGAAAATCGGGCCTGCCCTATGTGAAACGTGCGGCACAGAGGAGTAAGACACATGCTTTGTGGGTGCAGACGGCTCTTGAGGCCGGGAAAAGGAAGGGTTGGGCGGGTCTGCCCCGTTCCTCTCCCCAGACATTCATCAGGCAACTAACTCACTCCACCTCCATGGAGAGCAGAAGGAGTGGGGAAGGGGCCAAGAGTATTTAAAAACATCCCTCTTGGCCGGGCGCGGTGGCTCACGCCTGTAATCCTAGCACTTTGGGAGGCCGAGGCGGGCGGATCGCTCAAGGTCAGGAGTTCGAAACCAGCCTGAGCGAGACCCCGTCTCTACCAAAAATAGAAAGAAATTAATTGACCAACTAAAATATATATATACAAAAAATTAGCCGGGCATGGTGGCGCATGCCTGTAGTCCCAGCTACTCGGGAGGCTGAGGCAGTAGGATCGCTGAGCCCAGGAGATTGAGGTTGCTGTGAGCCAGGCTGACGCCACGGCACTCACTCTAGCCTGGGCAACAAAGTGAGACTCTGTCTCAAAAAAAAAAAAAACAAAAAAAAAACATCCCTCTTTGTGGAAATCGAAGGAGTCTGGAAGAAGTGTTCTCATGTTTCTCTTAGCTTTACTGGAGAAGCAAATGACATGATGCATGTAAGGTGTGCCCCGCACATGGTCAGCATTTGATACATACTTGCTATTATTATGACGAGCATTATTGTTATTAACTATACCATTATCAGGGTTTTAAGGAACATGATTAGACCCATGATATATGTCAAAAGCCATCTAGTGATGCTCTAGAAATCAGAACTACATTTAACTTTTTTTAAATTCTGAATTCTCATTTTTATTATATTTGGCTATTAACCCTCAAAATTTGGGTAAGTTAGCAAGTGATGTTACATAATTATATTCCTCTTGTCTGGTATCATAATCAATAACAGGTAGTTCTCCCCTAACTCTATAGCTCATACATGCAGGCGTGGGTGGATTCCTGATCACCAGCTTACAGCTGTGGCCCAAGGTTTCACAGCTGGTTCAGCACAATGCATGAATGAATAAATGGAACCCTTTATTCAGGCAGATTAGGGCTGAGTCTTTTGGCAGGGTAGAGAGACTTTTCTCATCACCAGACACAACTTTCTAACTCTTCTAAGAGCCCAGTGTTGGTTTATATTTTCTCTTCTCCCTCTCCTTTCTAAGGGATGATATATCTTTTATGTTACAACCACAAGGTTAAAATGCCCATGAAATTATATTAATAAGAATTTAAAGCCAATATTTACCAGGACATAATGTGTTTTCTCTCCCACACTCTAAACCACAGTATTTCATGTCCTGGATTGTCTAGTAACTTCATTTCAGAAGTACACTGAGATGTAAATATTATACCTTTTCTAGAGGTATAAATATTATAGCTCAAGTTTGTCAGCCATTGATGATGAAGAAGCTATAGGAGTAAGCCTTCTATCTCTTCTGCCAGGTGTTTAGAGTGACAATCCTTGTGTGAAAGTTCCCCCTCCATAGCCTGGCAGACTCTGCTGGCATCAATTTCTTCGGCTTCTGTATGCCTGAATAATTAATATAGTTAAGTGAATGCAGGTTCCTTTTTTTTCCCCACCAAGTTCCCCTTGAGTGCCTCAGCAACATGAGGCAATTTATCATGTTTTTTGTGCAGCAGTGCATAGACTTTTTAAAGAATGAATTTAGACTTTCCTTTCCTGTTCAAAAAATAATCAGTTCTCAGGTTCACAACGTTAAAAGCCCTGACTGGGAGAGTTAGACCAGCAATATCAGCAGGCCCAAGTAACCGAAGTTGTAAACCCCCCATTGCTTTTTTCATCTTGCTTCATTTTCCTTTGGCAAAAGACCCAATTACAAAGGTTTGTGGATTTTTCTAAGGACGTTTCCTCCACAGAGGTTACATTCAGCTCTTTAGCAAGAAAAATGCCAGAGCAATTAGCGGTTCTGGGGAAACACTATTTCAGAAGAACCCGTTGTGCAAGTCAGTAACCTCTACACAGAGATTCCTTTTTCGGCAATGTGAACATTTCTTAGCCATTTGAAACTTGCTTAAAATTGAAATCGATGATGATGTCCTCACAAGGACACCTTTGTTATGTATTCTGCATTAGAAGATGTCATGGTATCATGGGAGCATTCAGTAAGTCCATGGGTTTCTTTTCAACATTCTTCTCTGCTCACCTCCAGCTTGTGAGCTCTCATTTCTCGTTAGCATTCAAGACTATTCTCTGATATACTTCCAGAAACCCTGCCGCCAAAATGAAGGAATATATAGCTGTGAGGGAGTTAGTAATTTTCTAGGTGATATCCTAATAGGAAACCCATTTTTGGGTAATAGCCCAATTGGAACTAATGTCTTACTATCCCTGGTGGTCAGAAAATAGAATGTCCAAATTAATTAAATGTTCTGGTGCCTTGTATACTCTAATGTTTACTGTAATGGTGGTGCTACGTCTTAAAGGACAATCAATTAGTAAAGAATTAGAAATAATTAATTATAAAGCCAAGAGGAATATTACTTAATCTTTCACTGACTGAGACATTAGCCTGGGATCTTGCAGGTACTTCTTAGTCAGGGTTGAGAACAGCTATTAGTTTCCAGTGGCTATACAAATCATGCAGGTTGATATGATTCTGGTTAATAGAATGCCAGAAAAAAAGAATTTATTATAGCACTCAAGCATTAATATAGAACCTAATAGCCATGCCTTTCCAAAGAACCCAACAGAGCCTAAACTATTTTAATAGCTTAAATTAAATATACTAAACTTTTCAGGACCTTCCTCTGTCAGAAACAGAACAAAACAGCCAAGTAGGAGGATTTTGGATAGGGGAAGAAGAAAATGTATATTTTGGTATAATACATTGTCAGAAAATAAAACTTTTGTTATGAATTGGCCATCTACAGTTTTAAAATCTTTTAAATACAATTGTGGGGGTTTTTACGCCTACCACACACTATTTAGATTTTTCAAAACATAAATTAGAAAGAGATTAAATCTTTTCTTTAAGAAAAGACAGACAAGAAGAACTTACTGCAGTGCCCTGTAGCCTGAAGGAAACTTAAGGTCCTTGCTAGGTGGGCCTGAACATTTTTCTCCAAGAGCCCAAAACTCTGACCTTGTTAGCCAGGTTTTAAGATTTCTCTAAATAGCCATCTCCTTTGGATTGTTGAAAATAAGAATTATATTTTTAAAATTCTGTTCTTGTAACTTCAAGCAAAATATCCATTGCATAAAGTGCTGCTATAGATTATTTCATCTATCTTCTCATATTCGTCACTTAAAATTCAATTTAGAAAGTCATATCCTTTGAAAATAGGGAACAATGGGTTGCCATTTATATTCTCCTGTGGTTTTAATTTCAGAGTGTTAATTCTACGTCTACTCTTTTTACCCCATTTTGTAATTCAGAGTTTCCAGAAATTAAAACTTTTAAGATAGTCTAACGTCAAGACAGAAAGACATTGAGAATAGATGTTTTTGTTGACATCGCTATTCCACAAACATCCTATTCCAGTGATGTTGTCCTATAATGTTCAATAAGCTGCCTGAGCTTATGTTGCTTGGGGATTTCTATTAAGTTTAGCTGAAGTTGTAATCTAAGTTACTCAGATAATTTCCATTTGTAAAAGAAAAAATTTTGATTTTCCTTTTTTCTTTATAAGAAACTAATTTTCTCACACATAAAATTTATTTAATATGTAAAAAAAATTTAGAATATTTTTTCTTTTTTTATACATTTATTTATTTTTTTATTACTGAATAATAAATTCCTCAGAAAAGGGTAGCCTGACAAAACTTTCATACCTGTCTGAACAATTGGTCAAGTGGTTGTGATCTCGCACTGTTTTGTGTGTGTGTGTGTGTGTGTGTGTGTGTGGTTTTTTTTTTAATTTTTTTATTTTTATTTTGGCATATTATGGGGGTACAGATTTTAAGGTTTCAATAAATGCCCATTTCCCCCCCGCCCCCCACAAGTCTGAGTTTCCAGCATGACCATCCCTCAGATGGTGCACATCTCACTCATTATGTATATATATACCCCCCTCCCCCCTGCCCAATACCCTATTACTGTAGTACCTATGTGTCCACTTAGGTGATACTCAGTTAATACCAGTTTGCTGGTGAGTATATGTGGTGCTTGTTTTTCCATTCTTGGGATACTTCACTTAGTAGTATGGGTTCCAGCTCTAACCAGGAAAATATAAGATGTGCTATATCACCGTTGTTTCTTAGAGCTGAATAGTACACCATGGTATACATATACCATATTTTATTAATCCATTCTTGGATTGATGGGCACTTGGGCTGTTTCCACAGCCTTGCAATTATGAATTGTGCTACTATAAACATTCGAGTACAGGTGTCTTTTTTGTAGAGTGTCATTGGATCTTTTGGGTAGATGCCCAGCAATGGGATTGCTGAATCAAATGGTAGATTCACTTGTATCGCTTTAAGGTATCTCCATATTGCTTTTCACAGAGGTTGAACTAGTTTGCAGTCCCACCAGCAGTGTAGGAGTGTTCCTCTCTCTCCACATCCACGCCAGCATTTGTTATTTGGAGACTTTTTGATAAAGGCCATTCTCACTGGAGTTAAGTGATATCTCATTGTAGTTTTGATTTGCATTTCCCTGATGATTAGAGATGTTGAGCATTTTTTCATATGTTTGTTGGCCATTCTTCTGTCTTCTTTAGAAAAGTTTCTGTTCAAGTCCTTTGCCCACTTTTTAATAGGGTTATTTGATTTTTTTCTTGCTGATTTTCATGAGTTCTAAGTATATTCTAGTTATCAGCCCTTTATCGGATACATAGGATGCAAAAATTTTCTCCCATTCTGTAGGTTGTGTTTGCTTTCATGACTTTTTCTTTGGCTGTGCAGAAGCTTTGTAGTTTGATCATGTCTCATTTATTTATTTTTGTTGCTGCTGTGATTGCCTTTGGGGACTTCTTCATAAACTCTTTGCCTAGGCCGATGTCTAGGAGAGTGTTTCCAACATTTTCCTCTAGAATTCTAATAGTTTCATACCTTAGGTTTAAGTCTGTTATCCAGCATGAGTTGATTTTTGTGAGAGGTGAAAGGTGTGGGTCCTGTTTTAGCCTTCTACAGGTGGCTATCCAGTTTTCCCAGCACCATTTATTGAAGAGGGATTCTTTTCCCCATCGTATGTTTTTGTCTGCTTTGTCAAAGATTAGATGGCTATATGAGGATGGTTTTATATCAGGATTCTCACATCTGTTCCAATGGTCAATATTCCTATTTTTGTGCCAATACCATATTGTTTTAATTACTACAGCTTTGTTGTATAGTTTGATATCTGGCATATTAATACCTCCCATTTTGTTTTTGTTGCCTAGAATTGCTCTTGATATTCGAGGTCTTCTTTGGTTCCATATTTTTAAAATATTCCAAGTAATTCTTAGAGGGTTTTTTTTTGAACTAGAGTTTGAATTCAAAGATCTTACACATCCTCTCAAATAAAATGAATTTTGCTCATTGGAAACCACATTTTTGTTGTTTTTGTTTTGTTTTTGTTTTTTATTCACACATGTTTTTAAAATACACAGATTGTTAGCATCAGACAATGCCTTTGAAAACATGTTGGGTACTAACTGCTGAGAAATACAGAGGGAATGGGGATTTGAAAATATTTTTGAATTATCAACTTCACTTCTTAAAAATTACCCTCCTAAGTACTTGTAATTTATTGCCTAGTCTAACAAAATTATCTCTGTTACATTTCCCCTAAATTTGAACACATCTTTAATTAGATTAGTGATCTTGGGTGATTATGATATTGACCTCCGTGAGCTATATTTTAGAGTATATTGCCTAGGTATTATAATTCATTAAATCATTCATTTTCCCATTCAAATTTATGTTAGTGCCTACTATGTACAAGGCACTGCTTTAAATGCTATGAATATTATGGCTCACCAAAGATTCTTTCCTCAGAAAGCTTATAGTTTGCTAGTTGAGATAATAGTTTTAAGTAAATAACAATAGCAATGTAAAAAACACGAGGACCCTAAGCTAAGTATAGTCAACAACTATGAAAGTTCGGAGAAGGGGAATATTCTAGGTTAAGAAGAATTTGAGATGTCAGGCTTTGTGGTGCATGTTGCGTATGACTTGAGTGTTAAAACATATGTAACAGTGGAACATTTAGGGACAGTCGTGGCAAATACTCAAGGCAGAAGAAAAAGCAGAGAGATCCAAAAACTTGGAGTCATGTGAGATTCTACCCAAGTAAAGTAGAGAGTATAAAGGGGATGGAAATGGAAAAACAAGCACCACATATACTCATCAGCAAACTGGTATTAACTGAGCAGCACCTAAGTGGACACATAGGTACTACAGTAATAGGGTATTGGGCAGGTGGGAGGGGGGAGGGGGTGGGTATATACATACATAGTGAGATGTGCACCATCTGGGGGATGGTCATGCTGGAAACTCAGACTTGTGGGGGGAGGGGGGGAAGAGCATTTATTGAAACCTTAAAATTTGTACCCCCATAATATGCCAAAAGAAAAAGAAAAAAAAATAAAATAAAATAAATAAATAAATAAATAGAAGGGATGGAGACTGGAAAAGTCTGTAGGGACTGGATTCTGGAGCTTGTGAATAACCGACTAAGATGCCTGCCTGTTCTTCAACACCTAGTAGTGAACCAGCAAAACTTTTTGAGTGTTCTGTTCTAAGCAGTAAGGTGTAATCTGGATTAGAGTGAGGGCAAACTGAAGGCAAATGGAAGCTAGGGCTCCGTTCAAGAGATAACGAAGGCCTAAGTAGGGACGTGTTAATAATACCTATCTATCTATGCAGAAACACTGCACAGGTGGATAAAAGAAGGATGGCAACAGTTGGGATGTGGGACAAAGAAAAGAGAGGAATCAAGTATGAGCTGAAGTTCTGAATTCTCATTCTATAAAATAACATAGAACTCTAAAGCAGAGCCCTCCCAGGCAGTCTTTCTACTTGTCACCCCTCTTGGTCTCTGTTTCCTTCAAACCTGCTCTGTAGAGCCGTGTACCTGCTGAAAAAGAAGGCAGGTGTCCATTTCTGTCTTGTTCAGACAGAACACAGCTATGGTGAAGCAAGAGTTATATGGCAACTCCTGTTGCCATCTTCAGGAATTACTTGTCCCCGATAATCACAGAACTAATTTGGTTGGGGCATAATAATCTTCCTAAGTTGCATACCCTGGAAACAGTAACCTGGCAGGATGTATAGCCCTTGCCAACCACCCAACCTCAACGTGATCACTGTCTCCAACACAGTAACTGATCTCCTTATAGCTCTTCAAACATGGCAAGCCTTTTCCCAACCCTAGGACCTTTGCATGTGCTGTTCCCTGGAGCATCTTTCCCACCAATTTCACATGTCTAGTTTTTTGTCTATTTTGGGCCTTAGCTTAAGTGTCATCCTCTCAGGAGGCCTTACCTAACCACCCTTTCTAAAGAAGGTCTGCTCTTTATTCCGTCTGAGCCCTTAGCTTCTTTTCTACGTAGTGTTTATTACAGCTTACAACTATTTTATTTATGTGCTTACTCATTTTTCTGCCTCTTTTCCTGGCAAAACATAAGCTCCATGATAACATAAACCATGTCTCTTTTCTTGATCACTGTATCGCTGACATCAAGAACAGGAAATACTCATAGGAGATATTCAATAAGCAGTTGTTGAATGAATGAGTAAATGAATGAACCCACCTGTTCAAAAAGCTCTGTCTAATCTAAAAATATGATCATTTCCCCTAAATAATCTAATTAAATATAAAATGTGGCAACAGTAGCTACTTACCATTTTGAATTTTCAAAGTAACATAGTCCTATAAAAAGTATTCATATAGTTTCCACATGAATATAATATTCTTAATTTCCATAAAAGATTTATGGTACCACAGTGTATTGCAGTGTTTTTCAGCCTTTTTAAAAATGAAATCAAATGGAGAACAGAATGGAAAATATTAGCATTCCTTGCATATGATAAGTATCCCTTCAAGAAACTTTTCTCTCTTTTTTATTGACACATAATAATTGTACATATTTATGGGGTGCAATGCGATGCTTCAATACATATTATATATACATTGTGAAAAAATTAAATTGGGGTATTTAGCATATTCATTACCATGTAAATTTATCATTTCTTGTGGTGAAAACATTCAAAATCCTCTCTTCTAGCTATTTTTAAATATACATCACAATACTGTTAATCATAGTCACACTACAGTGTAATAGAACTCTAGAACTTATTCTTCTATTAAACTGTAACTTTGTACCCATTAACCAGTCTCTACCTATCCCTCTTCCCCACTCCCTCCCCTGCCTCTGGTAATTACTCATCAACTCTTTACTTCTATGAGATGAACTCCTTTAGATTCCACATATGGTGGGATCATGTGGTATTTGTCTTTCTGTTCCTGGCTTATTTCACTTGACATCATGTCCTACAGGTTTGTCCATGTTGCTGCAAATGACAGGATTTTATTCTTTTTAGTGGCTGAATAGTATTTCTTTATAACGTCACATTTCCTTTATCCATTCATCTGTCAATGGACATTAGGTTGATTCCAATTCTTGGCTATTTTGAATAGTGCTACAATAAAAATGGGAGCACCAATATCTCTTTGACTTATTGATTTCATTTCCTTTGGACATATGCCCAGTAGTGGGATTGCTAGATCATATAGTAGTTCTTTTTTCAATATTTTGATTTAATGCCATACTGTTTTCCATGGTGGCTGTACTAATTTACATTCCCCTTTCTCCACACCTGCACCCAGCAGAAAAGAAGAAGAGGAAACTTTTCTCTGTGTGGGAAAGGGGGATATTGCAATGTAAAATTATTGTTTACAGTGATTCAAAGTCAGTATACACTGTAGTGTTTTCCATGTTATCCTAATACATGTTCTGGCTGCTGCCATCGCTCTTCAAAGCCAGCCTTGAATTGTTATTCCACAGTATATGGTTTCTTATGGCCTATTTGCAATGGATGCCTTCCTACAAGCACACATGGAGGTTCAATTTCATAATATTTTCTTATAGATCAATTTATTTAACTTTTCTCGGGATTCTTGGGATCACTGTGAAGTGCATTCCCAGAATTCCTTTCACTGCAGAGTGCAGGCGCTTTTAAGTTAACAAGAAAACCACACACACACACACTTAGAATGAGACAGTGGTGAGATCTGCTGTTCTTTACATCCAGCAGAATTTGAAACAGCGATTTGACAAACAATAGAAACATTTGCTAAAACACAATGTGTTAACTTCTCCTTTTTTCTTTTGTTTTCCTCTTTTTCTCTCCCAGCTGCCTGCCTTGTGCTTGGCTGTATGATTTTCCCAGACGGCTGGGATTCGGATGAGGTAAAACGGATGTGTGGAGAAAAGACAGACAAGTACACGCTTGGAGCTTGTTCAGTCCGCTGGGCGTACATCTTGGCTATTATTGGGATTTTGGATGCCCTGATCCTCTCGTTTCTAGCATTTGTGCTTGGAAACCGACAAGACAGCTTGATGGCAGAGGAACTGAAGGCAGAAAACAAAGGTAAGATGGCTTTAGGGAACCCTTCCCTGGATGCCTCAAGCACAAAAATGGTACTCTTCTTTCTTTCCCATTGAGTTCTAGTGCTTCCCTGTGGCTCTCATTGGCTGCATCTTTTAACACTGTCTAGTTTATAGACTTTCTCCCAGACTCAACTCAAGAAGTTTACTCAATTATGGTATTACAATTACTTACCTTTCTGAGGCACTGACTTGTCTGTTGTCTTGGGGGCTTTCATACCTTTCTGAGGCTTCCTGAGTCCGCTACTATTATTTTAATGCATTTTTTCCAGTTTCTTCCTTACTCCTCTGATTTCAGGTTTGCCATCAGGAACTTATTGTCTATGATATAACTTGAGGGCCAGGGGGCGGCTATTTGGATGAATAGAAAATGCTTCCTCTCCATGTATTCAGCTACTTTTTAGGGTGAAATAAATGCCTGGAGAATCTCTGAAATCATCTATAAACATCGTCATTAAACTACTCACAATGCTTTTATTTGAATTCAGACTCAACTTCTCAGAAAGAGATAGTAACACTGGCCCCAAACAGTTACAGTGAGAAATTGCAGTAGTTATCTCATTAGTTGAATTTTAAATGTGTTATCTGGGTCATCAAAAGTCCTCAGATTTCTTTTCAAAGGGAAACTGCCTCTGAAACACAAAGAAACTAGGATGGAAAATAGGACACTGACTAGTAAATGATACGTGCATATATTATAGTGGGCGAGTAAGAGGTCGCAAGTCATTACAGAAGATGAATCTTTTAATTTTTTTCCAGATTTCTAAACCAATTTAGGGGTATAGAATTGTAATGTCTCTGTTTTGTTATACCCTTAGATTCATTTAACTGCTTTATCTTTTTGTTATCTCTAATTATTTGGGTTTACATCAGTGGCTCCTTCTTCTAGCTTTTATTCGTAATTGGGAACTAAATCCATCCTTGAGTTATGAGATTTAGCTTATTATTTCAAGTAGGTGCTAATTTCAAAAAACGTTTACTGCTTCAACAGGTAATATAAGCACACATTAGTGTTTACATCAATGTCACATGTAATAACAGCATAGCAAGCTTTATATTTGGACCACACTGTTTAGGCGGGTAAACTATCAACTGTAAAGACATAAAACTGAGCAGCCCAGGAGAGCGGCAGTCATCCACGAACATTTTATCTCCTTGATTTATAGACAGAACACAGATTAGTTTACTTAGTTCTATTAAAAGTATTCTAAACACAAAAATAACCTTTATATGGGAGTGATGCTGAAACTTCCAAAAACAAAACTGCCTCCCTCCCAGAGTTACCCTTTTTAGATAAAAAATGCCTTGAAGATAATTACACCTTTATTTATGTTACAGATGTAGTGCTTTCACACTTGCACTCATTAATTAGGCACCCTTGTCTGTTGCCTTTGGGGTTATTAGATGTATACAGATCTCTGCCCAGTTAATTTCACTTCAAATAAGAATAGCTAAATACTAGAACAAGTTACCTTTCCCAAAAGGATGAATTTAAGGCAAGACCACTTTGTCCTGCAAATGCTTGATTTCCACCAACACCTAATAATGGACCAGAATGCTACTTTTTCCCCATACAGTTCAAAATATATTGATAACCTTTAACTTTCCAGACATCCTTTGACCACAAAACAGAAAAATTTTCAGCAAAATACAAGAGATAAGAAAAGCAGGATAATAACTTGGCGATTGAGAATTCTAACTCATACTCACATGTAAAAGTGACAATTCGCTTAAATTCACGCTTCAGAAAGTAGCAGCCAGGTTCATAGAATAATGCCCTACAGTTTACATAATGAGTCTCCTCTTCTGACTGATTTAGTTAAATGTTGATGTTTGATCCTTTCTGTCTAGGTCTTCATTAAAGAAAGCATCATGTGCACTCAGTGATATATTAGCAACACCTTGGTAAAATGTTTAACAAGAAAGAAGGTTAAGAGGCCAGTATAAGGTTTAGGGATTATCTTTGTATGATTATGCTGTGTTCATCGTCTTCTCCATTTGCATGTGTCACCATAGTTCTTCCATGTTGTTCTAAGTTATCAAAATCAGTAGCAGGTCATCTGTATCAAACCAGATAGATCCATTAAAGCAGCAGAGAGCCACATGTGATGAAACATAGCAGTTGTGCCACATTTTTATTTCTCAATAGAAAGTCTTTAATCTGAGGCTCTGAGAAGATGTGAACAGCTCTACTATGCAGCATGTCAGACACTCATCTAATAGAGTCTATGTAAAATCAGACTAGGATTTCTATGCCTTGTGTAAAACTTAATCAAACCTGCATGTTTCTGAGAAGTGGTACAAGATTGACGGTTGCAACACAAAGTAGCCTCTTATTGTTTGATATTACGTCAACACTTGTTCAATGTTGACACTTCCAAAGTCAGATTGTTTGAGGAAAGAAAAATCAGTGATTTTTTATGTTGTGTGTGTGAACACAGTTTCGCTAAACAGTATGGCTTTCAGGTACATTGTAATAACCAAAACGAAATGCCATCGATGTTATCTTCTGTAGGTCCTAAGGGAAGAGAGATTGGGCTTAACAAAAAGATAAGAATTATTTGTCATTTTGAAATTGATTATGCATAAATGAGTGATTTTACAATTTGCATGGATGCATTAATATAACTTTTCACTTATTAAAACATTGTTTTTCACTATTAATTTTTTTCTGATAAAACTACCGAGATGGCCTATAGTGGCCAAGGCCTACTTTTGGTTCTAGGGTGATGCAGTGAGACAGGGAAATCTAGTGCTGGCTCAGAATTTTGGAAGAATTTATTAATCCCATGGAGCCTTCTGGTGTCATGGAAGAAGGCAATGCCATATCTCAAGCCTTGGCTCTAAAGAATAAAGCATACATACCTTCTGATATAGATTGTGTCACTATACAGTGTATATCACTATACACACTGCAGTGTCTTTTACAATCTTCTTCCAGTTTTATGGTCTGCCAGTTATCACCTTATAATAAATAGCAGGAGCATTGTGGGGAGAATAAGCCTGCAGTTGTAGCATAACATCCCAATTCAAAGAAGTTCTTCCTGAGTGGTCAGTTTCATGTCATGATCATTTGTTCTTTTTGTGGCTATGGTAATTAATCCAGCAGCAACACACTTCCCTGTTTATCTGGAAAAGCTGCCATTTAGATTCAGGTTTTCTGTGTGTCATTACAGCAAGGATGTTGTTGCTTAGATCCATGAGTACTTCCCACAACCACCCTAATGGATAAAACAAAAATCACTGTTGCACGAATTCTAAAATATATCAGAGAAAGGGAAAAAACTCAGTTCTAATTGTTGAACTGTGTTCCACTCAGAGTCTTCAGATGAAAGGGAATATGAGATACTACTGAGCATATAAATTAATCATCACAAAGGTGCTATTCAAAGAGAAAACAAGGGGGTGGTACGAAGATAAAAGTCTCCACCTCTTCAGACTGCTACCTCCCACGATACCTTTCCAGTGAACTCACCCCAATCCTCATTTTGGGTCCCCCTCCAACGCCTCCCACAACATTTCTTAAGTCTCTCCTTTCTGAGAGTGCAAAGATCATTTGAAAGAGGTCTCCTCTGAAATTTATCATAAAGTATTGAAAAAGGAAAATTAAAATAAAGGAATTTTAACATACTTTCAACAAACAAAAGGCAACCACTTCGGAGATGGCAAGTGTTGTCTTGGAGGAAACCTATGTAAGAGATAAAGTTAATCATCTACAGCACTCCATCAAAAGTGCTAGAATATTTTTTCATGCCAAAACACGAAGCTCCACTGAAACACAAAGAGAAGTGAAAACCTCGTTAAAGATCCAACTAACTTTATCTAGGAGTTGGCACATGCAAAGAAAACTCAACTGCCTGCTCTGAGTTTGGGGGACCAGCCCGTGGGCTGTGCGCCATCCCTGGCTTCGGGGACAATGGTGGCTGGGCAGCTATTGTTTGGGAGTTGAACAGCGTGATTTCTAAATGAGCCAACGACAGTAGGCATTTAACCTCGATATGCTGCTTAATTGCATATTTTAACACACTGAACTGTGAAGTCAATTTAATTATGTAAAATTAAAGTTTCATCCAGATAAAAAGGATTTGAAATGAAAGCTTCATTTTCAATTTCTTTCATTAATTGTCAAAGGATAAATAATTACATTTTCCAGAGCTCCTATGCCACAAATATCTCTTTCTTTGTCAGGCACCATTCATAAAGAGGTCTGTTTCTGCATTTGTGTGTCTGGTCTTTGGAAGTGCTTATCAGATAATTGGGTCCTCTCAAGACCAGTTTTAAAGTCACTTTGTCTTCTAGCACTTAAACTGCAAATGAGAAAATGTGATTATCCATCAAGCGGTGACTCTAGCTACCATTTATTTATCAAGTGGTTTAAGCTCTTTTTAATGCTATAGTAGTGGGAGTTAAAATAAATCCATTTTATTTAAATAATTAATTGAGAAATCCTTCAAAATTTTGATTTTAGGTGTCATGCCATACCATGGCCACATAGTGAGTGGCAAAGTGGCATAGTGGGAAGAATGTGCACTTGGATCCAAGCTGCCCTGTTCTGGCACTGTCCCTACACCAGCTGAGGAGCCCTGGACTGGCATCTTAATAGTTACAGAATTAAGCTTTCTGGCCCGTAAAATACAGGGTTTATCCAAATGGCATCTGAGGTTCCCAGCTCTAAGAATACTCCAATTCCAGGAACATCTTCAGAGGTGTCCTTTAAATAGAAGGCTGAGGGCAGTAAGAGCCCTCAGAATAGTAAACACATTAAATACTGTTTTAGGGTCCCTGTTAGTACACAGGAGCAACTAGAAGGGAAAGGTGAAGGTCAAAGAGAAGACCTCAAAGGACTCCTCAGATGCTTTCTGCCTCGGATGTGTGCCTGCCCAGTGATGGGTGCCGTCAGAGTTCCTATGTTCGTACCACAAGGGTGGAATGGGTGGCAGTTAGGAACGCTGGCCCGTGGCAGGGGTGCCTCTTTTCCTCATTAGATTCTGATACCATGTGGTGTCCATGTGGGCACCATGATAGTGGACAGAGCCCCAGATCACAGAAAACTTTGTTTCTGGTCTCAACTCTGGCCGTTATTAGCCATATGACTTTGGGCCAGCCCTAAACATCTCAGAGCCTCATTTTTACCTTCTTTAAAATGGCAAAAATAGGCCAGGCGCGGTGGGCCACGCCTGTAATCCTAGCACTCTGGGAGGCCGAGGCGGGCGGATCACCCAAGGTCAGGAGTTCAAAACCAACCTGAGTGAGACCACATCTCTACTAAAAATAGAAAGAAATTAATTGGCCAACTAAAAATATATAGAAAAAAATTAGCCGGGCATGGTGGCGTATGCCTGTAGTCCCAGCTACTCAGGAGTCTGAGGCAAAAGGATTGCTTGAGCCCAGGAGTTTGAGGTTGCTGTGAGCGAGGCTGACACCACGACACTCTAGCCTGGGCAACAGAGTGAGACTCTGTCTCAAAAAAAAAGAATAATAATGGCAAAAATAGGTCGATCAGGCATGGTGGCTCATGCCTGTAATCCCAGCACTTTGGGAGGCCGAGGCAGGAGGACTGTTTGAGGCCAAGATTTTAAGGCTAGCCTGGGCAACATAGTGAGATCTCATCTCTACAAAAAATAGAAAAATTTTCCAGGTGTTGTGGTGCACACCTGTAGTCCCAGCTATCGAGAAGGCTGAGGTAGGAGCATTGCTTAAACCTGGGAGTTTGAGGTTGCAATGAACTGTGATCAGCCACTGCACTCTAGCGTGGACAACAGAGTGAGACCCTGTCTTCAACAACAACAACAAAAAGGGGTGGGGGAAATAATACCCAGCCCTGCCTTCTGCCTAGGGTTGGGAGAGTCCGATAAAAGACTGTGTATAGAAGCAATTTATAATCAATAACATCTAAATAGGATTTCTTTATTTATTACTAAGCATTTTCTCATATAACATTTTATTTATTTGATCTTTTCAATACCCTGTGGGATATTTGTCATCCTAGTTTTACACATCAGAAACTAAGGTGCAGAAAAGTTGAATATTTTGTCTATATTTTCACAGCTAGAAAGGAATAGGTCTGAGACTCAAACACAAATCATTTTATTCAAAATTTCTTGTACACAACATCATGTAACCAATTCTTAACAGGTGCTGATTCCATTGCTCTCAACTTTACCAGTCAGCCCTGTGCAAGTAAAGAGCTTAGTCTTCTTTTCATTTGGTTACTTTTAGGTAATGTTATTTAATCAAGAGTTTAATAGACTTGAGGATGGGGAATAGCCTTTGAAACCCATGCTCTTACTTAGTTATGTAAGACCAAGTGAAGTAAGATCAGAAATCCCAGGAAAAAAGTACCTTCAAGTGCTTTGAATTAAAACTTTAACAGGGCCACGGTGAATTATCTGTTTTCCAGTTGGATTTGTGTTGAACAAAGTTTCTGTGGTCGTCAAATCTCAGAATGTGCCTCTAAACAAACTGCATACATCCTGGCACTATTTCAGAAGGGCTCAAATTAGCCTGAGAGTTGGAGCAGATCTTTGAGGTCCTCAAGTTGTCTTATATTCTTGCTGCTTCTAATTCCTCTCCTCCCACTCTTTTGTGAACTCACTCCATTCAGGTTTTCACCCCAGCATTTCACAGACACTGTCTTGTCAAGGTCACCCCAGCCTTCTAATGGCTAAATCTCATGGTCAGTTTTTAATTATTGGATTGACCAATCAGCAGTATTTTCACTGTTTGAACATTGGCCCCATCTTGGAACTCTTCTGTTGGCTTCTTGTATCTTCCCTGATTTTCCCTCCTCTGCCTGTCGGGGGCTCTTCCTGCACAGTCTCCTTTACTGATTCCTCCCCACTCATCTCTCTACTCCTTAACTGGAGTGTCCTTTCTAGCTACACACACCTCGTAGGTCATCTCATCTGTTGTCATTGCTTTAAATGCCATCTCTATCCTGACAAATCCCAAGTTTAACTCCCCTCCCACCTCTCCAGTGAACTCTGGTCTCATACATCCAACTGCTTTACTGGATGCCCTTTTTGAATATCTAATTAGCATCTCAAGCTTAACATTTCCAAAACTCAGCTCCTGATATTTCCCACAAAACGTCCTCCTCCACCAGTCTCCCCCATCTCGGTTAATGACAACTGTATCCTTCCAAGTATTCAGAACAATACTTGAATCATTTCAGGCTCCCCTATTCCTCTCACAATTCACATCTAACTCATCCAGAAATTTTGTCAACTCTACCTTCAGAATATATCCAGGATCTTCCAACTTCTCACCCCGGTTACTGCTGCCCTGCTGTTCCAGGCCACCACCTTCCTTCCCTGGCATCATGGCAGGAGACTGTTGCCTGGCTTCACTGGTTCCACCCTTGCACCCTTTCAGGCTAATCTTAGAGCAGCCAGTGCCATCCTGTGGAAAGGTAAGACAGATCATGTCGTTCCTCATCTCAAGACCCTTCAGTGACTTCAGATGATCTTGCTCATAGTAAAAACCAAGGTCCTTTACCATGGTCTACAAGGCCATGCAAATCTGCCTCTAGCTTTGCCACCCCAGCCTTCTCACAGTTATTTGTCCCCTCTGCTCCAGACACCCTGGCTTCCTCATTGTCCCTCAGACACACCAGGGACAGTCTCATTGCAGATCGTTTGCATTTTCTGTTCCCTCTTCCTGAAATGTTCTTTCCCAAAACCACATGGCTCATTACCTCACCTCTCTCAGGTTTTACCCAAATGTCACCTTCTCAGTGAGGTGTTCCATGGCCAGTCTGTCTATAATTTCACACACACATATATTCCATCTAAGCCTCTATATATTTTGCCTTTTTCTTATTGTCTGTCCCCTCAGGAAAGACCAGGGCAGAGATTTTTGTCTCTCTTGTTTACTACTGCATCCCCAGTGCCTACAATAATGCCTGGTATATATAGTAGGCACTCAATAATTATGTGTTGAATAAGTGAATTATTGACTGAACAAATGAATCTATTCTAATTTCTGTCCATGATAAGGTTGTTCCATTGTTACACAGCCTCAACTGAGAAAGTTTTTGTTTTGGTTAAGTTGAAATGTGCCTCTTTATAATGTCTACCTACTGCTACTCCTTCTCCTACTTTAAACAGTTGACTTGTTTAGAAATAGTTGTTGTGTCTGTAGTGGTTAAAGTTACACAGTTGCCGAGTGGCATGGTTTCCTGTGGCCTGTTAAGTAAGCATCTGAAGACAACCATGTTGTCAGTGCTTGTCCACTACCCACCTAAGAAGCAGGGAAGAATGCCAGCGCTGGTGGGGACGAGGTGGAGGGAGAGGACATTCAAAGGTCCAGGGGGAGGAGGAGGACTTTGAAGGAACTACTCTTGGATATATTACTGGAGATCATGCCCTCCAATTTACCCTCCACACCCAGAGATATTAATAACTTGGAAAACATCTGAATTTGGAAGCTTGACTCTAGTTCGTTCAACAAATACATGTTGAGATTGTTAATGTACCATGGCGTGCTCAAATAGGGAGCTCTTTCTTTGACTGATACCCAATCTCCAATGATACTCTAAAAGTTGGAATTTTCTTTTCAGACTTCCCCAATTAGTTGACTTCCAGTCAGAAGTAGTTTGGGAATCTGAGGGCAGAGGCAGTACTGACTTTCAATGGCTGTCACACACTCCATCATCATCCACTCCACTTCAATGGCCAAAATAATTTTGACATTTCAATGATCTTTTTAGTCTGTGAGGTAAGAACTTCAGAGTCAAGGATCTCTAGGTAAATATTGAAGGAAGGGAGAAGGGAGGGAAAGAAGGAGGGAGTTAAAAAAAAAAAAAAAAAGAATAGAGTAGAATCTTTATACAACAAAGTCATGATGTCCAAGATCTGGTTCTACGAGTAGAAGTACCATCAACTTTCCAGCACACCTTTAAGTGAAGTATCAGTTAAGTTAAAACTTACCAGCTTCACCCTGCACCCCTTCTCTTCTCCCTTTTAGCAGTATTGTCATGAGACTTGAAAATATGAGTATTATTGAAATTCATGAGGCACAGCCAGAGTTTATGAGTTATATTTCTTATTTCTAAGTTACTGATCTGTGGCCCAGTCTTTTTTCTTTCATAAGACTGGGTCTAATATCAGATCTGTGCACTCTGGATAGCTTCAGTAGGTACCTCGGTATGTGAAGTTAATTGGTGATAATTTTCTTTTTCTAAATTTGCTGTTTTGATTTTAACATGTAATAGAAACTTGCTCTTTAAAGTGAACTGCTTTTATTCCAGGACAAATCTATTATTTCTAGCCTTTTTATCTATACAAGTATTTAAACTTCTAGACCACAAATATACCTCTTATAGTTTTTATCTCCCTCATCAATATACCAAAAGTATATATAAATTATTATCTTCCTGTTGAATTTACTTTATTTCCCAAAAACAAGCTCCTTTAGCTTCTTTCATCCACCTTGGAGTCTTCTTTTTATGAGCCCTATGGAGAGAAAAACAGATAATATATGATTTCCATGTGCCCTATTGAGGGAAAAGCAGGTACTAAGTGAAACATTAGTGTCCTTGACTTTAATTCTCACTAAATCTCCTTAGGCCTCAGCTTCCCTACTCTTATTTGTATTTTTAATGTAGATAAAACTTTTTTGGCAGAATAGATATTTACATTCTTGCTATATGTTCAGTGACTCCATTGTGAAGTCAAAGGACACAAAGAAAATGTAACCTGTCACTTCACTTGGCCCTGGCAAGGGAGACACATATTAACATCTGGCAGGGTGGCTAATAACACAGCGCCCACTGAAATACTGCAGAGATAAATAAACGAAGCTGCTTGCAGAAATATGTGTTGTTTCTGGTAATGTTTCACAAAATATGACCTGCAAATTTCACTTTTTACTCTTAAGATGCTTTTTTATCTTTTATTATTTCAGAATATTAATTAAGGGCATACAAGTGTTTTTGTTACATAGATATCTCTTATAATGCTTAAGTCGGGGGCTTTAGTGTGCCCATCACTAGCATGGTATTCATTGTACCCAAAAGGTAGATTTTTATCCTATACCCCCTATCTTAGTTTCTCTGTCCTTTATATCACTTTGTGCCCATGTGTATCCATCTAATAGCTCCCACTTATTAGTGAGACATATGGTGTTTGGCTTTCCATTCCTGAGATACTTCACTTAGGATAATGGTCTTCAGTTTCATCCAGGGTGTTTCAGATGACATTATTTCATTCCTTTCTATGGCCAAGTAGTACTCCATGGTATGTATATACCACATTTTCTTTATCCACTTGTGAATTGAAGGGCACTTATGTTGATTACACATCTTTGTGATTGTGAGTTGTGCTGTGACAAACATTCAAGTGCAGATGTCTTTTTGATAAAATGACGTATTTCCCTTTGAGTAGATACCCAGCAGTGGGATTGCTGGATTGAATGGTAGGTCTACATTTATTTCTTTGAGAAATCTCCATATTGTTTTCCATAGAGGTTGTACTAATTTTGCAGCCCCATTAACTATAAGTGCTCCTTTCTCTGTGCATCCATGCCAGCATCTGTTGGTTTTTTGGGTTTTTTGTTTGTTTGTTTTACTTTTTAATAACAGTCATTCCAATAGGGGTAAAGTTGTAGTTTTAATTTGCATTTCCCTGATGATTAGTGGTGTTGAACATTTTTCATATGTTTGTTGGCCATTTGCCTATCTTCTTTTGAAAAACTTCTGTTCCTATCTTTTGCCCACTGGTTGATGGAGTTGTTTGTTTTTTTCTTGCTGATTTCTTTGAATTCTTTGTAGATTCTGGATATCAGTCCTTTGTCAGACCTATAGTTTGTGAATATTTTCCCTCATTCTATAGGTTGTAGATTTGCTTTGTTGATTATTTCCTTTCCTCTGAAGAAGATTTTTAATTTAATTAAGTCCCATTTATTTTTGTTGTTGCTGTATTTGCCTTTGGGGTCTTAATCACAAATTCTTTGCCTAGGCTGATGTCTAAAAGAGTTTTTCCTATGTTTTCTTCTAGAATTTTTATTTCAGTTTCATGCCTTACATTTAAGCTTCTAATCCATCTTGAGTTAATTTTTGTGAGTGATGAGAAATAGGAATCCTGTTTCATTCTTCTGCATGTGGCTACTTAATTTTCCTAGCACCATTTATTGAATAGGGATTCCTTTCCCCAGTGTATGCTGTTGTCTGCTTTATTGAAGATCAGTTGGTTGTAGGTAGATGATTTTAAGTCTGGGTTCTCTGGTCTATTCCATTGTTTATGTCTCGACTTTTATATCAGTGCTATGCTGTTTCGATTACTATTGCCTTATAGTATAATTTGAAGTCAGGTAATGTGATGCCTCCACATTGCTCTTTTTACTTAAGATTGCTTTAGCTATTCGGACTCTTTTTTGCTTCCAAATGAAGCTTAGGATTATTTCTTCTATAGATCTGTGAAATATGATGCTGGTATTTTGATGGGGATCATGTTGAATCTGTAAATCACTTTGGGCAGTATGGACATTTTAATGATGTTGATTCTACCAATCCATGAGCAGGGGATGTTTTTCCATTTGTTTGTGTCATCTATAATTTCTTTCCTCAGTATTTTGTAGTTCTCCTTATAGATATCTTCTATGTTCCTTCTTGAGTATATTCCTAGGTATTTTATTTTCTTTGTAGCTATTGTGAATGGTATTTAGTCCTTAATTTGACTCTCCACTTGACTGTTACTAGTATGTAGAAATGCTACTGATTGTGTACATTGATTTTGTAACCTGAGACTTTCCTGAATTTATTTATCAATTCGAGGAGTCTTTTGGTGGAGTCTTTGGGGTTTTTTAGATACAAGATCATATCGCCAGCAAAAGGGGATAGTTTGACTTCCTCTTTCTTGATTTGGATACCATTTATTTCCTTCTCTTGCCTGATTGCTCTGGCTAGGACTTCCAATACTATGTTGAACAGAAATGATGACAGCGGGCACCTTTGTCTTGTTCCAGTTCTTAGCAGGAATACTTTCAACTTTTCCCCATTCAGTACGATGTGGGCTGTGGGTTTGTCTTATATGGCTTTTATAATTTTGAGGTATGGTCCTGCTATGCCTAGTTTGTTGAGAGTTTTTATCATGAAAGGTGCTGGATTTTATCATATGCTTTTTCTGCATCTATTAAGAAGCTCATGTGGTCTTTGTTTTTATTTCTGTATATGTGGTGAATCATGTTTATTGATTTGCGTGTGTTAAACCACCTTTGCATCCCTGGGACACCCACTCGATCATAGTGCATTATATTTTGATGTGCTGTTGAATTCAGTTTGCTAGTATTTTGTTGAGAATTTTTACATCTGTGTTCATAAGGGATATTGGTCTGTAGGATTTTTTTGTGTGTGCTGTCCTTTCCTGTCTTAATATAAGAGTGATACTGGCTTCATAAAATGAGTTAGGGAGGATTCCCTCCTTCTTGACATTATGGAATAGTTTCTGTAGGGTACCAGCTCTTCTTTCTAGGTCTCGTAGAATCTGTCTGTGAATCCATCTGGTCCAGGGCTTTTTTTTTTGGTTGGAAGATTTTTTATTACTGCTTTAGTCTTGCAGCTTATTATTGGTGTGTACAGGATTTCTCTTTCTTCCTGATTCAGACTGGGAGGTTGTATGTTTCCAAGAATTTGTCCATTTCCTCTAGGTTTTCTAGCTTGTTTGCATAGATTTTTATAGTATTCACAGATGATATTTTGTTTCTCTTAAGAATCTTGAGAGCAAGGATTGGATCATGTTTTATTGATCTATCATATCCAGTGTAATAGTTCCTAGGACATAAAAATGTTTAATAAATTTTAGCATTTGTTATTATTGCTTTTATTAGATCAATTTAACAAAACACATTGTGTACATTTTTAATTGATATTTTCACTTAACATTTCTCCTATACATGAAGCAGTTTGTCCCTTACTTCATTGATTTCAAAGGAAATAAATTTGCCTGCCTATGGCCTGACACAGATGCATATTTTTAGAGAATCAAGAAATGGTACATTAGAACAAACACACTGCAATTCTGCCACTTTATGTAAGTCACTCATCCCTGTAGATCTTATTTCAACAGCCACAAAAATGTACTGTGCATTTACTGTGTGCTAATGATATAGTTTGGCAATGGCCAAAACTGTATCATTCAAATGAACTCACCAAACATTTCTTGCGTTCCTAATGCATACCAAGTCTAGTGATAGGCCCTAGAGATTCAAAAATGAATGGGACAGTGTTTGCCCTAAGTCTCTTTGGATAGGACATTCAGCGTTATATGTACTAGGTTATATTTCTGAGATTCAATCTTGCTCTGACATCCATGGCTTCAGGAAGCCCTTCTTGAAACCACCTCTGTATAAAATGAGTGAATGCCCTTCCCTAACAGCTGACCTACTCCAGCACCAGTGAAAGGTGATACTATAATAAGCAGAGACTGCTTCCCAAGGACAATTGGACATACAAGGTTTCATATGCCCGGAGGCTTTTTAAAAAATCAGCTTGTGGGAGTCTACTAGTAAAACAAAGGAGGACATAATTGTGAAAAAATGAAAAATGTAACACGACACAATGTGTATTTGTAGTAGGGACAAGTAAGACTGATGGGGGATGGGGAGTCCTCTCTATTGCTTAAACCGTTAATTTTAGAACAGCCTATTTAAAATCTAAACTCCAGAAACTTGATTGGAGAGAAATTACTTGTAACTGCCAACATGATCACTCCTGAACCATGCCTTTACAGACGATCGGCCAGCTGATATTTGGCAAGTGCTATATTTATGAATTCTGCTGACTTTTTCTTCTTGCTTTACTATAGTCATAATCAGGGCCTTGAATTTGATGGGAAGAAAAATAAGTTTGGCTCAATAGATATCCTCTCCCTAACTTAACTTGACCATGTCACCTTTGGTGATGTGCCTAGAATAATCAGGAAGTGAAATAAGAATTCTGGCAACTGTCATGCGACGCTGTCTGCAAGTCGATGTACTGTCAAAGCCCACAAAAGCGAGAGTGATGATATTGTCAGGAGATCTGGAGGGCAGAATTCAGCCTGGGAGAAAGGCATGTGTGGTGTTAGTGTCAACCACCCCAACATATGTTCTGACAGAGCCACCAGGCAGGCAGGTCGCCAGAAGAGCTTAGGCAGGTGAGGCCACAGCACTTGCTGAAGGGAATGCCCTGACCCTGAGCCCTCATAGGGGGAAGCTTGCCAAAGAGAGTCTAAAATAACTGTCCCTTGCCCCAGAGAAGGTGACAAGCCCATAAAAAGTTACATGAGCAAACTCCATCTGCTGGCCTAATAGTTCCTCTCCAAACACTAGCCTTTCAGTGCCAACGTACAAAATGAACCAGATGTTCTCTGACTAAGTGTGAGAAATGCAATTGACAATCTTTTCTGACCTTAGTGAGTGGGACCCAAAGATGCTATGTAGATGGGTATATCTTGAAGCTGTCTTGCGGTCCCTTTTTCAGGAAAGTCTTCTACAAGTCTCGGCAGCTGTACTTTTTATGATCAGCCTGGGGGATGTCTTAGTGGTGGGCTTAATAACACAGGAATTGTAATAGCTGAGAGGTGATAAAACCAACTGACTCTTCTCATCACTATTGGGGATCAAGTTCAAGGAATGTTGCAATGCAATGAGCCGGAAAGGCACTGCTTCTTTACAATCACCTGGAGAGCTTTGAAAAATATTCCTAATTCCAAGTGAATTCCTAATTCACTTGGCATGGAGTGGATCCAGGTATGAAAAACTCCCGAGGAGGTTCTGATGGGCAACGAGGGTCAAGAACCAATGGAGGCCGGGTGCGGTGGCTCACGCCTGTAATCCTAGCACTGTGGGAGGCCGAGGTGGGCAGATTGCTCCACATCAGGAGTTTGAAACTAGCCTGAGCAACAGCGAGATCCCGTCTCTACTATAAATAGAAACAAATTAATTGGCCAACTAATATATATAGAAAAAATTAGCCAGGCATGGTGGTGCATGCCTGTAGTCCCAGCTATTTGGGGAGGCTGAGGCAGGAGGATCGCTTGAGCCCAGGAGTTTGAGGTTGCTGTGAGCTAGGCTGACGCCACGGCACTCACTCTAGCCTGGGCAACAGAGTGAGAAAAAAAGAACCAATGGAGTCACCCAATGGAGAAAAAAAAAAAGAACCAATGGAGTCACCCAACTCCCTTGCTTTACAGATGAGGAAGGTGAGAGCATATGAAAGGGGAAAGAAAGAGCATCTCACCAGTTTGGTTTATACTTAAAAATCAGTAGGTAACCTGTGATGTATAGATAAGTTTCACTCTATAATAGGCCAAGCTATCACCTCTCTAATATAGTTCCATCACTGCCGTTTTTGGAAACAGAGCTCTCTGCCAGCCTTGGGAAACTGATTTGTATCATACTACCTGATAGCTCTGTGAATCAGGGCAAACCTAAGTGTCCTCATCCAAGAACATTATTAAAACCTGCCTCATAGAGATGTTGTGAGAATAAAATGAGATAATGCATGTAAACTGTCTGTAACAATGCCAAACACATATTAACTGTTGTTATTTTCAGGACTTTGATTTTATTTAACAAATATGTATACAGTACTCCATTCAGGTGGTGCAGAGCCCATGTCCCTGCTACCTTGCCCTGATGTCTCCCTTCGTTCCTAAGAATACTAAGTCATAATGGAGGCCTCATTAAGATCTGGAGATTGCTTCCTTCACATGCTTAGATATAATTTTTTCATCTGGTGGCTTTACATATATTTTTAAATATTAGACTGCTCAGGGTTAGTTGGTTGGTTGATTGATTGGTTGGTTAGGGGTTTTGTTTTTTTATATCGTCCCATATATGCCCATGTTTGTTCTTTTACAACATTGACCATCCACAGAGCTCAAACTGTACGGCTGTTTCAGCAAGTTCGATGACAGTTCCCAAGGACAGCCCTTGGTCCCCTGATGGAAATGTGGCTCCTTGCAATGTCACCCATTTTTGACCTGGCTAAGAATCCCATCACTGGCTTGCTAGATAGATGAGAAACAAGCCCAAGCCTTCACAACATCTGTGAGAGGTGGCCTTCAGAACTATGGAAGGAAGAGATTCTGCCCAGGAAGAAGAAGCTATAAAGACAAGAATCCCCTGAATGTCAGAGAATACGATCACTTTAGTTCATACACTGGGTGATAAAAATTTAGTGCCACTAGGCTAGAGGTCCCTGTGTTTTGATCAGAACACATCTTTATTTTCCTCACCATAAACATAGCAAATAAAAGTCATATGTGAAATACATATAATAAAATTTTTATGAGAAGTTAAAATAAATCCTGAGGACTCTTCCCCCATTGCTCAAAAAGCCATTTCTGGCCGGGCGCGGTGGCTCACGCTTGTAATCCTAGCACTCTGGGAGGCTGAGGCGGGCGGATTGCTCAAGGTCAGGAGTTCAAAACCAGCCTGAGCAAGACCCCGTCTCTACTATAAAAAATAGAAAGAAATTAATTGGCCAACTAATATATATATATAAAAACATTAGCCGGACATGGTGGCATGTGCCTGTAGTCCCAGCTACTCAGGAGGCTGAGGCAGGAGGATCGCTTGAGCCCAGGAGTTTGAGGTTGCTGTGAGCTAGGCTGACGCCACGGCACTCACTCTAGCCTGGGCAACAAAGTGAGACTCTGTCTCAAAAAAACAAAAAACAAAAAACAAAAAAAAGCCATTTCTCTCTGGCTGTCTGTTAGGATACACTCTGAAATGCATCCCTTCCTTCATCAGCTAAGGCACACCCACTAGGTGTAGGTGCTGAACACCTACAGCAAGCTTTACCATTATTATTATTATTCAAATAATAATTTTCAGGTGGTAGCTGTCAAACTTCTATGAGCATAATATTTACCTGTGATACTTATTTTTAAATGCAAATTCTGGCTTCAGTAATTCTAAGGAACAGTTCTGTGGTTTTTTTAATTAATAAAAAAAATTTTAAAGCAGTTTTAGATTTATAGCAAAATGGAGTAGAAAGTAAAGAGAGTTCCCACATACCTACTTCCCCATATACACAGCCTCCCTGCCATTAACATCCCACATCACTGTGGTCCATTTGTTACAACTGATGAACCAGTGTTGACAAATCATTATCAACCAAAGTCCATAATTTATATTAGGGTTCACTGTTTGTGTACAATTGATGTACACAATGATCAGGTTCTTTGGCCTTCCCTTCAAAGTGTATTTCACTAGAAATGTTATAGTAATAAGGTTGTTTTAGCAATCACATCTAAAGAAGAAGTAATCACATATAAGCTCATAAAGTTAATAGACAAAAATGTCAACCAAAAAAAATACTTTGAGAACTAAGTGTGGATGAGGACTTTTACAACAAAGTTTCACAAAAAGCACAAACCATAAGGCCTTAATATAATTCATATTAATTGAATTACACCAAAATACGGCTTCTGATCACAAAAGAACAAAGACCAAATCATAGATTGGGAGAAGCTATTGGAATGTTCCAAACCAACAAACATCCAGAATAAGCAAAGAATTCATCCAAATCAATAAGAAAAATAAAAAAGCAAGCTCAATTACAAAACGAGCACATTATGAACAGGTAATTTCTAGAAGAGGAAACTCAAAAACAGAAACAACATATGAAGAAATGTCCCAGATCATTGGTAATTAACAAAATGCAAGTTAAAACAACAAGTTATCAATTTACACCTTTCAGACTGGCAGAATTTAGACAGGATCATAAGCAGGGATCTGCCTTCACGTGCTGCTAGTGGAAGTGCAGACCATTGTGGGGAGCAATCTAGTTCAATTGATCAACATTCTGGCTCCTGAATTTATGTCCAGGAAATTTCTCACTAGGGCCATAAGGGACTATGTACAAGGATGCTCACTAAAGCATTATTTGTGATAGGGAGTTGGAGGAATTCTGAATGTGTGTTACAGAGAAGTGGATAAGGAATTTAGAGGGAGTGGGAACCATAGAGTATTATGTAGCAACTAAGAGGTAACATATTAAATGAACACATAGCAACATGGGTGCATCTTAAAAACAGAATGCTTACTGGAAAAAAGGAAACAGAATAAGATAGGAGATACAATGTTATTTATGTAAATTAAAAATAATGCATACCAAGCAGCCATCCACATTGTGTAAAACTATATCCAAATAGACATAGGCGTTAGTGGTTGCCTATGGAAGGGGAGGAGAATGGCAGTGGAAGACGAGATGATGAGGATTCCACAAGAAGGGACAGGGCGGTGTGGGGTACAGAGCAAGGCTCTGACACCAGACTACCTGGACTTCAGCCTCAGCTTCACCACTGGGCAGCTGTGGATCTTGGGCAGATCACTTGCTGTCTCTTAAGCTTCTTCATGCATAAAGTAGGGATCATATTATCTGTCTTACAGTGTCATAGTCAGGTTTAAAAGACATAATCCAGGTAATGCACTTAGCTCAGAGTTTAATGTATAGTTAGTACTCAATAAATGTTAGCAATAATTATAATATAATAGAGCCCCAGTCTCATCATGCGGATCAATAGTGGGAACATAAAGAATTAAGGGTGGGAAATAAGGGCTGGGGAGAGAAATCCTGTGGGAGAATTGATTCAGGAGCAGGATGAGCATGGTGATGCTTAAGTTTTCCATCTTTCCCGTAGGAATCTCACCGTTGGCATCTCCCTTACCTTCATCTCCTCTCCTTACTTTCTTTTCCACTTCCCCAGTACCACAGAAGGTCCCACTTTTTGCCACCAGGTGCTAGGGCAGAGTGAGTTTAGGTGGGCAAGAAGTCTAAGGAGTAGAGAAGGAGAGACTCTGGGTATGTGGTGATGAGCAAGAAGGGAGCACGTTGGTTAATTATTGCTGTGCACAAACTACCTCAACACTCGGTGGCTTAAGAAGGCAAGCATTTGTTATGTTCCTCAAGTCTGGGGGTAGGAACATCTGGGCTAGACTTGTCTAGGGGTGGCTTTGCCCCGTGTGTCTCTCATTCTCTTCCTGAAACTAACAGGCGAGGATGTTCTTCTCCTGATGACAACAGGGGCACAGAACAATCCAGCCCAACAGCACAGGGACTTTGGAAGTCTCTGCTGTGTCACATGTGCTAACATCTTGTCAGTCAAATTCAGTCACATGGCCATATACCCCACCCACAAGGGGAAGGCACCAAAAAATGACATGGCAGAAGACATGAGTACAGGGAAAAATTCAGAATTGGGGCCATGCAGACAATCAACAGAAAGAGTCACATACTTATAATGATATGAGCCTATCTGGGGATGCACAAAGACTGTCTGGATGCCAGATGATACAAAAAGCAGGGCCAGGCAAGGCGCGCGCGCGCTCGCTCGCTCTCTCTCTCTCTCTCTCTCTCTCTCTCTCTCTCTCTCTCTCTCTCTCTCTCTCTCACACACACACACACACACACACACACAGACACACACACACACACACACACACACACAGAAGTGCCCACATATATTACGGCAGAAGCCCCAGTGACTAGTACAGTGTTTACTTCAATAAGTCAGTTGGTAACTAAGGATAGATAAGTCTCACTATGGGTCAGGGGTTCAGATGGGGGACAGGAGTGGAGATCTATCCTTCAGGAAGTAGACAACCACATATTTATGTGGTTTAGTGCTGTTTGAGGGCATTGGAAAAATTAAAACGAAAAACCTTTCTTGAATCCAGAGAAAATGCAGAGAAGTTAACTAATGACTGAGATGAGTTTACAAGTTTTTATAAATTCTGTTCCTAACCTTTAATTGACCATACCTTGCATTGAATCTTTGACAGCCTTATTATAACCTGGCATTGATGTTCATACTAAGAGCAGCAGCAACACTCTGGCATATATAAAATATAAATACAAAATTGTCAGTTACTAATTAAATTGATGAGTATTCACAGACTCTTTTTAGAAAAAATAAGTCCTTTGCCCCAGGGTGGGGGAAGACCCTCTTAAACAGCCTTAAATGCATATCCATATTATACCATGAACACAATTTTATCTTTCAAAGAAGCATTTATTCATTCAAAAAAAAATTCTTGGTTTGAATACCAAGTACAGATTCTGAAAACTTTTTTTACTACTGTGTGTAAAATATTTCTTTTCATGCTGCTAAAATTAGATTTAAATATGCATTTTATATTATTAAAATGTGATGTTGTTGTACCAAGGGCCTGGTACCTAGAATGGTGCCCTGCAAGTAAGAAAGAAGAAAGCAGTGAGCCCTATGCATGAAAATCAATAAAATCATAATGATGGCTATGCCAAGAGGATCGTCATTTAGTGCTATTTTAGTCCAAGCTGGAATAGGGCTGTGTCTCTTTCAGTTCTACACCCACCGTGCCTGGCATAGTGCCTGGCATCAGGCAGGTGTCCTATATTTATTCAGACTTACTTAACTGGGAACTTTCTGCATCCCACCAAAATAAATAAATAAAACTGAAATGAAAGAGTGATAAGATATTTACTCATGCAATTTTCCAAGCATAGAGTCACCTGTACCCCATCTGGCCCCTTCCCCATGTGACTGCTTTTCATAAGGAAGCATCACCCAAACAGATGCATGTAACAGGCCCTACATACTCATGTGTAGGGCTTCTTTCTGTTATTATATATAATAGGATGCTCTCTGAGCCTCCCATAAGAGTTGGGTTCTAGGCTGGGCACGGTGGCTCACGCCTGTAATCCTAGCACTCTGGGAGGCCAAGGCGGGCAGATCTCTCGAGGTCAGGAGTTCAAAACCAGCCTGAGCAAGAGCAAGACCCCATCTCTATAAGTAGAAAGAACTAATTCTTTAATCGGCCAACTAATATATATAGAAAAAATTAGCCGGGCATGGTGGCGCATGCCTGTAGTTCCAGCTACTCGGGAGGCTGAGGCAGTAGGATTGCTTCAGCCCAGGAGTTTGAGGTTGCTGTGAGCCAGGCTGATGCCACGGCACTCACTCTAGCCTGGGCAACAGAGTGAGACTCCGTCTCAAAAAAAAAAAAAAAAAAAAAAGTAAGAGTTGGGTTCTTAAAATAAGAGCAAATATTTAAAATACAGAGAGCCAAATTCCCATAATCCTAAAAAATCTTTTTAAAGATTAGAGCAGGTTTGTGTTGTCTTGAATAATATAAGGTGTGCACATAAAAGATTGTCATTTGAAACATCTCAACTCAGGTAATTCCAGGAATGTTTCTCTCTGTAATATACTTGATTGACAGATGGTTTGCTGGCTGGTTTTCAAGTCATACCGAGGACAAACAGGTATCTAAGGGAACTGCCTTTCATTGTCTTTTACTAAGCAAGAGAAGCTAACAAAATTTGATTTATAAATATATAAATTTGTCCATTGTTATTCCCTTAGTTGGATAAATTTGGCTGCCACATAGTATGGACTAGGATAGATCCACTCATTAAGAACCTTTTTATTCATTTATAATTAACCATCGAACATGTACATCGAACATCGAACAAGTACAGTACTTTGTTGCAATAGGGAAGCATTGGCCTCTTTCCTCAGTTCTTGCAGGGAAGAAGAAATGATACTTTGGGATGTCTTGTCTCATGTAAACATACCATAGTCTTCCAAAGTGCATATACTTTTAAGTCATTTACTTTTGAAAAACTCATATAGCATCTTCTTTTAAATATGACTTAAATTATGTATATATGTTTTTAAGAGCCAGGATGTGGGTATAAAGAAAAACATTATTCTTCTGCCTCTTATTCTGATAAGCTGGCTCAGCATGACAGTAGTGAAAATAAGGATAAAAATAACTAAATTTAAAACACTGGGTTAAAATAATGGCTCCTAAATGAAAGTACTGAGGAATGCTATTGTCATAAGATTATTTTTTAGCTATTGTAAGACTAAAAAGGGTCAAAATGATGTGTTTCAGTTTAGGAAGTATGTCTGACAATTTTGGTTAATTAGAGAGAATTTTACAATATTCCTTTATTTTTTTAATTTTTTGATACATTATATTTATACATATTTATAGGGTACATGTGAAGTTTTATTACATGCATAGAATGTGCAATGACCAAGGCAGGGTATTTAGGGTACCATCACCTGAGTATTTATTATTTCTATTTGTTGGCTATATGTCAGGTCTTCTCTTCTAGACACATAGCATCTTTTTTAACATATGGCCACATCATCAAATATTTTCCTGGTGGCATTTTTTAAAGCCAAGTGATAGTCATTCTGCATTCACCACAGCTTATAAAAATCCTGTCTGAATCTGAAACTCAGCTTATTATATTTTAGCCACCAATGCTGTGCTCAAGAAGCAAGAAATTATTTACCTTTCTACCTACTTACATTTTCCATCACCTCTAGATTTATTAAGTAGCTTGGGGGCACTTTCCATCTTCCTAGCCATTGACCTCTAGCCCTCTCCATGCTTGCAAAGGAGGGCCTTTTCCGTTTCTCTGATTTATTTTTGATGCCTTTAAGCCCTCTCTTCTACCCTAACTCCCAGACCCTGTCACATCTGAAGAAAAACAATAGGTTATCTTGTGCATATCATGGAACCTGTCGTATTCACAAGATGACAGCAGACCCAGGTGCACTGATGGGACAGGACCAGGTCAAACTGATATCTGCACAAAGAATGGAAGTGTCATCTTCATTAGGTGCTCTGTCAGAACCATGGGAGCATCTGTGTACTCAAATCCGAAAAGAGGGGCAGGCTGTGTTTTCCCTCAGTCATCTAATGACAGTATTAGTGAGAGTGAAGTGGTGCAGTTAGTCTGCAGAGGCTGTCTGCATCTCTCAGCGTTGCTCACAGCCTGTCCCTTTCATAATAGCTTCTTGAAGCCTGCTTCTTCATCTGAATATAGATTCATCGATCTAGTGGGTTTTAAAAAAAATTTACAATAGTTCAATACCCCAATACCACAAAGACATCTTTTGAACAAACCATGAGGAAGTTTGTGACACATTAACTTCCATGATTCAGTTCATTCCTTATTGAAATTCATTTTTACAAGTCTTTTCAATTTCAAATATATACTTTCAAATTGGAATCTAGAAGTCAAGGAAAAATCTGATTGAATTCAACAGGAAAAAATTGATCTTTACTGCCTAGGTATTTCTTGCCAAAATATCTCAGAATCATTTAAAAGCTACTTACCTGAAATCACTTGTTGGAAGGCAAGGTGAATTGGTATCACAGTTTCCAAGGTATTTTCACATTCACTGTTTCAATCTTCAACGACAACCCTTTGATTTAAGAATTATTATTATTATTAACATACTACCCATTTTATAGATGAGAAAATTACCAAAACTCAGAGAAATTGAATGATTTATATAAAGTAAAAAAAAAAAAAAAAAAACATGAGGAGGAAAAGCTACCAGTTCAGTCACGTCACCAGAATTACCTGCCCTTTCTCAAAGCCTTCTCCCATCATTTCCCACACGCCCACCCTGCTGTGTTCTGCATTTGGGTGCTGGTTTCAGAAGAACTGGTGGAAGGAGGTTTGGGAATGCAGGGTAGGACAAAAGAAAAACCAAGGATAAAAAATGGACTTCAAGTGTTCTTTCTCTCTATTGTGCAGTTCATAAATGCAGAATCCCTTCATTTTATTTGATTCAGAAGCCAGTAGAATAGTCAGAGAGTGAATTTCTCCAAATACATAGCCTGCCAGAATTTCCATTTAACTGCATCTTGACACAAGCCTGGACTTTATCATCAGAGCACAAAGCCCGAGCTCAGGATGAAAAGATGCAGAATCCCATATTGCAGTCCTTTTGATAGAACTCCCAGCAAGCCAGTTTAGGAAGCTGCCATTTGTCTCTAGAATACCACAAGGAGGAGGGTTAATAGATTTTTGCCAGACACCACCAAAGTCTTTTCTAACCTAGTCACATCTCCTTGCTTACAGCACACTGATTCTCAAACTTTCGTGTGCCTGTGAATCACCTCAGGATCTCGTTAAAATGCAGATTCCGATTCAGTAGATTCCACATGTCTAATAAGCATCCGGTGATGCCAGCACATCACACTTTGCACAGCAAGGACCTAGAGGACTCTGTTTCATGTCTGAAAACACTACCTGGCAGGGGAGGGTTGACATCCAGGCCCTCCAACTAGATATATTCACAGGAATAGGAGGGCAAGATAGTGGATGCAGGCAGCAAAGAGGAAAAATAAGGACTGGACTGCAAGTGCCAAGAGAAAGGCAAGTTGAACTCAGCAACCGGAGAATAAAGTGACAAACAGCAGGTGATAGCCCAGATGAGCAGTAGCAATCTAGGATGTCGTGGTTGTTAAATGGGTGGGGTATGCAATGGCAGATCTCAAAAATTAGACAGTGGTGTAGGCGGGCAGATGAGAAACCTGCTACTGAATAGCAGATATCCAGCTGTAGAACTGAACACAGAAGAGGAGACAAAGGGCGGGTGGAGAGGAGGGGAAAGGAGATATGGATCCTGGCAAGGACAGAGGATGGTGGGGAACTGAGGCATACATTCAAACCAAGGGCAACAAGGCAAGGATCCATTTACCAAAAGTGAAGCTTCAGAATCATGGCTGAGCCCAGAGATATGAAAACTCAACCCTAAAGAAGCTAATATGCAACATGCATGGTCTGCGTGCCAGGCACTGTTACAAAGGCCTTTGTATTCATTATCTCACATCATTCTCACAAATTCCTATGGCAGGCATTATTATTCCACTTTAAAGATGAAGTATCAGCGGTTTAGAAAAATTCTATATCTTGCCTGAAGTCCCTCACTAATAGTAGCAAAGCAAATGACTTGCGTTCTGTGCTCTTTCCAAGACCCCACACGGGCCTAGCAGCACGTGGACTGAGAGACTGGACACTACCTGGGGCTCCTGCAGTCTGCCCCACGAACCAAGGAGGGAAATGAGCCTTCGGGGCAGCGAGAAGTCTGAACTAAAAACAGAAGAGGACAGGAATGGCAGGGTGCTGGGCATTGTGTGACTAGGGGCCTGCTGTTTACTAAGGGTACCATTCAGAATTGTGACGCCAAAAATAATGCAGGCTCTTTGTTAGCTATTCTGTCATCTCGTTTCACATAGGAAGTACCCACACCTTAAGCTCTGGGCTTGTCAACAAGTAACCGGCACAAAAATTGTTGAGGACAAGAGAGGACATTGTAAAGGTCACGACGCCTCAACCTTAGCCAGACCTTGTCCTTATGTCCCTGTGCTGGTCTCTGAGGTGGGCATTAGGTTCAAGAAACCTACCGCTCCGCTGCAGCTTACTCAAGAGCCTGTCAGTCACATGGGTGTGTTAAGAAGTACTCTTCAGTTACAATGAGCAGAAATTGGCTGGGCTTGGCTGCTTCTTAGCTTCAAGAATCTTCTTGGTGCAGATCCTGGCAAAAGCAGTGTGATTCTACAGCCCATGACTGTGGGTGCAGCTTCTTACTTCCCCCTTTTCCTGGAAAGGGCAGCAGCTCCCTCAACGGACCAGTGCTGTGGGGTTGTTTGGTGGTTTGGAGAGTTGCCCTGAAAGCTTGGCCGACAGTCTGCTCCTCTCCATGCCAACAATTGTGTAAGTCCCTCCTTCCTGCATTAAGTCTCTTTCTGCTTGAACTAGCTAGTGTGGATCCTCTTATCTGCAACTGAACCTTGACTAATCCAGAAGGAATTTACAATAAGGATACATGAGGATGTCACCTGGGACTGGAACAGTAAAAAAAATCCAGAAGTGCTGTTTGAGTCTTCTGCTATGTGTATGTATGTGTCTCTGTCTCTCTTTCACCTGCTTCATTTTCCTTCTCAGAAGCAGTACCTGCTTTGTCTGCCAATGCATTTCTCTCTTTTGTACAATGCATTTTTAGTTCTCCTCTCTCTGACAAACACTTGCTCAGAAATGATGGATAGCCCCTTAGTCCCAATCCCAAATTCCCAAGGGAGAGAATCTGATTGGCATAGTTTAGACTTGTTGTCTACTCTGGTTCAATTGGCCATTACTTCAACTGCAAAAACCCTGTGGAGTTTTTTAGTAACTTAATAATCCACATCTACAATTAAGGAACCTGGGTCTTCTACAGTTTACATGACTTACCCCAAATCAGACACCTGTTAAGCAGACAATTCAGGCTTTGCACCTGTCTCCTGACCTCAAATTCAATGTTTGTTCTACCACACCATCACTGCCTTCTTCATTTATAATGGTATCTCTGGAATGTTTTAGAGTTCACAATGTGTTTTTGTATCTATCTCATCTGAACCTTCCAACAGTCCCATTGCTGTTACTGTCCCTGTTTTATAGACAAGAAAGTTGACACTCACAGGAGTTAGGTGACTTGTTGACGGTCCCACATTTCATTAGAGCCCATGCCAAAGTTCAAATCTTCATCTTCTGATTATAAGAGGAATTAATGTTGGCGGGAGGGTTGGGGAAGCCAAAATGTAAATGGAACTAAATCTCATTGGATATCAGATCTGATACTTCATTCAAAGCCATTTCTTATAATGGGTTCTGAGAGAAGCAAAGATGACACTTTGTTTTTGATGAAGTGGTTGGGGAAATTCTATTGGACCTCTAAATTCTGATAAACCTAAATGAATGGCAATTAGGTGGGGGAGAAGGGAGTCCTACTAAACTAAGTAGAAGATTCTCCTCTTCTCCCTTCTCAGCACAATAGGTAGGAAAGGTTGTGACACTAGCAAGTTACTAAGGAGCTGATAAAATGCATCTGAGATAGGAATTAGGTGACTTTGCTCCAAGTTTAAAGATCAGCATGGACCACAGAATATTACTGGGCTCAGTATTTGGCCAAAGCCCTTGCAATAATGTTTTACTAAACTGTAAAGAGATACCTAGATGACCTTCTGATTTTAATAGTCCTTGGAAATTATTTCTGTTTGGGGAGGGACAGCATTAGCATGAAGGATTCATCTTTGCTTCCTCACTCTTAGAAGTCGCTATGCTTTCCTTTCAACCTGACTTTTATAAAGAAAGCCATTTCCCAAGAGAAATTACAAAGGCATTTTTCTGCACCATCTTTAACTAATAGTTATTGAGCTGCTATCATGTACAAAGTATGATACCAAGTGTGCAAAAGATCAAGTTCTCCTAAGTTTTTGCAAGCTGCTCTGTTATCTCTCCCATGTGATGACCTTGTGACTGCAGAGCAGAGCCCCACGATAGAAAGCTCCATCATTGTAATTCTCTGCCTGCAGGGCATTCCGCAGGCATTTCTTCCCACCATCTATGTGCAGTGCAGTAGCACATTGAAGGAAGTAGAGGCTCCACACCCTTGTGTGGAAGTTCTGCCCTTTTCCCGGACAAGTTCTGGCAGCTCCTTCATGGTCAACATCAAACCCATCCAACCACTGCCCTTCTGACTGCTACTAGGAAACAGTTTTGAAACTTCAGCATGTTCTTCCCTATTTGTAGTCAGCTCTCGTAATTCCCTAAACCCTGCTCTATGGCTTGGTTCAATATCTTTTCTGCTGTGTCATCATTGTATAACAAAATTCTTTGTTCCTGAATTGGCACACAAATCCATAATGATTATATGGAATGGCCCTAAAATAGTTTCTGTGGATGGCAAAGTTGAGCTTTGTTGATATCTTGGCTTTCTAGAGAACAAAAGAAACTTTGGAGACATGGGCGACAATCTAAAAAGTGAAGAGTGTGATGATCAGAAACTAAACTGTATATACCCAGGGTCTGAATGCCGCAAAATCAGAGCCTTGGCAGAGGCCAATGTGAGCAGCACCCTCTTTGACAAGGCCCTTAGATCCTCTTAGGAAGCCCACCCCTGGGGGCATGAACCAATAACAAAGAGAGGATCGTTCATTTGGATTGTTTCTGATGTATACTGGTTTGCCCACATCTTGTATGTTTTATAATGATCTTAACTTTAAAACTAAAATACCAAATGGGTTAAATTTACCTGAAAAACTATAATTGGCTTTCATATTAGAAGTCCTTTTTGCTGTCAAGCCTACAAAACATCTGGGTAAAAGGGGATGGAGCTTTTCTGTCCCCATCTATGAGGCAGTCCCTGAAAAGAAACTTTGGGGTTCCTTGGCACACAGTTTGGAAACCATTTGCCATACTTCTAGTCTTGTGCGTGATCTTCTGATTCTGGGCCTCTTGTACGAGTAGCAAAAGCTTGACATTAGAGGATAAGAAAAAGAACAAACATTCTTTTCTGCTTGCATTCTCTCCCCCACCTCCCACTCCCATTTTTTCTTTAATTTCCTTTTCTCCTCAATTTTTCTCCTCTATCATTTTACCAATCTATAGCAAAGTTCAAAATATGCATTTAGAGAACCATACTGGAGGTCTCAGAAAGTAATACTCAAAACACACACCAAAAAATAAATCACGTTTTGGGAAAGAAAACCCACTTCAAGGGATTTTAGTCAATATCTCTGATTGGCACCAAATCCAAAACAGCTTTGCCTTGCTTTGCACACCAAGTTCATACATTTTATTTCCATAATCATTTGCATTTAGCAGAGCTTATACTCGTGAGAAGCATTGGAATTGTTTGTCTTTATCTTAAGAAACTTGGATTTTCTTTTTAAAGAGCTTAAAAGAATCGCTGAACATCTTCAAATGTTGAGTGAAGTTATAATCACAAACCAATGATAAAGGTTAGAGTTCTGATCAAATGGGATATACTAGGACTTTCTGAAGATCTTTGTCAAGGTCACCATCACCTACAGACTCTGCATTCTTCTTTGTTAGTGCCCTCAGTGAGGGGACTAGCAGCAATCAAATAGGAACTGTCAGGGCCAGGGCAGCTGGGCAGAGAGATGGAGCTGAGAGAGGTCACTTGGCCCTGCAGTCTGAGAACGAGCTCTGAGAGAATGAGGGTGCTGGCGGATCTGTAAACCCAGAGGTGCCCCTGGCAGATTGCTTCTGTCTGAGAGAGGACCTGAGAGGAGGTCTGAAAATTCAGGTGACCCAGAGGGACAGGATTAACAGAATCACCCCATCTCTGATATCATAAGATCCAAGGAAGCCAATCTGCTTCTCTCTGGCTGGTATTTATGTAGTCTCTGGTTAAAGTTTGCATTTCAGCTCCTCCAGAATGAGTTTAAGGTACCCTGTGTATATTTTTCATCTCTTATATAAAATGTTCTCAGCTTACTTTGTTATACTACCTTGTATTTCTAAGTACTTTCCTTCAACCCTCTCAAAGTACAAACACTAATGAAACTAACCTTGCAACTTTCTCATGAGGGTGGTGATTATGTTTGCTGAAAAAGACGTGGATGTTAAATAGATTGACCAAAGTGTATCACCAAATCCACAGATTGGCTTGGGAGTAAAATCCCAGAGTTCAGTTGCTTCCGGCTCCCTCTCCTAATAACTACCCATTAGACTTGGTTTCTGTTTCTTTTTCCCATTCGTGAGATAATTTTTACTTACATTATCTTTATGTGGCACACCCTTTAAGGAAATGGTAGAACAAAGGAAAGAAATAAGATGTGTGATTTTATCTTTGCCTAAAAGCAAATATTCCCAGATTCTGTTTCTTATCCTCTGATCCCCAACACATGGCATCCCCAGTTCTAATCCCTAAATCTCTGAGATAATGACTCTTTCAGCAAAGAAAAAGAAGCAGCTAACTTCTCCCCCATTGGCCTCCAAGGAAAATACTTATAAAAGACTAAAGCAGAATCCAAACACGCTTGTCATTCTTCTGATGAAAACCAAAGGCGAGAACATTGCCTTTGCCTTCCTTCCTCTTGCTGGAAATATCTCAGATTTCTAGTTTTGATCTTCCTGTTCTATGCTGTTTTTAACTACAGTGACCTGGTCAGTTGGCTGAGGGGGTCTGAGAAGTTGCTGGGAACACTTTTCTTGGCTCGATGAGAAAAAGTTGACGCCAGAGGGCAACATCTCACTGGCCTTTTGTGAACTGACATCACACTCCCATCTCTGGGGAGTGAAAGCCACTCTCGGCATCACCATTCTTATTAGTGAAATCAGCAGAGTGAAATGACAATGTGGGGGATCCCTACGGTCCCGTAGTGTCCCTTTGTCATCTCTAGATGCTCGTTTTCCTAGCAGCAGAATCCCTGCTAATTAGACAGCTGGTCGCATTATTCCTATGACTGGCAGTTTTCAGACAATAAGAAATAGGTCCAGTGAGCAAAGCTCTTGGCACAAAGAGATTAGTTTGACTTTTATTTCCAGGAATAGAATACCACTCCCAGCATCCCACTTTTAGAAGACAAGCTTGTTGTGACCTTCTATCACACTGAAACAGCCCTCTTTCCAAGTGGCCTATTCTGTTGCACTCTTTCATTGACTACAATCCTTCATACAAATGTTAATCAAAACACTCAGGTACTTCCATACTCACAAACACCACCGTTGGATAACATGAGTAAAACAAAATGGGATACCTAGACAAAGTTTCTTTGAACACATCAGCTATTAACTGTAGATGCTATTTAATAATTAATTCAGAAACTAGATTTCCCTTCATCATTTGAGAAAGAAATAGAGATGTGGATGTTGTTTCAAGCATCCCAGGAGTTTCTCATTAAATATTTTCTCCATCCAACCAGTGAATACAATAGGGAACAAGCGCCTTCTGGCTTCATGATATCTATAAAGGCAGAGTTGAAGGATGTCTAGTAGTGCTCTTCAAGTTTGAGACAAGAGGTCTGTGAGCAGCTGTTCTTATTGTCATTAAGAAGGGACCAGAAAAATCAAGCTTTAAGGACAGAAAGACATTTCAACAAAATATTAATGTTCTTTTTCCTTTTCTGCCTATGTATGAGGCATTCTCCTTAAATAGCCCAAATTCTTAAGATTAGGATTATTAAAGAAGCTATTCAAATATTAGGTTGAACCATGGGAAATTGCCAACATTCAACCTTTTTGACCTAAAAAACATGGCAATTTAGTATGGTTCAACTTAAAAGAAAAAAATTAACATTTTACTTTTGACATACAAAATAGAATTTTGCACCCAGAAAATGGCTTAAAAGCAATATGGAGAAAGGACTCTCTAAATGTATTTATTCGATATATATCAAGGGCTAAGTAAACAGGCTTCTCTCAAACTCCTTTTAAGGCTCAGCCAGAAAGCTGGAGCCAGCCTGGTATGAGCTGTTCTGGGCCTACAATACGCTGCAAGGGATATGAGGCAAGGAAGATGAATGAATGGGAAGGTTGCATAGCCTCCCTGAGAGACTTAAAGGAAAGAGGAAGATTGCTTCTTCTAAATTATTAGATTGGAGCAATGTATTAGATAACTCCAAATGAGATGGCTATAGCAGATGAACAACTAAAAATTCTGAAGGTCTAAGAGGCTGACACTCATTTTGAGTTTGGGGTTCAGGGAGGCAAAGAAGTGGAACCACTAGCACATGTTCTATAAAACATAGCTGAGTTACTTGCCTATTTGTGACCCCAATATAGAGAAGATAAAAGATTAAAGAAGTAGACCAATAACACTACCATTTATGTGGGAGAGCTTTTCTCTGAGAATATCCAAAAAATTTTTATGCACACATAAATGCTGGACTTAATAAATACTTGCTTATTGAACTTCATAACATTTTCCAAAGACTGGAAGAGCACAGACCAGAATGGCACAGGTATAATCCAGTTATCTGAGATCTCTCTGAGAATGGCACATACCTAACACTCATGTTCAAAGTATCCTCTCCCATACCCATTGCAGACATCATTAATCAATCCTGGCACTCTTCTACCTGAGCCAGGAGGAAGTCTCAGATTCCACCTCAATACAGATTCCAGGCAGCCACTACCAAGTAATGTGAAGTAAAACCAGAGATGAAGCCTGTGTTCTGTAGCTGCATAGCCCCTGTAAGTTCCCCTTGTGTGTTTTTGTTAACTCAGTTGTCTCCTCCTCCATGATCTCTCCTCACACTTGCAACTTGTGTCTTCTCTCCAGCTTCCCTACTACCATCTCCCATCAGCGTGTAAGATTTTTACATTTAAGAATCTTTGTTCTGCTCATTGATGAACCCCAAAGCCCCTAGAACAGTGTTTCGCATGTAACCAGAGCTCAACCAATATTTATGGGATGAATGAAACTTGGTTCAGATTTTGAGGGGCAGCTCACTCATCACCTCTGTAGTGACCCCTCCCCAGCCCTTCCAGCTCCTTCTCCTCTTGCTCCCCATAGCTACATAGGATGGGTAACAGCTTTACCAAATCTGCCACCCTCTGCCTATGGGTCCTACAATTGCTTGTTAACTTGACTCAGAGTAAGACAGAGACCTGACCAAATGATTACAATAACAGTACCTCACAGGCATGTGGCACTTTCCCTTTTTAAAATATGTATTCTATTTCATTTCACTCAACCCTATGAGTTAGATAAGACAGAATTATCATCTCCATTTTATAGGCAAGGGAACAAAGGCTCAGAGGTGATTTGTTTATGTCAGAGGTAGCATCCATCTGCTCAGGGCTCAGTGCTCTTCTCGCCGGATAATGCTGCCATTGGGTCCATTCTTTGCTTCAGTTGAGAATACACTCATAGTCTCTAATTCTACAGGTTTTTGAAAATACATGCCAGTTGCTTAGCTGTAGCTACAAGTTATATTTTGAGTATTTCACTGGGTATTTTTTTAAAGAACACGTTAGTTTGACAGTCCAATGAATATTGATATTTTGGCTCTATTTTGTAGTTATTAATTAATACTGTTCACACAGCTCATAACCCTCATCCCTGCATGATTTGTTTGCTGCCCTCTTTGAAGAAAACAAGAGACTGTGAATTCTTTCCCCCTTGAGCTCAGAATTTACCTTTAGTTTTATTTTCAATATTTATTAATTTTTGTCTTATCTCATTTTTTAATATCCCTGCCAGCCAATCATAACTTCATTTGAGCCCATCACAAACTACTCGTCATCACCGCAATTCTGTGTCTGTTATTCTTCTTACTCTCTCAATCCAGAGCGAACAGAGCAAATTTTGTTACCTCCATTTGACAAATGAGAAAAATGAGGCACAAAGAAGGGAACTGACTTGCCAAAAATCATTTAATTCGTTAATGGCTCTGTGACTATTAGAACCCAATTCTGTTGACGGCAGGTTCTGCACTGTTTCTGCTCAAAATCTAAGGGCCTCCGCGTGAGCCATCTGGCGGCCACGCAGCCCGCAGGGTGTGCTCGGACGGTGGGCTCACACTGCGTCCCAGCGCCAACCCTGGAGGACTCGGATCCCACACAGCAGGGCCCTTCCCCGTGCTGATGCCGCCTCGGCTCACCCTTCACCAGGAAAGGGCAGCTGTGCTGGACTGCACCGCCGCCTCGCAAAGTGGCTGGAAACGTTTAAAGGAGAAAGCAGAAATCTCATTCCCTGCCGCCCCGAGGCAGAGAAGAAAGCGTCCTCGAGCTCCTCTTTGTGAGCGCGGGTTCACCTCCAGAATGTCAGTGCCAGCCTCCTTCCCGCGACGCCTCCTGCTCTCCAGGCAGACGAGCTGCACGTTCAGTGGGTGAGACACATGACTCAGCCTTCAATCCTGCAATCAGATAAATTTTTAATTCAAGTTCTGTGCAATTTGGCTAACATTAACTTTATTGGGTAATTACCTTATTCGGAGTGCTGTTAACAGTGCTGTCGACAAGAATGTCAGCTAGCTACAAGAGATGTGCTTGCTGACAGCAACACAAAGAGAAGCTGAGGCAGGTCTTTCTTTTAACCTATTTATTAACATTTTATGAGTCAGTCCTTTTCTCCCTGTGGGCTTTCCCTTATAGCTGGTGTGGGATCACAGCTGCCTGCATGTCAGTGTGGGAGCCCAGCCTCCCTGTCACCCACACCGGCTGCCTCGGAGCCCACCCAGGAACTGCCAGGGCAGCAAGGGTCACTGGCTTGACTTCACCCACCATCCCGGCATCCTAGCAAGCTACCCAGGGACAGGCGGGTGCCACTGCCCTGAGGTGGAGGAAGGACTTCTCTTGCATGGTGACAGTCAGCTCTGATTGTCCGTGTTCATGATGGAGAAGTAATGGCCTCATTCACATTCCCAAACACTCCGTAGTCTTAGCACGAGGCCCTTCTGACTCTCCAGAGTTGAGCAAAGGTGCCGTCTAGCTAGACAAATTGGAGAAATGCCATGCATGCTGCGTTCCCTCTTGGAGAATCACAGAGCACCGCGACACCCAGAAGGCTCTGAAAACTGTCCCTCGTGTTATGGGTTGAATTGTATCCTTCCAAAAATGCATTTGTTGCAGTTTTAACCCCAGTAAACAGGGTTATTGGATAGGAAATTGATTAGTTAAGATCACAATGCAGGAGGGTGAGACCCTAACCCAGTCCTTATAAAAAGGGAAAATTTGGACAGAGACACCGCACACGGAGAACGCCATGTGAAGAGAAAAGCAGAGATCAGGATGATAGAGCTATATGTAACCTTAACACTTGTACCCCCATAATACGCTAAAATAAAAATAATAATAATAAATTTTTTAAAAAAGGACAATAGATCTACAAGCCAAGGAACGCCAAAGATTGCCCATGGATCCCCAGAAGCTAGGGCAAAGGAAGGGGAGAGGTTCTCCTCACAGCCCTCAGAACAGACCAACCCCACCAACACCTTGATCTTGGTCTTCTAGCCTCCAGAACCGTGAGACAGTGAGTTTCTGTCGTTTCAGCCGCCCAGGCTGTAGCACTTGTTAGATTAGCCCTGGGAAACTAACAGAGAAGGTGGGGCAGCTCCCTGCAGCCACACAACTCGTTAATGGTGAGGCCAGGAAGGGAATTCAGGCCCCCTGGCCTTTTCGAACAGTCCTCTGGTCACCACATAGCCCTAAACATGCTCAATGTTCATTCCCCAACTTCAAATCCCATTCAGAATGTGGCAAAGAAATAGAGACAGGAAGAGAGAAAGGGGGCAGAAGGAAAGGAAAAAAGAAGGAAAGTGGCGCTTCCTCTTCCTTTCTCTTCCTTTGTATACAGGGTCTTCATTAATAAAATCTAAAATGATATTGATAATAATAGCTCAATTTGCCGAGTGCTAGCTATGTGCCAGGCATGGTTCCACGAACAATGAGATACTGCTAGTATCCCCATTGTACAGATGAGGAAATTAAGGCAAAAGATTTTTAGGTAACTTGTTCAGTGTCACTCGGCTAACAAACAATGGGGTCCAAATGTGGCACCAGGCAGCCAGTCTCCAGAAGCTAATTCTAAACACTTTGCTGTACACCTTCACTTGGGTAATGTAGAGAGAAAGGGTCCTGGCAAATGAAGTCAAAGCCTTCAGCTTTTCCAGTGGTTAAACCCCAGTAAAGCCTCTAAACGAATGCTTATCACTGTGTCCCTGTGTTGTTCCAGGACTTGGAGTATTTTAGAAAAAGAGTACTTTGATTACTTATATTCTGGGCATCAAGATATGGTCTGTTTTATTCAAGTACTGTCCTTTTATACATTTTATTTCTGATCGAGTTCCTTTTATGGAGTTTTGCTCTGAGGATCTCTGTTTGCAGTCTAAGGAGCATGCTGGATTAAAGGACTCATTCAGGAGGCAAAATATATGAGTCTTAGCATCTTTATCCTTCAGAGCAGAACCACAATGTAAAATTTCCACTTCCCCTGCCTCCTTGATGCAAGGCAAATGCTAAGCCGTCGGCACTGAGGTTACAGCTACAGCAAATCTCTAGCTTTTCTGGGGCAGGTTGGAATCAGGGGTCCTGCCCCATTGCCAATACACCTGTCAGATGTTGAATCACACCAAGGCACTTTAGGCAATTAAATACAGCTACTATGTTTTATAGATTATTAACCAAATGATATTTCCAAAGAAACCTTAGCTGTCTCTTAATATTACCCATATGTGCCCAAATGCCAACATATTTGTACAAGAAATTTTGTTTTTTCATTTTCCTGCTTAGATATGTGAGAATTAGGGGCCAGATTAGAAAAGTTATAGAGAATATAGAAGTAGTTTGCGGGAGTTTAAAAATACTCTCTTGTGCCAGACTGAAGAATGTGATTTAAAACCTCAAAGATTCTTTGCTTGCCCTGAAGCAACAGCCACTGTCATCATTTAACTGGAACCTTTTATTACATTAGTCACTAACTTTAAAAATGCAAATCTTCTGAATTTAGCCAATAACTAACAATCTTTCTTCCTGTCGGAAAGGCTTATTCTTCAGGGTCTTCTTCTAGATTCCCTGGACTTTCTTTTTTTCTTTTTCAGCTTATCAGAACATAAAAAAATACATGCTTACATTCTTCTTAAATCTGAATTTTCCATGTGTACTCTAAAATGCATCTCATCTGTATTTAGAATCTTGGGATGCATTGTTTACAAGAAAAGTTGTATCTAATTCCAAAAATGGCCTATGTCCAAATTTTCTAGTTGGGGTTTAACATGTAGACTGGTTGGTACCAGACCAAAGCCAAAGAAAGGTATAAACCCAGTAGGTTTTAATCTAAATCTATTCCTGATAACACAGCATGGCCTAAAATTTAAATTAAAAAAAAAAATAAAGAGAAATGAAAAAAATTAAAAATAAAATAAATAAATAAATCTATTCCTGAGAGCATCAAAGTTCATTGCGCCGAACATCATAGATATGAAGGACTAAGAAGCAGCAAGTCAATCCGTGAGTCCAAAGTCATCCAGACTACAACTGAAATTATATGCCCACACTGATAAGAAAAACGTATTTGGGAATATGACACTTTAGCCTGTTGCCATGATCACCACGATCAAAATACCAATTAGAGCAATTTTTTTAAACCATACCTGCAATCCAGATATCAACAAGGTCCCCCAGCCTCCTGCCCCCACCTCCACAGGGAAGACACCCTGCATCTGAAACACCTTGAAATCATAGTCCAGGCACCAGAGCTCCTCAGCTGCTCCTTCTTTTACTCAGGTCTGTCTAAACAGTGGTTCTCACGTCTCAGTGTGTATCAGAATCACCGGGAGGCTTGGACACCTGCATCTCCACTGGGGGGGACAGGGCGGAGGTGCCAAGAATGTGCTTTTCTAAAATCTCCCAGCTAGTGTGAATCTGCTGGTCCCAGGCCCACACTTCAAGAACCTCTGATCTTAAATGAACAAGAAATTGCCATTTTAATACCCAAAATATTCATTCGTACTGACATCTAGATGTTTTATTTTTATTGCATATTCCTCTTGTATTTGGCTTCCTATTTCATAGCTGGAAGGACCATGAGGATCCAGAATGGATGACCGGCTGCTGTGTTGATGAGCGACTAATCCCACATTGCAAAAGAACTCTTGGGCTCTTACAGCAAGGGAACAAACATACCTTTTTGTGGCTGAAAACTCCTCACCCCTGATTCAACTGCAAAAAGCCCCACTCAGGAACTAAAATGGTGCTCAATTTAGTGAACTCTCTCCTGAGATTGGCTCACTCAAAAGGCACATTTTGCTCCAGTGTCCTCCAGAGGACACAGTCCTATTCTGAGTGTGGTGACCTCTGGGAGTCTCAGGATGTCCGGACTGCAGCAAAGAGATGCAAGGAGGGGAAGAATAGCCCACCGATTATGAGGTGACTCCTCATAGAGAAGAGAAAGAAGTCACCTCTTTGTCTTCATTTTCTGCCTTGAAATATGGAAATACTATGGTCTTACCCTTCCAACAACTTCTCAAAAATCAGCGCTCCCCACGTGGTTTTTAATGGGCCCCTGCACATTCTTTGATGGGTTTGGCAATAAGCCATTGGGCTTGAGCACTTGACATTTTACTTTCCCAGGCTCCTAGAAAACAGGGTGCAAGAGGTTAGCAGGGAATGGCACTTTAATAAGCCCTGAAGCCGTTCAGCAGAAACCCCACTGTGGCCCCAGCAGCCCTGACCCTGACGCTGCCACAGTACCGGCCGGTCGGCCACTGCTGTTGCCAGAGTCTGATGGAAATGCAGAGCCACAGCCTCTTCCCAAGCATACCTTTCGGTTGCTGTGTCTGCAGTTTCTCGTTTCCTTTTGCAGCTCACCTTCCCTAGGCCTGATCCAAATCCCTAAAGGCAATCTTCCCAGAAATCCCAGTGCCTGATTAACAGCACTTTGGAGAAAATTGCTTGTCTTATTTAATTACTCTGAAGAAAACTGGGGAGACCATTTCGGCCACCTCTCTGGCTGTCTGGTGTCTGGCTCAGTCGCCATCAATGAACCATTTGTTTTCCCTCCTTCCCATGACTCACCTAGAGATAGAGCTGGAATGGAAACACAGCAGACGTCATATCCTTTTGAGAAATCCCTTCAAGTGAAGGGAAAAGGGGAGCGGAGTTCCCTGTAATTTAAGTAAATCACTTCAGCAGCCTTGCTTCGCCAGCTGCTTGTTGACATGAGATGTGACGTCTAGGAGAGACATCTGGGACGTACTGAATTTGTTTTCCTTCCCCAAACAGTGCTCACCAAAGCTCCTTCCATGACAATCTGGGCACAGCATCCTGACACTAGAGCCCTGCTTTGGAGGAAGGGGGAGGACTGAGAGAAGGAAGCAGATCCTGGCCCTTCCAGGGTGGACTCATAAGTGCTATGACTAGAGAAAGCCTGAGACCCAGATACTTCTCATAATGTCCTTCATATGCTTTTGGAACCAGCAGATTGAGTGGGAGTCAGATTTGTCATCGTTTTGGCCTCTCAGTGGTGCCAACCTCCTTGAGCCAACTAACACCCAGCCCACTGTGAAGCGGCTTGTTCCCCCACAATCTTGTGCAAAGGTGGCAACTGTGTCACCTTGGTCTTGAGTGCCTTGATCACCTGTTGTCTCACTGAGCCAGAATCGGTTGATTATCAGAATGGCAGAATCGGGTGGCAGGACGTGTGCTTGGGGTGGGAAAAGGGCAGGCGGAAACACACCGATCACAGGCACGATCACTCCACAGATTTAACCGAGAGGCACCCTGAGCTCTACAGACTCCCATGGAAGGAACAATTATCCTGATTCCCAAGTGCAATTAAAACCCTTCACTGTGTGTTTCTCCACATTTCCAGCAGTCATGTGTACCCCACAGGAACGTCCCGAGCCCACTAAGATCCGCTGCATTTCCCACACACACCTCCTCCTGCCTTGGCCTACACATTTCCCTCTGCTCTGGGGCCCCCTCCCCCATCACCACCCCCCACTTCACTCCTGGAGCTCCTGGGCTGAGGCACCTGCCATGCAGCCGTGGGGTGCCTTGGCTCTGGGCCAGGCTGCCTCACTTAAAATCCAGGCTCTGACACGGACACACTCTGTCATGTTCAGCAAGAGCTAAACCATTCTGTGGTTCAGCATCTCCCTCTCTAAAATGGGGTGATGGATAACACAGATCATGTCAGAGAGACATCAGAAGGGTTCAGTTAAATAGAATTATTTTATCTAGAATACTTGCCATCATGCCTGGCTACATAAATGTGAGTTGTTGTTATTCTTCAAGACCAGATTTGAATGCCACATGTATCCTCTGGGATCTCTTCCCTCCCTCTTTTGCTCCCTGTACCCAAGCCTTCTATAGCTATTGTCCACATGTTATAATTACACATGGCTTCGTGATGTAGAGCATGAACCCTGGAGCCTGACTTCTTGCCCTGCTGCTTAATAGCAGTATGATCTCTATGCCTCAGTTTCTTTTCCTATAGAATGGGCATAATAACAGTACTCACTTCACAGGGTGATCATGAGGATTAAGCAGGCCACAGGTGTAAAGCATGTCAGCAGCATGTGACACACAGTAAGCACCCCATGACATAGCCTTTCTTACATTGAGAATTCACTTACCTGTCTCCCTCACTGAACTTGAGGACAGGGAAATAATTTAGTTTTCTATCTTCTGCACCTATGATGTGGTTTGGCTGATCACAGACCAGGACTTCTGATCTCTAGTTTTCATTTCCTTCCTCTGTTCCTTTCTCCCTGAACATGGATTTGGTGTTGCTGTGTGCTGGCCAGCCTTGATGGACACCTGCAGCAGGTCTGACTCAGACAGGCCATAGGCTTCTGATTAGAACTGTTGCCGATCTGTAAGAATCTATCCCTTGAGCACAGTTTCATGGCTAAAATCCCTACCTGGAACTCTTCTAAACAGTATGATGAAAAAAAAAAAAGTAACCCTTAATCTATGCCCTAGTTTGTAATTGTGCATGTGAGTGAAGGAAGGAGTTTGAATTTTACGATATATGGCCATATAGTCAGTCATTTACAAAAAGCAGCCAAGAGGAGCTCCTTCTATCCACAGGCTTGCTGAAAAGCAGTCCTGGGCCCCCAGCAGCCCGTCCTCTTGTGCAGATCAGATCTGCACGGGTGTGGTTCTGTCTACAGGCAGCTCCCTCAGCCACACCAGGGCCACGGCCCACTCCTGAGTGGGTTCTGGTGCAGAAGCTCACTGTCCTTCACGGGAACCAAGAATCCTTGAAGGAGAGGGAGTCAGGGTAGGGACCCAGGCAGGCGTCGCACTCCCACTTTCAGCAAACTCCTGTTCTTTGGTAAATATACCTCTCTTAGTCCTCAGCTTCCTGTCTGAATGTTCCCTCCAACTCCTTGTCTCAACTAAAACCCTGCCCTGCCCTGAAGACCCCACTTCTATAGCCCTGTCCAGAGGAAGCAGCTTGTTCTCCCACAGCTTTGGAAGGCAGTGGTGGCAGTATACTTCTTGAAGTGCAGTGCTGCTTCCAGGCCATATCCTGGCACCTTAGAAACAGAGGAGGAGGAGGAGGGCTCCTGTGAGATGCATGTCACCAGGCTGCCTCTCTCACAGCCTCTCCTCATCACCGTCACTGGCAGCCGCCCAGCCCTGCTCAGTTTCTGAACACGTGGGCAGCCTGTCCCCAGTCTTCCTCCACTCTCAAGCCCCGCCACCCTTCAGACACTCTTTATTCCATGTTAGTGACTATCCACATAAATAAAAATGCTCAGTTCTTCAATTTCCTCAATTTCAACGCATTCCTTTCCAGCCCAGCCACCTCCTCTGGACCCCAGACTCTACCATTACCTGGCACCTCCAGAGAACCCAAAGTGGACATCCATCCCCTAGCTTTCCAGCTGATCAAGACCTCGATCCCTCAAACTTGACTCTCTCCCTGTCATCACTTGATTTCTGAGCAGTGCACCCTTGCTTCTCAGCCCATTCTATGTTTCTCTGCTTGACCCCTGCTGTTCCCCACAGTGGCTGTTCCCGGTCTTCTTTCTTCTCCTAAAAGTCCTATATCAACAACTCCCCCACCAGACTCAACATACAACAGGAGAAATAGGCACCAGCAGGCGAAGTATCCCTTTAAACATCTACACATTTATCTTCCTCTGCATCATCATTTTCCTGTGACAATGGAAGAGAGGTCCCTCCTCCTCTGTTGGCCAAATCCCTGTGCTTACACACTGGAACTATCCTCTGGCTTCTGCAGAATCCTTACAATATCTACCTGCCCCTATTACCTCTCTTCCTCTTCTCCTCCTGCATTTGGTATTTTTCCCATCAGCTCTGAAATATGTGCAAGTCTGATAACAGAAAAATAAAAACCTTTTCTCAATCCCTATCTATCTTCTTTCTTCATCGTGAAGCTTCTTGACAGAGTTACTGTCACCTTCTGCCTCCACCTCCTTACTGCAAACTGTCTTCTGGACTTAACAGATTTCCACCAGTGTCACCAGGGACTTCTGTGTCATTAAATCCAAAGGACACTGTTCAGTCCTTATATTTTTATGCTTTTCTGCAAAATTTGACATTGATAATCACTCGTTCCTACTTGAAGCACTCTCTTCTTCTTTTGGCTTCTGTGGCACCGCACTCTCCTTGTTTTCTCCTTCCTTACCACTTTGGAGGCCTTGCTTCCTCTGTCTGCCATGTCAATGTTTATGTTCTTTGTGGTTTTATTATTGAAACTTGTTCCAGTTATTTCTTATGACAGAATAAATGACCACAAAACTTAGTGTCTTAAGGAAACAATCATTCAATCATGCTGATAATATCACAGGCCAGGAATTCAGGCAGGGCTCTGTAGGGCAATTCTTCTGTTCCACGTGGCATCAACAGGAGTGATGTCCTGCGTGATATTCAGCTAGTGGCTGGGCTGGGAGGGAGGTTCCAAGATGGCTTCACTTGCATGCCTGGCACCTTGGCAAGGTGAAGCAGAAAATTGAGACCCTATCCCTTTCCAGGTAGCCTCAGGACTTCTCCACATGGCCTCCCCAACAAAGTTGTCAATCTTTTCACAAGGCAATTCGCCCACCCAAGAACAAGTACTCCAAGAGACAGGGACAAAAGCTACCAGTCTCTGAGGGTCTGGGCCTGGAATCTGACACAACACTACTTCCACCTGATTCTATTGGTCAACTAGTCATAAGCCCATCCAGATTCAAGCAAGGGGAGGAAACGTAGACCACACCTTTCAATGGGAGGAAGGGACTGAGAATTTGTCATCATCCACCACAGCCTTCTTCTCTTCAACAAAAGAACAGTCTCTGCACAGTCACCATCATCGTTCCCCAGGATTACCACAGTGGCTTCCTAACTGGTCTCCTGCTCCCATGGTGCCCTTTCCATTCCATTATTCACAATGAAGCCAGAACAACCTTTCTATAACTCATATCATGTCACAACACCCTTGTGACTAAATCACTGTAACAGCTTCCCATTGCCTTTGGGGAGAAGCCCAAACTCCTGAGTATAGCCAGCTAGGCCCTTTGTAATGTGTGTTGGCTGATACCTTCACCTCTTACCACTTTGTCCTTATACTCTACACTTTACACTACTGATGTCCCCAAGCATGCCATACTTTCTTGTATCACCAAACCTTTGTACATTCTGTTCCCTTTGAAATACTCTTTCCTAGCCATCCCCATGCCCCGCTTCCCATGGATGAGCACGGATGCACACACATGCACACAAACACACATAGATGCTCTGTCCTCTTTCATCTCTTCTTCAGATCTTGGCTTAGACAAATGATTCTCAAGTCACTTGTGTGGTCCCAGAGCAGGCAGCATCAGCAGTAACTGGAAACCTGTTAGAAATGCAGATTCTTAGGCCCAGCCCCAGACCTACAGAATAAACAATGCTGGAAGTGGGGCCCAGAAATCATTGTTTTAACAATGCCCCCAGGTGATGCTGGTGTACGCTGAAGTCTGAGGATCACTGGCTTAGACAACACTTCCTCCAGGTAGCTTTCTCCAACCTAACTGTCTACCCAACAAGGTATAGGGATCTCTCCTGTGTGTTTCCACAGGACCCCCCATCCTTCCCTTGATCATACCCCTTATCACAGTTTGGTACAATTACCTACTTACTTTTATCTGGGCTCCCACTGCTATATCCTCGGCATCTACATGATGCCTGTCACAGTAGTAGCTCAACTAGAAGTGGTGAAGCCCAGATTCAAACCCAAGTGTGCATCCCAATCTTCTAGAAAGGTAGACTACAGACACTAAGAGCAAGAAATATAGTGCACAGAGGGTATTTGTTCTCAGCAGCTGGGTTCAAGCTTCAAGTAAATGCTTTGATCCTTGCATAATAGAAAGGAGACACTAAGTAGGTATAAGATACCTAACTACAAAAGACTATAACAAAGCCCCAGAGGGGGAAGATATGCACTGTGGAATCTACCTAAAGCCTGAAAATGGACAGCATTACTCTATCCCTGAAGTCAGATAAACCAAGCTAATCATCTTCCCATATCTGCATGGTCAGTTCCTCCATTGCTTGCATTTTAATACGCTAACTATGTTTACTGGAGTTCTAAAATGCCACTGAATCTTTGGAAATTTGGCAAAAAAGAAGAATCTGGGTCATGCAACTGTGAAATCTAAATAAGGTGTAATTAACATGTCCATCAACTTTCACAAAAGTGATGCTAGTTTGCAAACTATTCATTAATTCTGCACAATAACAGCAACCGGGTACAACGCAGACGCCACGCTGAAGATGAGAGGCTCAGGGTAGTGCTAACCCAGAGTGCTGTTGGTGATGTGTAAGAATGAACGGCTTCTATTTTCTGCATAAAGAGACATGACTATTTGAGAATTGGGGGCTGGAATTATCAAAGAGTGATAGTATAATTACTGACTCTTAATCTTTAAGTGTAACCTTGTGATTTGCAAAATACTCTCCAAATTATGAAAAACATTTCATGAATTGCTTGGGAACTTGGGAAAATGAGCCCGTCTCAGTAGAAATCAGACATCAAAATGGCTACGTCTAAAAATGAGGATAAAACTGAATTCATATCCCAGATTCCAACTTGTGGTGTGTCCTACTTAACATTTCTGGACCTCACCTGCAAAACGTGGTAGTAATATCTCTTCAGAATGTTGTTTTGAGTATTAAATAAGATAATACACATGCTCTGCTTGGCACACAGCTAATATGCACAATAGCTATTCTTTCTATTCTTCCCAGGCAGAATTAGACAGTGATTTCAAAAACCAAGCTGACTATGGAAAACAGCATGGCAGTTCCTGAAAAAATTAAAAATAGAATTGCCATGTGATCCGGCAAACCCACTTGTGGATATATATCCAAAAGAACTCAAAGCAACAGCTCAAAGAGGTATTTTCACATCTATGTTCACTGCAGCATTATTCACAATAGTCAAGAGGTGGAAGCAACCCACTTGTCTATCGACAGACGAGTGGATAAACAAAATGTGGTATACACATACAATTGGATATTATTCAGCCTTTAAAAGAAAGCAAATTGTGTCATATGCTGCAACATGGATGAACCTTGAGAACATTATGCTAAGTAAAATAAGCCAGTCACAAAAAAAAGACAAATACCATATGATCCCACTTATGTAAGGGATCTAAAGTTGTCAAAGTCATGGAAGTGAAAAGTAGAATGATGGCTGCCAAAGTGGGGGAGGGGGAGATGGAGAGTTACTGTTTAGTGGGCCTAGATTACAGATGGAAAAGTTCTGGAAATCCATTGCACACAATGTGAATATACTCAACACTCAACACTACTGAATTGTACACTTAAAAATGGTTAAGATGGTAAATTTTAGGTTATGTGGTTTTTTATCACCATTCAAAAAAATTTTGTTTTAAAAAAAAAAACAATGTGGGCCAGGCATGGTGGCTCACACCTGTAATCCTAGCACTCTGGGAGACAGGCCCAGGCGGGCGGATTACTCGAGGTCAGGAGTTCAAAACCAGCCTGAGCAAGAGCGAGACCCCGTCTCTACTATAAATAGAAGAAATTAATTGGCCAACTAATATATATAGAAAAAATTAGCCAGGCATGGTGGCACTTGCCTGTAGTCCCAGATACTCGGGAGGCTGAGGCAGCAGGATTGCTTGAGCCCAGGAGTTTGAGGTTGCTGTGAACTAGGCTGATGCATAGCACTCTAGAGCGGGCAACAGAGCCAGACTCTGTCTCAAAAATAAATAAATAAATAAATAAATAAATAAATAAATAAATAAAATAAAAAAGTGGATCTAATTCCCTCCATTTCTTTTCCTCTAGTACTGTGTGCTCCTGCCTCCTTCCCACTCTGTCTCAGTACCCTTCATTCCCTCCTCCTCTTGTGCCACCTGTCCTTTGGTTGTTGAGGTTCCTTGGGGCTCCATCTTCTCTTCTCGTGCTCCCACTCCCAAGGATTTCAGCCAGTTCTCTAGCTTTGCTAGTCACCTACATGCAGATGACTGTTATTTGCTGCTCTATCTCAAGTCTCTAAAACAGAACCTGGAGCTTAGTCCATACACAATAAACATCTGCTAAGTGAATGAATATCTAGATCTCTAGCCCCTTCCCAAGCTCCAGAACCATATTTCCACAGCTACTTCCTGAACACCTCCGCTAGCCGTCCCATGGGTCCCTCACATTCAACACATCAAAATGTAATTCACTGGACCTCTCCTAGGGGAAATTAAAAAGCTGCTCCTCTTGATCTTGGTTAATACTGTCTTCAACATTCTCCCAACCTTCTTTCACTGGTTGTCCAAACCCTGTGGGTCTTAACCTAGAAATGTCTTAAGAATCCAGCCACCTCCGTCCTTCCCCAAGGCCTCATCGTTTCTCGGCGGGACTATTGTAGCAGCTTTCTCCTCGTCTCTGTTTGCTCCTCCAAGAAGTTCATTCTCCATATTCATGCTAGATTTTTCTTTCTAAAGGGACAGTCTGAAAATCTTATTTTGCAGCTACACTACTTAAACCTTGACCCCCAACCTTAAAATCTGTACCCCCATAATATGCCGAAATAAAAAAATAATAATAAATAAATAAATAAAATAGAAAAAAAAAAAAACCTTGACCCCCCCCTAGCCCTGTCATAGGCTCCCACCTCCTACAGTGTTGATTCTACACATATTGATTGAGCCTACAAAGCCCCCGTGTTCTGGCACCCACAGGTTCCTCCAGCCCCTCCCCCCGGACCCCAAATCTGCCACGAGGCACTTCTGTACCTCCATGTGCATCGTGTCCATGTCAGACCCTCTGTGTGGACACACTCTCCGCTACCCCCAACCTTCTCTTCCTGGAAACAACTCATGCCTCGTGAGCAATGAATAAACACTTTCCAAGGAGCTGCATAGCTGTGATGAACACCATTTCACCTTAGAAATTTCCCCTCCTCAGCACAGTGGTCCAGTGAGCTTAGCCCCTGGTTACAGACTGACATGTTTATGTAAAATTCAGCTCTCCACAAGGGAAGGGGAAAGGGAGGAGCGTGGAGGCTTTGGCAGTATTTAGGATTATAGCAGTCAATTTCACCAAAGCAGCATAATAGCCAGGAGCTATTCGCTCAGCTTCCTCATCTGTCAGGCGACGCAAGAAGCACACCTACCTCATAGAGTCGTCAAACTTTGGATGAGATGATACACAAAGTGATTAACCCAATGCCTGGTTATAATGTAATGCTTAATAAATGGAAGCTATTATTTAATATTATTATAGAATCAGCTTTCTCAATCTGCTCCTTAGGCGTGCATTCTCACTTACAGGTCTCATTAACATCTCTAGTAGCACTCTGTAATTCCTTGTAGGCGGAGGAATAAGAGGGATTGAAATAATAGGTGCCATCCTAAACACAGTAGATGAAAGTTCATGGTCCTGTCACATAAGACTACTAGTGTGTGTGCGTGTGTGTGTGTGTGTGTGTGTGTGTGTGTTCTCCATATAAAACTTGAAGAAAAGATTTATATACCTAATAATGTTGTTACATATGGTTAGTGCAATCTGATTCTGCTCATTTGTTCTAATTGCACAATTAAGTTTAATTACCCAGATCATATGAATGCATTTGTATTATTAGGAAATTAACTTTTAAAGTGACAAAGTGATATAGTTACTAAAAGCCCAGTATTGTTCAGAACCAACAAGACAGTTCTAGAAAACTCTTGTATTGTGCCCTGGGTATAAGTAGACCTAGCGCAATCTGGAATTATTATGGTACATTTTTGCTACTGTAAGCCACTTACCTGCATGTTTTGTTCTGTCTTGTTGTTTTTAAGTGTTTTCATCCCTGGGCATTGTGGCAGACATTCTTCCACTTCTAAAATGGACTGTTTTCACAGTCGCTTTGGTAACTTCTCAGAAAAACTCTGCGTCACTGCTGAAGCCCTGTGTTATTCAGCTTATGCTCTCTGTCCTTTAAGTATAGGAAAGTCTTGCTATTGCTTTCGGTATAATTTGGATGATTTGTGGAAACACAGAAGCTGTGAGGCCGAAAATTAATGTTAGCTCATTCCCAGTACAGCCATGTGTCCTTAAACAATAGAAGGCGTGAAAACAATATATTTGGGATGGTTATTGTCTTTGTTCAGGCTGCTATAACAGAACACCATAGACTGAGTGGCTTATAAACAACAGAAATTTATTTCTCACAGTTCTGTAGTCCGGGAAATCGAAGATTAAGGCACCAACAGAATGGGTGTCTGGTGACAGCCTCCTTCGTGGCTCATAGACAGCTGCCTTCTCATGGCATCCTTACATGGCACAAGGGGCAAGGGGGCTCTCAGGAATCTCTTTTATAATTACATCAGTCCCATTCATAAGGGCTGTGCTGTCATGACCTAATCACCCCCAAGGCCCCACCTCCTAATACCATCACCTTAGGGGTTAGGTTTTCAACGAATGAATTGAGGGGACTAGGGGAACATAAACATTCAGTCTACAGCAGTTACCTTCCTTGCATTCTTTCTTATTGACTTTTTAAACCCCGTGCAATGCAACCTATACCCTAGTGGTCTTTTTATAAATGGTGTGTGGTACCCTAGGAAGAACAGAAACCATTTCTTTCTGCTAGCACGTGGGGGAAAATGTAATTCCTTTATGAAGAGTATTCTCAGCAGATTTCCTGGTTCTGTTCTTATAACCTCTGACACTTGATGTAGGTTAGCTAATTTACAGTCTAATAAGCAAAACAGAATCACCTATAGCCTAACAATCAGGGAGCTCAGCACCTGTAGATCAAGGGATCAGAGATGACTATCCAAGGCTTTGTTCTCCACAAGGGATCAGGGACACTCCAAGTCCTGCCAGCTATGGCCTCCAGACTAACGCCTCCGTTAACTTTGCTCAGTCCCTTCACACATCATTTCACACTTCATCTTTTCATCCCATTGTAGGTTGTCATCCAAAAGGACTATGAGAACCTTTTTCTGTTACTTTTGCTGTCACACCATTGAAAAAGTATGTAGCAGCCTATTTCATGCTTAAATTATACATGCGTAAAGATAGACCAAGTCTGGGGTTCAAGGTCTAATGCTTTCTCACCAACTAAAGGCAGTACCATGACTTTCTTGTGTGTTTTTTTAATGAGAACAAAGCTATCTTTTCCCTGCCTTCCTCATGCGACAGCTGTGAGAATTGCTGAAGTCTAAAAGATGCTGCCTAAACAATTGGAGCATTTGACCATTTGTGGGCAGGGATACATTTTCCTGAGTGTTAGGGGGAGAATTATCCAAATCAAACTGGTCACTTCCTCAGTCTTTCTCTGCGCCTTCGTTCATTCCCTCTCTCACTCCTCAACAAGACGGCATTTACTCAGGAGCTGTGCGTAAAGCCAGTAAGCAAGGCAAAAGTTATATATAGCTGGAAATACCCTTGAAAATCCCTTTAAGAAGGTACCACCATTTCTCTAAGTTCAACATGACAAGCTTTTCTTCCCAGCACAATTGCTGCTGCTTAGTTGAGCATTTCTTGTACTTATGGACTATGCTTTTAAAAAACAACAGTATAATAGCTTTCAACTCTAAAACACACAACACAGCAAGATGCTTACTATGGGAAACACAGGGGAACTGAGAAGGATTGGGTGAAGCGTGCAGTTCACAGTCCCTCTCACATGCTTCTGACAGCTTACCTCCTATAAGTGGGAAGCAAGCCCGAACTATTTAAATGATTTCTCTCTCTCTCTCTCTCTCTCTCTCCCCCCCTCTCCCCCCTCTCTCCCCCCTCTCTCCCTCCCTCCCTCTCTCTCTCTTTCTCACACACACAATCAAAATACAGCTTGATAAGCACATCATATTCTTTTTTTTTTTTTTTAGGCATTCCCAAACATTCTGTATGCACATCATATTCTTAATGAATATATAAGAGAACCTGACTCTGTCTTGGGGACAGAGGTCAGGGAATAAGTGGGTTATAAAGGCTCTTAACTCCAACAGACTCTCGGAGTTGAAATGCCAAGGGGCCATCTTTAACTAGATCGGATTTCTGGGGTTTTCCATGTCCCAGCCAACCTTTGGCTATCTAAATGGAAAGCCACACAACAAACTCTAGCTTTCTGTCCCGTTATCCAGCCTACGAGGAATGAGACATCAATCACTAGCCCCCCCCACCCCATTTTCTATTATACTAGATTCATGTGCACCTTTAAAATGGGTTTGGACAATTTAATAGAGTAGTAGAAAAAGAGAAAAAATTACCTAATATAGCCATCCATTTATAAACTGTTTTCTCTTCCACTGTTAGTCTCCAACACTGAGCATTACTATCCCTGAGCTCAAGTGTGTGGCTGACTTAGATGCTCTTCAAGATAATTTGTCCCTTCTCACTAACGTTGACTCAAAAAAAAAAAAGAAGATAATTTGTCCTATGCACATTTCAGTGGAGGAGTGATGTCTTTAACAAGATTCTTATCAATATTGATTATGGGCCCTAACTTTTTCTAGGCATTTTCCCTATCTATTATACAATAAAGACACTAAATTAACACTATGTATTATAAAATTTACCAGCCAAGCAAATCTGTCTCTTTGGTTTCTGAATTTCCTGATTTATCCTGGTAGGTTTCTGTGTTCAAAACTGCCTTGCATGATAAGAAGAAAGCCAGTGATGGCGCCTTGCTGAATGGTGTCTATCAGATGGACCATGTTTATTCGCCTGGCTGCCTGGTTGCTTCCACATGCAGTTGCTTCCACATGCAGTTACAAGTGGAATTCATACTGAAGCTTTAAATGATTTAGCTCCTCATAGCCTGACCTTCTGTTTACTACCCAAGGCAATTCTCTCCACAAATTCCAAAATCTCTTTATAGATAACTAAAATCAAAATGTCTCCACAGTTTCATGTTTTCCTCCCCGGGAAAGATTCATGCACACCACTACTCTCCCCATAGTCACAGCCTGCTCTTCTATAATGCCCAGTTCACCTACGTCCTGTCTTCTGTCTGAAAATCTGTACCTGGCCACACTTTCCACTCCTTTCTGGAATTTGCTTGCATTTTTCTTTTTGGCACCATTCAGTTTGCAGCATCCTGTTCATTCTTTATTTCAGGACCACTTTCCCCCACGAGAGTGTAATCCACCTCTGGGCAACATCACATCATCCTATTTTCCTTCTGAAGCCCATGGTTCCTAAATCATGCCATAGTAATCTTAATTACTGTTTGATTTATGTCAGGATGCCAGGCCTGTCTTCTTGAATCCACCCTCCTGAAATATGTTACACAGGAAAGACAGATATTCTAGTGCACTGAAATTCACACCTGACCACTTGCTAGAAGACCAGATTCCCAGTCTTTCATGAACTTGGACAAATCACATAACCTTTTCAAGCTCTACTTTCCTTGCATACAAAATGAATACATTGTATACCTTTCTATTATATTTCCCAGGTTCAAGTAAGGACCTCACACAAGATAGGACAAGCAAAAGCAATTTGTACTTATAAAATACTATTCAGCTGTATAGTTTATTATTCAGTCATTTGGTCTTTGTCCACATGGGTGACATAAATGAACAGCATGCATAGAACATCCTGAACTTTCTGGGAGAGCTTCCACAAATTTTAGTCTTATCATTATTTTTCTATGGTTATTATTCTATTATTATTTCTATAACCCGTCCCCTTTACCTTCATGCTTCTTTTTCTTTTAATTTCAAAATATTGAGGGGGTACAAATGTTTTAGGCTACATGGATCATTTTTGTAATGCTTTAGTCCTGGCTATAGGTATGCCCATCACCCAAATAGTGTTCATAGTACCCATTAGGTTGGTTTATTCCCCTTCTGTCCTCCCCTTCCTCTGGCTGCTTGAGACTGAGTTTTGCTTCCCTCTGTGCACATGTGTGCTTATCAGTTAGTTCCAACTTAATAGTGAGTACGTGTGGTGTTTTTTTTTTCAGTCTTGCAATACTTCAATTAGGAAAATGGTCTCTAGTTCCATCCAGATTGTTGCAAAAGGTATTAATTCATCTTTTTTATGGCTAAGTAGTACTCCACAGTGTACATATACCCCATTTTATTGATCCACTCATGAATTGATAGGCACTTGGGTTGTTTCCACATCTTTGTCTTCATGTTTCTTGCTGGTGTAATTGGAACTGTTTTTCTGAGCTGATTCCTCTCCAATAACCAAGTTACTGTCATTGTGTGCTCTGGTCTAGGGGCTGAGAGGTGTCATCGGCTCAGGGAAACTTTCTGATTACTCACAAAACAAACACCAAAGTACAAAGGAAAATTCAAAAGGTTGGGAACCGAGCCTATGGGCAGCATTTCTATTGACAGGGCTAATTCTAGCATAATTAAAAAGAGTTTAATTAATCATGGAGTTAAGTACAGAGAACCTTCCTGGCACTTTACATTGTTGGACTGAGATTATTAGTCCCCTACCAAAAGCCAATTCTCCTTTAGCATCACAGGTTCCTTGATATTTTTAGCCTCTGCTACATGATCTCTGCAGTTCAGGGGTCTTTCTGCCCGCCTGTTTTTTCGGATCTTTGGAAGCATGGCTGGTACGGCCAGGTGCCTTTCCATCCTTGGGAATCTCAACTTCTTTGACTATTGCCATTTCCACTGATCAAAAATGACGATAGATTCTGATTTTTCAGGGGTCGTAGGAGATACATGTCCTGATTACATATAAAATTTTCCCAGGAGTGCAGCGTCTTTGTATTCTTAGATTCCAAGGTGACTGTGTCTTGATTCACCTGGCCTATCAAGCTAGGACACCTATATCTGACAGCTCTTACGAGATCTGTAGTTGTGGTTGCAGGTTGATTTCGGGTTTTTCTTGCTTGAGATACTATGCTTTCAGGGACCTGAGAGCTTGCCTGGCTGAGCTTGCCTCCCCACTCTCTCCATGGGTTGTGACAAGATACTGGGTCTCTAAGAAGTTCAGAATAGCAGGGTTCAGTACTGGAGATGGAAGGAAAGCGTCACATTCCTGTTCAAAGCCAAAGGTACAGAGTTTTCCTGTCGTCGTCATCCCTGCTGTCTTTCCCACTTTCTTCTCTCCTTTCCTTCACCCTGCAAAGGCAGGGCCTTGCTCGCTACAGCCATCCGGTGAGTAGAAAGACAGGCAGGCATCTTGGGAAAGAAAATGAATAGAAATGTGTGTCTCCAGCCTCCTCATTAGCTAGCATGCTGACAGCCTATAAAAATAAAAATTTCAAGCAAACATCCCTTTCTGGTCAGCTTCTGGCCTGGAAGCCACAACATGTCTCTCTCCCATTTGAATCAAAAAACTACTAGAATTCTCTGTGAGTCCAGACTCTGTTACAGATGAATTAATTACCTCTATCACAGCTACTTCTTTTAGTTCACTTTGACATGGTACCATCCATGACTAAACAGTCTTTTCACTATGGGCTCTCATAGTTCCTCAAGATTCAAACCCTGCTGCCTCTGGGGAAGAAAGTGCATGCTGTACAGATGTCCTCTGGAGAGCTCCCCCAAGCGCTTTGTTCCTGGACCTTGTTTTTACTACTGTAACTTTATCCCCTTCACTTCCTAGACAAGGAGGATCAGAAGGTTTTCCCATATTCAGTAGCTTATAAAGCAGAAAAAATGAGATGATACACAGATATGCTGAAAGAGTGTGGACAGAACTCAATCCTGCAGCCACTTATCTTTCAGTGCCTAGAAAACTGCTTTGGGGAGTATCTGACAGTGCAGACCAGGACGTGTGACCACAAGATGCAAATCTGACAGCCCTCCAGTGAGCCGACCATTAGTGTGCATCTGATCCTGCTGTTTGCTCGGATTTATGAGATGCAGTCAGAACTTCACTGCACAACTGGGTGGTAAATAAAGCGTGTAGGTTTACATTACCTACTGGAGAAAGGGGAAAAAACAGAGGAGGGGTGGGAAGTATTTGCAACCAAGTGTTTAAATCAAAATGAAAGCAAACAAACAGAAAGGCTAGCATTGCATCATAGGGAATGACATGCAGAACGTTGGTTATTCATTGTGAAGAAAGTTTGAAAGCAGTCCAGTGATATTTCTGTCTCTGAGTTTACTAAGACATCAGCGATGAAAAAGCAATGTTGTCAAGAATGGCAATATGTCAGTGTGAAAATCAATGGCAGCCACAGAATGGTAATAAATTTTTCTAAAGAATGATTTAAGCTAACATTTATAGAATTATAACTGTCATCAGAGTGACGAAGCAGCAACTAGGTGTAGCTGCCCTCACGTCTCCCCAGATAGGGGCTGAGTTAGGTTTGCTTTGGGTTTTTAGCAATTTAATGAAGTAGCCTCATCTCTAACTATGGAAAATTACAGAGCCACAAACTTGAATGTGTGACGGGAATCTGACTTCAAAGTTGTATTTGGTTTTCCTTCCCAGTCTCATTTTTAAAACTCCTTAACTCTTTTGTATTATCTCCATTAGGAAAATGTGGTGCCCAAAGAGACTTATAGAAAGAGAACTGATTTAAAGGCTTTTGGGCCCATTAATATAAAGTCTGAACACAAGCAAAATTAGTCTCCGGTGTTAGAAGTCAGGATGAGGTCACTCTTCGAGGGGTTTGGCGTGGGTGGGAGGGCAGCATAGCGGTGCTGGCCCCGTTCTTGAGCTGAGTGGCGTCTAGACGAGTGTTACCACTTTGTGAATTCGCTGAGCTAGCACGTATGGTTTGAACACGTCTCCATATATACTGCAGAAGTGCAATACACATATATATTTCAGCAAAACACTTACAGTGAAAAGCCTCTTCATTCTTTTGCCAAATCTGCTCTAAATAACCAGCAGATTTGTGGGGTTGGCAGGAGGGAGTCACTTGAGCCCTAGTTTCTTTTGCAAAATGAGACAGTAGAGCAGATGACCCCAGCCCTGAAGCTTCTCGGTGTTGCCATCATTGGCACATGATGAATGTGTAGCGTTGGTATCCCTGCTCTTGGTGACTCGTATAGTAATCAGAACACAGGCAAAGTTGCCACAGGCTTTCCCAGAAAAGGCACGAACCGAATGCAGGCTGTGTACATTTGCTGCATGGGGAACAACGTAGAATAATTGGAACTACAGGGCTCCTGTTGGTAGCAAAGAAGTAGGATTAGTATGGCTTTCAGGGTGGGCCCCCGCTTTAGAAGCAGATGTTCATCACACAGCTAGTGATGTGTACGATCACATTAAATGCAAGAACCAATCTTTCTCTAATAGTTTCTTCTCAAAAATAGCTGCTGGAAATGATGGTTCTGTTAAAATAGGCTGCAAGAACTTCCAACCAATCCTGTACTTCAGTGTTTCAAGCGGTTTCTTTCCTTCCTGTTGAATATAAAGTGACTGTAAAGGTGACCTGCACAGTGACTGATTGGCAGCGAGGGAGAATCAGCATCTCTGCCATCAGTGGGAAGTTGCCAATCATCTCTCACAGTGGATGGGGAAAGACCAGGACTAGGCTAGAGGGGATTTGCTGGGCTGATAGGAGAAATTACTGTGCCCTCCCTTTGATAAGAAAATGAGCTATACCTATTTCCCCGTGTGCTTTTCCCACAACTTGAGTCTCTTGGAAGGCAAAATAAGTTTAGTAGGAACCCAAAGGGGAAAATGATGATTTTGATAATCCACTGCACAATCAAACTAGGTAGTCAGCACCTGGATAACAAATCCACAGGGAAGTTCTTAAAATCTTATGGTTCTTTTCTAAAGGCTTTGAAGTCCCCTAGAAACAAGTCACCTGATTCTGCAAAGCCACCTGCCTTCATCCCACTGAAAACCATTCCGGAAAGCCAGAAAGCCAGGCCAGACATGCTCTCTGATGGCCTTTCCTCTTCTGAATCCCAAGAATAATCCTTTGGTATAAACATAGAAGTGTATTATTTAGTCTTCCAGCAAACATGAAGGGAAACAATGAAATGAAGGAAATGCAAATCATGAGCTGCCACATAAGATCCTAATTACCATAATTTGACCCATCCTGCTTCCCATTGCCGGAAAGTCAGCCTTCTGGATGAGAGGAAGCCAAACCAGCAAGATAACAGCCTTCTGTTCTTGCTCCCTGTCCCTCGCCTCTTTCTTTCTTCCTCTCTTCCTTAAATGATGTTCATTAACACAGTGATTCTTCTAACAGTTTGTAAGCCTCAATTGTATTCGTGAAAGCTTTGCATGACTTGATAAAATGAGCTAAAGGAAAGGAAGGGGGGGCAGACACATGCTGTCTTTTTATTCCCCAAAGCAACTGTCAGTCTCAGAATATTTTTGTAGAACCTGCCAGAAATCTCTCTGGAATCATCCCTGTTGGATACAAGGATGGTAAATCTAAAAGGCCCAGGTCTTCTGTGGTGTTATTTAGAAACTATTAATAATTCAGAAAAAAACAATTCAAACTCCACATGTCCAGTCACATCGATAACACTACTCCCTGCAACCCCACACACCTCCTAGAATATTTCTTTTTCCTAGATTACTCATACTTTTGCCTCAAACTGACTACCCCCAAACTACTTGAGGTAAGTTAACTTGGCATAGCTTCTTAGATTTATGGCAGTAAATGAGCCAGGCTGGGAGACATACAAAGGGTGTTAACTTCATGCCTATTAGAATTCACCTAAAATTTGCCCATTAAAATCTAGATATAAAAAAAAGCACACCCCTGCCCACATTAGTGCTGGGGCTTTTGCCTTTTGCTGTGACAAGTGCCATGGAAATTGGCTCTACTGTCACCCCACAGGTCACCCAGGGGATGTGATGGGATGTTTCAATGGCAGCTTTAAATCAGCTTGCGGAGGCCTCAACAGTGCAGCCCCAAGTTAGAGCGCGGGTGAGCAAGTCATTAAATCACGCTCACAGCTCCGTGACAGCGTGTGCCCATGCACTGGCACGGTGAAGGGGCCGCTTTGCTGACCTTTTGTATTTTGTAGCATTTGACCATGTGGGCTGCTTTGTTTTCAACCAGTGCGTAGGCAAGACACAATTTAGCCAGCAAAGGACACATTTTTTTTAAGAGACAAAATCGTCCTTGAGAAACCAGTCTTGTCAGTTACCTTGGTGTGGGGCTATGATCAAGGCCAGCAGTGATCCGAGTAGTTGGAGGAACTTGGCAGAGAGTAAGTGACTTATCAGGCCTTATTTGCAGGCCATGAAGTCAGTAAGCAAAGCAAGGAATTCGTGTGATACTGGGAGTGTGAAATAAATCCATATTCTATATCCAAGCGAACTGTGACAACAGAAAAAGACTGCCAGCAAGGTATGGAAAATGAGGCAAGCTAGAATTAGGGACTACAAATCAAGCAGGAAGGGTATGACAGGAAATCTAGTTAAGAGAGCATGTTGGTTTGGATGGTTTTAGCTGAGCTGCAAGTAACAGAAAACCCAGCTCACAGTGGCTTAAACCACAAGGACATTTTTTGGCTAGGATAACTGGCAGTCCAAAGGTAGGCAGTCGAGGTCTGGTTGATCCAGCAGCCAATCATCTCTTCAGGGACCTAGGTCTTTTCTTCCTCTCTGCTCTACCAACTATGTGTCAGCTCCACCCTGAGACTGGTTCTCTTCTTGGTCCAGTGGCTGCCGGTAGCCACTGGGTTTCCATGTGTTCTCATTCATGTCCAGGAAAACAAGGGTGTTTCTCCTAGAAGAATGAGGAGAAACTTTCCCATGTCTCTGCAAACCTCTCAGAGCATCTCACTGGCCTGCACTGTATCTCATGGTCCTTCCTAAACTAATCACAACCCATTAATATTATTTTTATTGGCTTAAATGCATCAAAGTCCATTCCTGGACAGGAAATGGGGTCAGCTTTGCCTAAATTGGGGGGAAAAGTGGGGGAGAGACAGACAGCTAACCAAAGTCAGCGATCTCCTAGGAAAGAGAAAGAGGAGGTGTGCACTGCGTGGGCAACTGTGATGGTCATTAATACTGCTCACCAAGCATTTCTGACTTCCCACCTTCCTGGCACGTGATGGGGTTGTACTTCCTGGTTCCTATGGGGGGATGGGGGACCATGAGACTTTCAGTCATTGAACAGTGAGCAGAAGTGACACAGATCACCACCAGACCAGAAACTAATATCCAAAGTGAGCCATCCAGAGCTATCTTTAGTTCTGTTAGAGATTAATGAATGCTCAAGATGGTAGCTGCTCCTTCAGTATACATCCCCAAATAAGGAGCATGGAGCAGAGCCCCTAGCCAACCCATGATAAAGATGAGCAAGAAATAAACCTCTGTTATTAAAATTCACTTAAGATTTTTCATTGCCACAACATAGCTTAGTCTGTCCTTGATATAGCTAGGGAGAGTACCTGTGGCAGCGGCTAATGTCAGCCCTTGGCATCCAGTCCTGGGTGGGGAAGCCACATAAGGTGGGCGCCAGTGTCATGTGGCTGGTGACCTCAGTTAGGCATGGGCAGGCCAGGGACAGCAAGTAAGTATGCACCAGAACCAGAAAAAAGCAAAGTCGCCCAGAGTTCCCTTCTATGGATAGAGCTGCCCTGTGGTTCTTCTCCTCAAGAGAAACAAAAGAAAAAATTATTCCTAATTTGTCTCTTTTAAATAATCTGATGGTCTTAAGGACATAGACTCATGCCTGGCATATAGGAAGTAAAAAATTAGCTGGGCATGGTGGCACACCCCTGTAGTCCCAGCTACGGAAGGATCACTTAGGCCAAGAAGTATGAGGCCAACCTGGGCAATGTAGCGAGATCCTGTCTCTAATTAAAAGAAAAAAAAGGAGAGAGAAAGAATGAAAGAAAGAAGTAAAGAAAGAAAAAGAGAAGAATCTAAAATATTAATAAAATATTTTAAATAAATTACTCAAGAAATTTGGAGAAAATAATTAACCAGATCAAGAAAATCTGAGTTAATGTAAATAATTATTTAAGATCAGAAATGCATTCATGGAAAAAATAACCTAGGAAGTAGAAAGAAAAAATTTAAGTACCATATATATTAAAATATATTTTAGTTTTTTAAATACTTTTGAAATATGAAAGTTATCACTAGTTGATATATGTATATGTATATGATATGTAACTACACATATGTAATGTTCATTGCTCTGGTGTATAATTTACAAAAAATTATAAATTGGTACCATTTAATCTTATAATTGCCTTTTTTTCCTAAAATGACACTATTTTTAAAATTGAAAACAAATAGAATATAATATAAATTATCCTACTACCAAGAAAGATAAATGATATAAAGTCTCTTTTTGATTTTCAAAAGCCTAGTTCTCAAAGGAAAATAAAATAGAAAAGCCTCAATTTTTTTAGTGAATAATAACTATAATACTTTTTCCATATATTGATCCATATCTTCTTTTTTAAGAAGAAAATCTACAGCATCAATAATTGAGTTTACAAAACACTCTTTAAAAACCACCTCCTGTCTTTGCTTCTGCTTTCCTGGATCTGCTCTGACCTCTGTATATTGGAAAGTTTTACTAACTACCCCAACGGGAATGAATTATGTAAAATTCCTTGATATAACCTGAGAAGGATTTGCAGGACTTTTTCTTCCCTGAGAATAATGTTTAAGAGTCAGTGAGTTTTCCCCCTAGAGATAATTTTTATTGCTGCATTCAAAAACATCCTGTCTGGTTGTTGAGCATTTCCAGAGCAGAATACCTGGGTAACTTTGATTAGGTCACAGTCTTCAAAATGTGCCATGATTGCCTAGTGACAAGATGCTCAATTTTCAGATTTTTTTCCAGGGGGAGGGAGGCCTGTCCTCAAATGCAGTCATAATTCGCTACCTGAGAGCTATTTTTACTGTCTTCCTTTCAGAGATGGAAATACAAAGGCGCAGAAACCGTTATCAGGTTGTGTGCAGCTTATGGAAAGGGACTAGACTGGGAGCCAGAGGCCTGGGCTCTGGGTTCTGGTCCTGGCAGTGAAGTCTGGGGTGCAGCACGTTGCCACCCGGGCAGCCACGCCTGCCACCTCAGGAAGAGATTTCCTTTGCTTGGACAAATGACCCTCCTCAGTCTGCCCGGTCACAAAGGAACCAGGAAGCACCAGCATTTTCCAGGGCCTTTCTAGTCCTCTCCTGACAGGCCAGGGAGAAACATGTCCCAAAGCCCCCAGACCCTGGCCTCCTTCTATCTCATGATGCAGTCGGGGAAGGGCGCGCTCTCTGAGGCTCGCCCTGGGGCATTGATAATCCTGGCATGGGGCTCTCTGTCCACACCTGAGGAGCTGGAAGCAGGGACCCTGCTGACAAAGAGCCTGCTGGGCGGGGCAGTCGTGGGCTTCTCTCCTAATGATTCCATCCGCTGTCGCTGCCCACACACTGTGCCCTGAAGCACCTCATTTTCCTTTTGCTTTTACCTTGATTAATGCCCTTCATAAGTTTGCCTTCCCATGACTTCCCCCTGCAGCCGCTGCCCAGGTTTGCACTTAGCTGTCATAATCTCCGGGAGTTCTTTTCCATCTTCTTTCTCCACGATTATGTTGGCACCCTTCTTCCTCCTGACCCAAGCCCGTGGGGTGCTGGAGTCTCCTATTTTGCTCTTGCAGATGATCTTCCTTTTGGCAAGTGCAAGATGGCAGGTCTAGGCTTTGTCCTCTGGTGCTGAAATGGGAGCTGAAATTGAAAATAGCTACAGAGGTAGGTCATGGAAGGATGTGCTGTCCCTAAAGCAAAAGATGTCCTTAAACCTAAGGCTGATGTTGCCTTTCCTTTGAAAATCTACAGCATCAATAACTGAGTTTGCATCTCAGCTTGCCTAATGTATTTCTCTCTCCCCTGAAAGGCAAAATAAGCTTTAAGGATTGCTATGTAAGTGAGGTTTTGTGAGCTGAGGTTTCCAGGAGGCCTTCAAGCTCTGTGGCATCTGTATGGGACTGGGCCGGGCTCTGGCTTCACTCCCAACAGGAGTGAGACCTCGGTGTTCTCCTCCTCCCTCTCCGACCACTCCTACCCGTGATGGCTCTAGCTCCTCTTCCTCTAACCTCTCTTCCCCTCTTTCCTCTTCCTATGTGCCCTCCTCAGACTCATCCATTCCCATTGTTTAAACCAGCAACTCTGCCACAACCACTCTTGATCTCCAAACCCTATTTCACATGTCAGATGCAGGAGTTTTGGAATACTTTAGACATCTTGAAGTCAACCTGTGTAAACTGGACTATTGTCCCTTTATCTCCCCACCCAAACCTTTGCTGCCTCCTACCATCATCCTCCCACCTACCCAAATACCTTTTCAAGTATTTCTTAGTGACCTATTTCCTTTTCTTGCTAGCCAGAGAGACAGCGTGAGGAGGAGCTGAGATGCTAGAGTTACTACACACACCTGCAACTCTGGAGGTAAAACCAAGGCGGGAACAGGAAACAGAGTGCCATAGAAGAGCCAGATAAGTTCTGGAGGCCCCCAAAGCAGACAGGACCTTGGCCTGGCTCCCCTTTCTGAGACTACCAGCCTCATAGAGAAATCCACATCCATCTGGCACTTGAGCCACATGTTAGAAATATCTGAAGGAGGTGATCAGGCACAGGGGCCTAAGGATGTTTCCAGTTTCCCAAGGGCTGCTTGAGGCATGCAGGTGTTCTAGAAGTTTCTGTTTGTCCCAAAGGGGACCAGAGAGGTTCTGAGAACACCAGTGGTCTCAAAGAGCCTGGGGGATCTGGACAAAGAAGCTTCAGATTGTGAGGACTTTGAACTGAAAGGATATGGCTGAAGTGATACAGGTAAGCAGCAGGTGACCCCAAGGACCCAATGTGACCGAGCATAGTACAGGGACACAAGTACAAACACTCCTGCCCAGGGACCAGCCCAGCCCAGCAGGACTCTCACAGCAGGGACAGCAAAGACCCAGAAAGACCCCTCCCCATCACCATGAGGGTAAATGAGCTGTTCTCTATACCCACAAAGGGAGGGAGGTTGGTGGGCAGGGCAAAAAGGGAAGACCCTGAAACCTGAGCGTAAGCAGAGGAGGTGGTGTTACCTAAAAGGAACTATTGTGACTTGGAGGAGACTGAGATTTCTCTAGTTTGTACTAAAGTTTTTCTTTACTTTGTGTTTTTTTTTTCTCCCTTACCCTAAGAGCTATCAAAGATGATGAATGAAGTTGTAGACAATATAAAGGCTATGACTTTTTTATATAATTTGAGTTATATTAGGACATTTTGGGCACTGCTATTCAAAAAGCATCATTGCTAACCTCTCTCTTCTGCTCTTCTCTCTACCCCTGCTATGGTCTGAATGTTGATATCCCCCCAAAATTCATATGTTGGAACTTAATCCCCAATGCGACAATCCCCAATGTATTAAGAGGTAAGGTCTTGTGGAGCCCATGAAGCTAGGAGGGCTCAGCCTTCATGAACGGGATTAGTGCCCTTATAAAAGACGTTGCAGGGAGCTTCCCTCCCCTCTGTCATGTGAGGACACAGAGAAGGTGCCATCTAAGAGGAGCAGGCTCTCGCCAGACACTGAATCTGCCAGCACCTTGATCTTGGACTTCCCAGGCTCTAGAACTGTGAGAAATAAATTTCTGTTGTTTACCAAGTACCCAGTCCAAGGTATTTTGTTATAACAGTCCAAATGGACTAAGACAAATCCCATCTAACAGAAGACTCTCCTGCAGACTGTATCTCACATCTGTGTTCCATCCTTTCCACCCCCATTGCTGATGCAGAGATTCATACTCATGTCTCACTTGGACGGCATTACCCTGAGTGGTGTCTCATCCATCCTTTTCCACACTGCTAGGTCTTTCTAAAATATGTTGCTCCTGGCTGGGCATAGTGGCTCATGCTTGTAATCCTGGCATCCTGGGAGGCCAGGGTGGGAGGATCACTTGAGGTCAGGAATTTGAAACCAGCCTGAGTAAGAGCAAGACCCCATCTCTATGAAAAATTAAAAAAAAGTCAGGCCAGGCATGATGGCTCACACCTGTAATCCTAGAACTCTGGGAGGCCCAGGTGGGCAGATCTTTCAAGGTTAGGAGTTCGAAATCAGCCTGAGCAAGAGCGAGACTCGTCTCTGCTAAAAATAGAAAGAAATTAGTTGGCCAACTAAAAATATATAGAAAAAATTAGCCAGGCATGATGGCGCATGCCTATAGTCCCAGCTACTCAGGAGGCTGAGGCAGAAGGATTGCTTGAGCCCAGGAGTTTGAGGTTGCTGTGAGCTAGGCTGATGCCACAGCACTCTAGCCCTAGCAACAGAGTAAGACTGTCTGACAAAAAAAAAAAGTTAGTTGGGCATGGTAGCAGGTTCCTGTAGTCCCAGCTACTCGGGAGGCTGAGACGGAAGGATTGCTTGAGCCCAAGAGTTTGAGGTTGCTGTGAGCTAGGCTGACACCACTGCACTCTAGCCTGGGCAACAGAGTAAGACTCTGTCTTCCAAAAAATAAAAAAAAAACTGTTGCTCCAAACTTTAAAATCTGGGTGACTCCTCATGGATACAGGGTGGTGTTCAAACTCCAAAACTTGTCCCGGAAGCCTCTTCCTAATCTAGTCCCACTCTGGCCTCAGTCATACTTCTGCTCTGCCCTCTCTCACACATTCTGAGTTGAAACCATGGGAACTACTTACCATTCCTTTAATGGATCAAGTTATTTCACTCCTCTAATCTTTGAACTTGCTAGTTCCCTTCAAGATCAAGATCAAACCACTTCTTTGTCATCTTCTCTAACTCCCTCCATTCCCCAAGTCAGATTCCTCACCAATTCCTTTCTTCCCTCAACACCGTACACAAACCTATGCCAACCAGAAAGCCACAAGTACCAGTTTCAAATATTCTGTCCCATTTACAAATGAGAAAGAAAAAAGTTTGTGGACTGTGTTCCACAATTTATGGTGACATGGCCCACAGCCATATGTTTCAACATCATTATTAGCCTTTATCAATTTTATCATGATCTTTAGTTTACATATCTATACGCATACTAGAATTAAACTCCTAAAGGAGAACCATGTGTGCATTCCTCTTTATAGCCACATCTTTCTAGCGTGGTCACTCCTTCCACCCTACTCAGCTTAGCAGGGCAACATCTGGTCAATTAGCAAATTAGAAGCCCCACCCCCTCCTGGGATGAATCCACCCCCACACCAGGGCAACGGTTTGGCAAGTGGAAAGAGGAATTTTAGTTCCCACTGACTCTCTTGGGTAAGTGCCTTTGTGCAGTGCACAACCAGCCCAACTGTATGCAACAGCTCTTGAATCTAACATATAATGAGCTCGATCAGATTTGGTGAACATAACTAAAAAATAAAAGAAAGAAAAAAATTAAATTATGTAAAAAAACTAAAAAGATAAAGAACAATAACATGTAATGAGGGCAAAATATATCTTTATTAATGAATGAAGTTGTTTAGTAAACATTCCCTTATCACTCTTAAATTACATGGACTGAATGTACCTGTCATTTATGTAGTTTTGGTAGTTTTGGTATCACACTATATCCAATACTCAAATATTCTTCAGCATGTTCTTGATACATTAACATCAGGCTTAGCCACAGAAACTTACTCTACTGTGATATTTGTAACATCACTGAAAAATTAATTATTTACCAGCATTTAATAGAGCATTCAGCACAGGTGCTCAGTATGTGTTTGTTAAATAAAGCTGACATTAATATTTTAAATTGTATTGCAGTTCCTTTAATGATTGCAATATAACCATTATCCCAGCCTTGTCTCTGAAAATAAGTGAACTGTACTGAGAGATTAGGTTTTAGGTACTAATTGACTATGTCATAAAAATAACAGCCTGAACATTGGTGAAATATTAGTGGCTTACTTAACTGCATGTCTGTTTGTTTCTTGCAAATGGCTGTAACACTCAGCCAGTTGATGTGTCTCCTCACCCCACACAGCCTGTTCACACATTCAGCCTTCAAGCTAAAGCAGACCCTACGCAAAGCCAACAAAAGACTGGCGCAAGTGGAAGTAAATTGAAATGTTAACATATGCTCCTTCATTTCTAGAGGGAAAGTAGATAAGGGGTTTTAGAATCTACAAAGGATACAGTGCACCTTAATAAAGGCATTGTATTATAGTAAAATTTGTTTTTTTAATGGGAGATCTGACATAGTTTTATTCTGTGTCACATCTATAAATACAGGAGAAGAGAGAAGCATCAGTTCTACTCTTTTGGCTTGACAATTATTTATGCTTTACAGAAAACAGAGATGTCTGTTTATTCTTTTTTGTTTGTTTTCTTTTTTAAAATTTCAATAGATTTAGAGGGAACAATCGATTTAGAGGGTTTTTGACACATGGATGAATTATATAATGGTGAAAGCAGGACTTTCAGCATACTCATCACCCAAATAGTGTACATTGTACCCAATAGGTAATTTTTTTAATTTTTATTTTTTTATTTCTGCATATTACGGGGGTACAAATGTTTAGGTTACATATATTGCCCTTGCCCCACCCGAGTCGGAGCTTCAAGAGTGTCCATCCCCCAGATGGTGCGCACTGCCCCCATGACGTGTGAATATATCCAACCTCTCCTACCCCCACACCTGCTCGACACCTAATGAATGTTACTACTATATGTGCACTTAAGTGTTAATCAGTTAATACCAATTTTCTGGTGAGTACATGTGGTGCTTATTTTCCCATTCTTGTGATACTTCATTTAGCAGAATGGGCTCCAGCTCTATCCAGGATAATACAAGAGGTGCTGGATCACCATGGTTTTTTGTGGCTGAGTAGAACTCCATGGTATACATATACCACATTTTATTAATCCACTCATGTATTGATGGGCACTGGGTTGTTTCCACATCTTTGCAATTGTGAATTGTGCTGCTATAAACATTCAAGTGCAGATGTCTTTTTTGTAGAATGTCTTTTGTTCCTTTGGGTAGAAATGTGGAAAGTAATACGGAGATACCTCAAAGAGCTACAAGTAGAACTACCAATAGGTAATTTTTTATCTCTCAGCCTCCTTACACCCTCTTCCCTTCTGAGTCTCCAAGTCCATTATACCACTGTGTATGACCATGTGTACCCATTATTTAGCTCCTACTTATACGTGAGTACGTGGTATTTGTTTTTCCATTCCTGAGATACTTCACTTAGGATTATGGCTTCCAGTTCCATCCAAGTTGCTGTGAAAGACATTATTTCATTCATTTTTATGGCTGAGTAGTATTCCTTTATCCATTCATCAGTTGATGAGCACTTAGGTTGGTTCCTTATCTTTGCAATTGTAAATTGGGCTGTAATAAACATACAAGTGTAGGTGTCTTTTTGATAAAATGCCTTGTTTTTCTTTGAGGAGATCCCCAGTACAGGGATTGCTGGATCAAATGGTAGGTCTACGTTTAGTTCTTTGAGGAATCTTCTATTGTTTTCCATAGAGGTTGTACTAATTTACAGTCCCACCAACACTGTATAATAGTTCATTTTCACTGCATCTGCACCAACATCTATTGTTTTTTGACTTTTTAATAATGGCCATTCTGATAGGGGTAAGGTGGTTTCTCATTGTAGTTTTAATTTGCATTTCTCTGCTGATTAGTGATCTTGAGCATTTTTTCATATGTTTATTAGCCATTTGTATATCTTCTTTTGAAAAATGTCTGTCTATGTCTTTTGCCCACATTTTAATGGGGTTATTTGGTTTTATCATGCTTATTTGTTTGAGTTCCTTGTAGATTCTGGATATCAGTCCTTTGTCGTGTATTATTTGTTTAAAAAAATAATACATTAGCCATAAATCTGCTATAGAAGAAGCTATAAACTTCTAGGCAGTATATGTAGATGTCTGAAATCCAGTATCTCAAGGCCATTGTGTTTCTCTAGGCTACTAAAAATAGAACAAAGTTAAAGATGCAAGGAAAGTGATAACCATGGAAGCATTGTCACCATTGAAGGAATCTTTGATACAAAAGTATCTTAAATCTTGTATATCTCACTTTAGGAAAATTTTCTATAGGTTAAGCATGTTCTTAATCTATCAATGTAAGTAAAATAATTTGTCAACTCTAAATAAAATTGTGGAGGATGCAAAAGTTGCCTTCAGAAGAGATATGAGATGTTCATGACCATAAAATGTGTCAAATAAATGTTAGTTTCTTCCCTCTGTCAATTAGGACCCTTTTAGTTGCAGATTACAGAAAACTTGACCCAAGCTGGATTGAGCATATTAGGAATAATTCACTTAAGACACATCTGGATTCAGGACTTGTTCAACAATAGCATCAGGACTCAATATCTCTTTTTGGTTCTCCTTCTGCTGTGTTGCCTTCAGTCTTGGACTTCACATCATAGCAGATGGAGACAGCTCAAACCCTAAATCCTCTCTAGTTTTAAGACAGTCTGAGGCCGGGCGTGGTGGCTCACGCCTGTAATCCTAGCACTCTGGGAGGCCGAGGCAGGCGGATTGCTCAAGGTCAGGACTTCAAAACCAGCCTGAGCAAGACCCTGTCTCTACTAAAAATAGAAAGAAATTAATTGACCAACTAAAAATGTATATACAAAAAATTAGCCGGGCATGGTGGCGCATGCCTGTAGTCCCAGCTACTTGGGAGGCTGAGCCAGAAGGATTGCTTGAGCCCAGGAGTTTGAGGTTGCTGTGAGCTAGGCTGACGCTGCGGCACTCACTCTAGCCTGGGCAACAAAGTGAGACTCTGTCTCAAAAAAAAAAAGACAGGTCGGGCGTGGTGGCTCACGCCTGTAATCCTAGCTCTCTGGGAGGCCGAGGCGGGCGGATTGCTCAAGGTCAGGAGTTCAAAACCAGCCTGAGCAAGAGCGAGACCCCGCCTCTACTATAAATAGAAAGAAATTAATTGGCCAACTGATATATATATAAAAAAAAAAAATTAGCCGGGCATGATGGCGCATGCCTGTAGTCCCAGCTACTCGGGAGGCTGAGGCAGAAGGATCGCTTGAGCCCAGGAGTTTGAGGTTGCTGTGAGCTAGGCTGACGCCATGGCACTCACTCTAGCCTGGACAACAAAGCCAGACTCTGTCTCAAAAAATAAAAATAAAAATAAAAATTAAAAAAAAGACAGTCTGAGAAATGGAGCCTATCTTTCCATCACTCTGTAGAAAAATTCATTGTTTTTCATCAGCTCTTGTTGTGTCACGTGTCCATCTCTAAACCAATCCCCATGAGCCCAGACATGTGATATGCTGATTGACGAGGTTGAGTCATTTATCTACCTCTGGAGCTGAGACTGCCAGAAACACTTTGGGAATAGTGGAGGGGGCTGTCCCTCAAAGGAAAACCTCAGTATAATCACCAGAAGAAGGATGAATGGATAGCAACCAGAAAAAAACAATTAGTGTCTGCTATCCCTGCTTCTTCCCTGTAGTAGGCAGGTTCTGAGTGGCTCCCAGTGACCCCATCTCCTGGTATTCTGCCTTTTCATAATGTTCTCCCTCTTGAGTGTGGGCGAGACCTGTGACTTGCTTTTAACCAAAAGAAAAAAGTGAAAGTGATATCACTTCCATGATTAAGTTACATAAGATTATGACTTCCATCTTGCTAACAGACTGTCTGTCACCTTCTTGGCTTGTAAGCTTTGATGACACAAGCTGCCATGTTGGAAAGGCCGACATGGCAAGCAACTGAGGATGGCCACTGGCTGGGAACTGAGGCCCTCAGTCCAATAGCTCTCAAAGTACTGGCTTTTGCTAACAACCACATGAGCTTGGCAATGGATTCTTTCCCAGTGGAGCTTTCAGATGAGAAATCAGCCCTGGCCAATACCTTGATTGCAGTCATGTGAGAGATATCAAAACAATGGATCCAGAAAATTTGTGTTCAACTCCTGGCCTATAGAAACCAAGATAACAAGTGTGTGTTGTTTTAAGCCACTAGGTTGTGGTAATATTGTTATGCAGTAATAAATAACTAATGCACTTCCTCTTCTCCTCCCACACCCCTTTTAGAATCTCTCCCAGATCTTCTTTGGTCCCCCCACCCAGTACCCAACACCAGTCTTGAGCAGCCAGAGGGCTCTCTGCAGGGTCCCAAGTAGGCTTGCATACCCTGAGGAAGACCTAGCCCTCCTTGCTCCCAGTGTATTCCCATCACCCACCTGTGCTCTGACTTCAGTTGATTGTTCAGAAAAAGCAATTGACTGGGCTAATTATCACAGATTCCTCGGGTCTTAACCCAAAGGAAAGGATTTTTAGTGCCATTTGTTTTGTTGATGCTATCTGGGCCGTTCTAGCATCTCTTAAGTTCAACTACAAAGGGAAGTACCTGCTAACATGAAGTGTAAGTACAGAACTGAAGGATATGGAAGCATTTTGGACTCCAAAATAACTGCTCCTTAAGAGAGAAATGACTCAAATTGAATATGTAGTCCTTGTTAATGGCTGGTCACAACTGTGATGATGTTGGCGTTTGTCATCTGTTACTCTTTTTGAGGTCCTCTCCTATCTGGAAGTCACCATGAATGGCCAGAGTTGACCTGCATGGTCCCACATCAGCCTGCTCTCTGTCTTCAGTTCCTTCCTCTTCCCCAGCGTCTTTCATTACTGCCAGGGATGTGCAGCTGCAGCCCCGCACAGCCCAGGCTGCGCTTACACTGAAGGAGGCTTCACAGAGCTGCACAAAAGCTCCCAGCCACCAACGCACAAAGTGTTTCTTCAGTCGGGCTCCACAGTCTCCCAGCTCTTAGGAGAGCCATAATCTTACATGGCAGTCAGATTTCCGCTTTCCTATGGGGCTTTTTAAGCCTGACCCCAAACCCCTCTGTGCTCCTACCCATCTCCTATCTTGCACAATCCACAGTTTTTAGTCTGGATCCCTCTGGCATAGTCCTCAGGGAATCAGATTTACCAGGTTTACCCCAGACACATTGTTTTATCTGAACCCTGGGCTCTCTTCCTCGATGGATTCTGTGATTCTGCAACTCAACGTAGTGTTTCAAACACAGTAAACCATGATATGTTTTCTAATTAAAGCACTAAAAAGGAGACAGGTGGTGCATTTATGGTAATTAAAGCCTGCTGCAGGCCTTGTTATATTGCACAAGACTGACAATGCAGGAATTACAGCAGTCCTTGGTGAAGAAACAGCTCAGCTTGACACGTGGCTATTGCTTATGCAAGTTTTCAGGCAGAGAAAAAGATTGGAGGGGAAGCTCACTAATTTTTTTTTCTAATTGACATTTAGGTCATTTGGGTACCTATATTCCACAAAGCATAATGATTTCACTCATACTCAAGTTTCAATTAGTTCAGTACTAAGTTATTCATAGACTGTTTAGAGATGCATTACATCTTTTGAATTATTAATTCAGGACACAACACATTTTGTTAGGAAAAAATTTTCTGCCAGGGTTTATTATTCCAAGAATCCTCAAAAGGTTCTTGATCTCTGAAGATTACTAAAGCAATAAAGTGATTGCCCTGACCCCCAACGTTGTGTTTGATACAAATAGGAGTTTTAGATTCTGGGAAAGGAAGTGTCATAATTCTTTCCAGTAATGACACACACTCTTGGTGACTGTAAACATTTTCTCTTGACCGTCTGCCAAAATGAAGAACTGTTAGGATCTTTTTAGGATGTATTTCCATTATGTTCTTTGATCTGAACATCATCTGAATGTTTTCGACTTGAAAAAAATCAAATTGATTAAATTCTTTTGACAATTCTAGAATGAAGATTAATTATTTGTTAGTGCAAAGAAAGTCCTTTTGCCTTCATTCGGTTGTGAACAAAATATTTGCAAAGCACCTGTAAGGCTGGGCCACAGAATGATGAAAGGGCACCCAGCAAAGTCTTGCCATGGACCATGCCCAAGATCCAGCATTTGCCCTCGCTCTCCCAGCTGCCAGAGCCACAGCCTCATTGTGCTCATAATGCCGCTCAAGCATCAAACACTACCTCTGGAAATCCTCTCCTCCTTTTCTCAGTTCTCCCCTCCCTCTACATGTTCCTCCTAATAATTTCACTTACTCCTATGACCCTATTGTGGGTTGAATTGTGCCCCCTAAAAAAGATATGCTGGCCTGATGCCTGGACCATAAAAAGTTCTCAGTAATAGTTCATGGTGCCGCTGCTTCTGATGATGATGGTGATGAAGAAGGGGCAGAAGAAGAAGGGGGAAGAGAACAAACAGCAGCAGAAGGAGAAGAAAGTGAATTAACTGAGCCTAGCTCCTCCCTGTGAAATACAAAGGATGTAAACAGTCCCAGCAAGATACATGTTTTTTCTCTCTTTGTACTTCCTCCACCCACCTGCCCACTAAAATTCTAAACAGACTCATTATCAAATTTTCTGAATGTCCTTATTGAATACATTGGCTGACAACTGGTATTTAGTCACAGATGGACACTCTTGAGAGGAGATCGTGGTTCCCAGCCCCTTTGTCCTTTCAACAGAAGTGTTTACTTGCAGTGAGGCAGTCTGAAACACTGCCTCATCAGCCAGTATGTTCCATCCAAGTTGGAGAGGAGATGGTGGAAGGCTATGTTCACACCACGGCTATGCCTGGGATTTAAGCAGGATTTAAGCAACAGTGTTTGACTCTCAACCTACCATTCTCCCCTTCAGCCACACTCTTCCTCTGATAGAGCTGAGGAGGCACAGAACAAACTATGCCCTCCCCCTGCAGAAACCACAGTGCCAAGGCTATTTTAAATAGGACCATTTCTCAAGCACTTGCTAGCTGTGTCAAAACATTGTCAGACTTACTCCGTGTTCATTTCTCCAACTGATCTCACAAACCCCCTCTTCCAGCATGGAAGAAGTATTATTATTCCCATTTCAAAGATTACTACCCATTCCATAGGTGGCTGGAGAGACTGGATTGCCCATGGTCTTCCAGCTAGAAAGTGTCAGAGCTGGGATTTGAACCTGTCATTGTGACCGGCCTACTTAGGTCCCAACATCTAAAATGGTCCTTGGTGCATAGTAGGTGCTCAATAAGTATTTTGTGGCTGGAATAACTCCAAAGCCAGTACTTTTTCCACTACATGGTGGAAATTTTCTAAAACTGGAAGAGAAGAGGTAAAAAAGACAGAAATTCTTGGCCAAAGCTCTAGATGTCAGGAGCTTGATATTGAGAGATAAGTCTTTTTTATTCTACCAATGGCTGATTACACCAACTTAGAGTAATTACACACAATGTAAGGCAGTGTTTATTAGAGTCTCAAAAACAGACAAATAACAAAGATTATTATCATTAAGAACATCTCTTGATTTTAGGGTAATACACCACAAAACATTTATTAATCACCATTTCATCATTTTCTGTCCTCTCACACAAACCCTATGGATCTCAGATCATCTTGACAAGAATTTAAGAACAAGTGTAATATACAGATCTTTCAGCCTGGAGCTATCCAGAAGTTATAGATCTTTAACATCCTTTTCCTAAATGTCAGGTTCCTGAGACAGGCAGGAGTGGTACATATGCCTTGAGGTTCTTTTCTTAGTATGTGTGCTGAAGACAATGAACATAATGTGAAAAGCTCCCTCTGACTTCCACTTAGGAAAGCAGATTAGTTAATGTAGTGGTGGATCCCGGAGTGACCATCCATATTCTGCCTTTGAGGAGCTGAGCCTGGATACAGGACAGGTTTTCTGTTAAGAAAATCCCAAAGCCCCTGATTCAAGGACAACTGTGTTTACTACATCTTAATACATTTTCTTTCTTAAATTATATTGCTAGCAATCTCACAATAACAACCCCTTTAATTTTTTTTTTTTTTTTTTTTTTTTTTTGAGACAGAGTCTCACTCTGTTGCTAGAGTGTCATGGCATCAGCCTAGCTCACAGTAACTTCAAAGTCCTGGGCTCAAGTGATCCTCCTGCCTCAGCCTCCCAAGTAGCTGAGACTACAGACATGTGCCGCCATGCCCAGCTAATTTTTTCTATATAATTTTAGTTGTCCGACTAACTTCTTTCTATTTTTAGTAGAGATGGGGTCTCACTCTTGCTCAGGCTGTTTTTGAACTCCTGACCTTGAGCGATCCTCCCGCCTCAGCCTCCCAGAGTGCTAGGATTACAGGCGTGAGCCACTGCACCCGGCCAACCCCTTTAATGTGGAATTATTGATAAATAGCATTTTCTATAAATAACTGTGTATCATATAACATATGTTTTATAATATGTATAGTACCAAATGAATAGCTTGAAGAGTTTATTATGGAAGGCAAAAGAAGAGTCTGACCCAAGCAGCACAGAGGAAGCTCATGACACTGTGGCTCAGATACCCTGGATTGAGAGTTAGCCATTGAATTGATGAATCTTTTCTGAGCACCAACAATGCGCTATGCAGTGAGCCAGGTGCTGGGGTCCAATGATGAGAAAGATGGGCATAGTTCCCACCCATTCAGAGTACATAGTCCATAAGAAAGCAATTAAAATAAATTGTGTTTCAATAAGGAAGATGCAGGATTGATCAAAGAAAGCTACTTGGAGGAAACAACAACTAGGTTAAACTCTGCAGGAGCAAACCAGTTGAAGAGAAGACTAAGGGACTAAGGGAAGGGCCTTCATCTAAGGGCAGTGAGAGGCCTTTGCAGGGATTTAAGCAGACTGTGGCTCAGAAGGGTGGCTATCAAGTTGCAGAGAAGCAAGGCCAATGAGGAGGCTGTGTGGAATTGCCCAGGTGATAGAGGATGTGGAGAGCAGCACTTGGCTGGAGTAGTTTGAGAGGTAGAATCCACAAAACTTGGTGAGAGAGCATCATTTTTCTGCTCTGCCTTGAGCCACAGGAAGGATGATGGTGCCGGTAACAGAGAAAGGGAACATCAGTGGAGTGGTAAGTTTGGGGATGTGGAGGGAGGTTACAGAAGGAAGAACATGAGTTATTTTGCTTAGGGTGATACCGTATCATTTTTTGTCCAAACTGGCACACATTTGGAAATTAAAGGAGGCATTGTTGGTGCTGTTGGGACAACATAAATTGAGCTTGTGCCTGGCAGACCAGATAGATGGTCAGCGGGATACACTGAAGTTGGAGGTACCAATAAGACATTCAAGGGATGATGCCAAGAAAGCAGTGGATATATGGGTCTGGGCTCAGGGAGAAACTCTTGACCAAAGTGTTTTCTACCAGGAAACATTTAAGGAAATCATTTTGTTCTAAATTTCTTTTTGTTCTAAATTTCTTTGCCCTGCTTTATGGTGTTTAATTAAGACACATTTTATGGCTATTGTCACCATAGATGAGAAAATAAACTGGCAGCTAAGGATCATTGCTCCATATTTCCCTTAGAGCATAGTTCATATCAGATGGTCCAGGAATACCTCTGGGTGTGTCAGGAGAGCTGTCTTCATCTTTAAGTTAGAGTCAGGCTAAAATATAATCAAAGGCAGCCTGCCTAAGATAAGATTTCTAATAGAGGTCAGCCAAGAGAGCAAGGATGGGTGAACACACATACATACCCAATCCTGGAAGGAAAAAAAGTTCTATAAAGATAGTCTACTGACTCTGATTTGGTGGCATCATTTTATATCCAGATGACAGCATGTTGTTGCTGGGTTGTTATAATCATTAGCAATTATCGTTATTATTATGACAGATGCCATGCGGATGCTAGCATCAGTCTTTGTCAATGATGGCATAAATGAATGCATACATTAAAGTTCTTTCCACTTTTAGTTCATTCTCACTTTGAAGGCTAAACCTGAAATAACATGAAGACATTCATTGCTGTCACCTTCTAGCTGATTATATAATCATCATGAGAGAGAGCTGTTTTAGACAATGCACGCAACAATGAAGGATTTGCATAGTGAGTCTGCAGAATTAATAAAACCCAACAACAAGAAAGGTTTAAATTATTTGTCGATAATTTGTTGACCTGAATGCAATGATACAAAGGACTATTTCCCAAATGTTGACAAAATTGCAGCAATTGAAAACTTGAGTTGTCAGGTAGAAGCAACTCAGGCCTCTCTTGGTTGTCAGAGCCCTCCTGTTTGTTGTGTATGCACCGTCTTACTTGGAAAGTGATTGATGACACTTTCTCAGTGACTGATCTTCAATACATTCTCGAAAGTTTCCATCTGAACTTCAATTCATCAATTTGCTGGCATGACCATTGCTGACAGAGAGCAGTGGCTGCTGAAAAGCCATGATCTCCCAAAGGAAAGAGAAACACCCAGATGGCCATTCCTAGTAGAATGGATGAATAAATTGTGGAATAGTTATGCAATGGAATATTATACAGCAATAGAAAAAAAGAATCACAGCTATCCATATCAACACAGGTGAACCTTACAATGTACAATGTTGAGTGAAAGAAGGAAAACATAAAAGAATAGATACAGTATTACTCTAAGATCAAAAATTGGACTTAGCATATTTTGGGGATGTGTACATAGCTGGTAACCCCCTAAAGAAACACAAGGAAGTGATTGTTGTGAAAGTCAGGATAGTGGTTACCTCGAAGAGGGAAAAAAGGCATGTGATTGCAGATGGACACATGAGGTATCCAGGATGCTGGCAATGTCCTATTTCTCTACCTGGTTGTTGGTTACACGGATGTTCATGTTATAATTCTTTGTTAAACTGTGCTTTTGTATTTTATGCACTCTTTGGAATATGTGCTCTATTTCACATATACAAAAAAATTGTCTTAAAATGATAAGGAGACCAGCTGGGTACAGTGGCTCACACCTGTAATCCTAGCACTCTGGGAAGCTGAGGTAGGAGAATCGCTTGAGTCCAGGAGTTTGAGGTTGCAGTGAGCTATGATGACGCCACTACTCTCTACCCAGGGCAACAGAGTAAGACTCTGTCTCATTCATTCATTCCTAAATAATGAGCGAATGAATAAATACGTAACAGACCACTTGAGCAGTGATATGGAAGAACCTAAATCTATATGTTTTAAAATTCTAATTACAACGATTTACCCAAAGGAGACAAAAAATTCTTCCAGTTCTACCTTTTCCCCCTTCTGTTGAGAAGCTCTTACCCAAATGCCACCTCCCTCTCGGAAGGCCTTTTCTTTTGATACAGAAAATGTCGGGTGCCGGGACACGGCTACATGGGCACGCTGCTGGGCAGGGGGGCCGAGGTAGATCCACCAGGGCCCCCCCGAGTGCCGGAATGCCCCCAGGCCCTGGTACCGCTGCCTGTTTCCCACCACGCTGCTTGTGTGATCCTGATTTGGTAATTTTTGAATCCCACTGTTTTTGATTGGATGTTAAAGCTTGATGTTGATTGGATGTTAAAGCTTGTAGTTGATTGGATGCTTTTTGAGTCCTGCCAAGGGTATAAAAGTAGGAGGAGAACAAGGAAGGGGGGCAGAAGAGTCAGAAGATCGGAAGATGAAGAGAGCTGTAACAACTAGGTGTGCTGAGCCTGTTGTAGAAGAATAAAGGCTGTTCTCTGACTCTTCCTGTGCCACTCGATTCTTTTCCTGGTCAAACGAATAAGAGCTGTAACAAGAGCTGTAATGCCAGCTGTGCACATTGCCGCAACAGTTTAATTCAGTTCAACTCTCCCCAGCACCCCACCCCCACCCACCCCACTCACACCCTGGATTCTCTCCTGGACCTATAGTTTCTGACGCACAGAGAGGTCCCCTCATGGCAGGCTGCAGGCATGGCTTGTCAGGGGACATAGGAAAGCTGCGCACTGCCCCACACCAGTACTGGGGGAAGGAGGTCGATGGTGAGAATTCTCAAGGTACCCAGCACTTCACTAGAGGGTTGTTTCGTGTTGCATTCCCTTTGAAGAATGAGGGATTCCTGCGTGGAACCACTTTGTCCATTCAGAATGGAGAGTCCAACCCCTCCCCCCACCGTAGCCGACCACAACACCCCGTACAGGCCAGCACTCCCTGCATAATGAGAACTAGTCCCCTTGTGTGCTTCCTGCCGCCTATTCTAGGACACTCTACAACCGCCTTGACCCTCATAAGTACAAGATGGAAATCCCTGCCCAAAAGAACAACTTAAAGAACTGGGCCCTGATAAGAAAATCTTTATTCTTGAGTCTCTTGGGAAAATGTTTTGGGATTTTTTTTTTTACAGCAACGATGTTTGCCAGTAGATTCCGAGCTTTTCCCCCAACTAGGTTCACCAGGGGCAACAAGAACCATCAGCCTAGGTAAAAATCATGTCTAAAAATCTCATACCCATTCCAAAAACCTAGTTTCCTTTTAGCCTGGCAGGATTTGAGGCTCTGCACTAAGCTTCAGGGCTGCAGGAACCACTCTGCTGGCTCCTGAGATTGCTTCACAAAAGGATGCATTTGCCAAAGATAATCAGATAGCCTATACAAAGCATAAATGTGAGCTCTAGCTTGAACCTATTCTATTTCCTTGGATTTGAAATCATCACCTTTGATCTTAATTTTAGTCCTCTATGGTAACCATGGTTTCAGAATCCTTCTTTCAATTACTATGAACAGTTGCATAAAGGAGATGTTGGGTTTAATCTCTTAAGCCCCATCTGAAATTTCTGCAGTGGTCTGGGTGGCGACGCATTTATGAAATGAACTGCAGGCCGTGCTTCCAAGGGTGCACAGTGGCTGTTGGAGCTGAGCAGTTTGATTTTCAGGCCATTCAACGTAGCAAAGAGCTCGAGCCGAAACAGCCTTTGCCCAGGTGTGCAAACACCTCACCTTGCCGCAGTAACCCCTCCCCACTGGCCTCCCAGCCTCAGGTTGGCTTAACACCTCTGTATTTGTCAAGAAAATGCATTTTCCGAGGCTGCCTGATTAACCTTGTGTTTCTGACTTTCCATGGTCCCCTGGGTCAAGCACACCAAGCAACCACTTTAACCTCCGGATTGCTAGGTTCTCCAGCCGTTCTGGAGCTCCCCTCCAAACAGCTTTCTCTTCTCCCTCCTTCTTTCTACATAGGCAACCCCTTCAAGGCCCAGCCCAAACCCCACTGCAGCCTGGGTGCACCCACAAAAGTCTCCCCTGCTCTGAAGTTGGGAGTCTCCCTGGCTCTGCCCCTCTGAGCACTTTGTTAGAGGATTGCTTTGTATTGCTATTTATCTTTGCTTAGCTGGGGCTGGTTTGCCAGTCCTTGTCATAATCTCCCCGAATGCAGACCCCTGTCCAGTACTTTGTGTGCACAAATGGTGCCTATACAGTGCTGGACATTCAGTATTTATGTGATGAGTAAAGGCTCCATCTGAGATGTTTTTAACCTCACCCCATAATCTTCATTCAACCCACAAGGGGTCCCCCCTTTTCCTCCTCACCTGATTTACCTTCTCAGACTGTTGCCTTGGCCCAGCCCACCCCAAACCAGAAAAAAGCACGGCTCTCTTGTTCATCAAGAAGTTTTCTCATGTAAACACCACGTTTTTAAACAACCTTACCCTCCAGTACAGTCTCTGGAATCCCTCCTTTTCCCGATCTCATGCAATATTTATTGCTTGTGTTTAGGTCAGAAGTATATTCCTTACTGTCTTGCTCATCTCTCTGATTGGACTGGGAGGTACCTGAGGACAAAGACAATATCTGTGCTTTATTACACAGCCTGGAGGCCCTCACATCCCGTGGGAACTCAGGGGCCTTTCCTGATGTGCTGGTGGACAGTTCTAGGTACAGAATCCCAGAAGCTGTCTCCCACAGACACTGCCATGTCACTGATTCTAATCCCGCGTGAACCCCCTTGGCCATGCCACAGCCCTACCCTCTTCCTCCGCACCGTCCTCCTCACACCACATCATCAACTGTCCTTTGAAATCCTCCCATTGCTGACTCATTGAAAGGTCTTTAGTTAAAACACTATTCTAATTCCAGTACCAATACCAAGCACCTGGACCTGTGCTGGCTGTTTAATTTAAATTAATTAAAATAAAATACGTTCATCTCCATTGTAGTCACACTAGCTACATTTCAAGTGCTCAACAGGCACATGTGGCCAGCGGCTACCACACCAGGCAGGGTGGATAGAGAACATCCCCACCGTCGCAGGAAGTGCTGCTGGGCAGGGCTGACACAGAGAAGCAAGAGAAGGGACGAGGACACTGAAGGAAGGATTGTTGAGCCATTAGGGGTCATCTATCCATCTCCAAAGCTCTTAGGAACAAGTGTGCCCAAACTCCTCTGAGAAATAGGGTGGTTCATTTTCCGGTTCTGTTTTCTATCAATTTCAGGAAGAGTCTTTTTACCACCCTCTGGGTGACCTATTGAAACTGTCACAAGTGACATGGGCAGGAAATCGTCTCTGAAGTCTAATGTGGTTTGTAGAATTCTTTGCCTACCCAAGGCAGTCAATCTGGGTACCCCAACATAGGGACATCTTTAAATACCTGTCTTCTTGATGTTTTAATGTCAGTTACTACCGTTTCAGTTTTATGCTTTAACCCACTGAGATTCTTTTGTGATTGACCCTGGGGTGAACATATCAATATGGACTCAAGTTTTTAAGATAATCAATAACCTATGGGTGTTCAAAAGTACTCAGAGAGGGGAGACTGGAGCAAAGCCAGAAAACAAATATGTTTCACTATTTATCTGTATTTGAGCATGAGTTGGCTTATTTGTTTTAATAAGTCCTTCCTCCTCTCTCTCTGTCTCTCAAATGCTAGAAAAAAGGAACTCCCATAAAAACTCAAGATTTTTGAGATTTCATGTTTAACTGCTCATTTTCAGGCTTCCTCCTCTTTTTAAACCCCTGGTAATACCATCACAGTCTTTGAGTTTCTGTTTCTGTTTCTGTTCTCTCGTCGTATGTCTGCTACATAGAAGAAACTGCCAATACAATTTATAGCTATGTAGAACTTTAAAAGAAAATATATCATGGCCCTCTGTCAGCATTCATAATGTTTATTTTACATGCCTACAAGCATTAGGCAGAGGCCCAAACCACTTCTAGCATTACTAAATGGATTTAGTATCAGCTTAATTTGATCCATGTAAATGCAACTGAAAATCATCTTGATCCTGCTAAAAAAGTAGTAAATGACATGAATGATAGGGCATGTGCTTGCATAGCTAGTAATAATTCCAAAACAGATGGTCCCTATTTACAACCATCACAATTAACACATCACCACTAGGAATTCACCGTAGCTCACCACAGTTCGGGTTTATGCAAACATCTTCTGCTGCTCTTTATCAATCTCCAAAACAATGCATTCCTCTTGCCCATTTAGATCTGGAAAAAGAAAAACCCTGCTATCAACTGCTTGCGTTCATCCTTGCAGGGGAGCCTCCTACTTGATTACACACAAATACTCTCGACACTTGCTTCTGAATGATTTCTCCATACCCCAGCAGAAAAGTCTTTGCAGTAGTAAGCCTGCGCCTTTCTCCTTCTCTCATAAAAAAACAGCAGTTGTATCACTCGTGTAATATAAAGTCTATGTGGTTCAGCACTAATACCCCAAGCTCTTTGCTTGAAAGTGATCCCAACCTTTTTGGAGTCCAGTTGTTTTAAATTGGAGCTCGCTGGTATTTGCATACTCTGATAGGGATTCCACCGCATGTTTACAGATGCACCACCACAGCCTGTATTTTTGAAGGCACATGGACAGTTTGTCAAGGAAAAAAAAAAACAGTTTCAAAATGTACAAGATACAACATGGCTATAGGGAAGATTCAGCTGCCAAGACGACCCCCATTGTCACCAGGCCCCTGTTGGAAGGGGAAACAGGATCAAAGCAATATACAAAATGAGCGGTTTGTGACTTTCGTTTAATGAGAGGGAAAACTCTGTTCTATTTCCTGTGTGTTTCACAATTTGGGATCCATATGTATATTGTTGCAGAATTCTCTCCAAGAAAATTGGGCTCATCGGGACATTGGCACCTTCTCACTCATACACATCTGGACACGTTATATCTGAAAATTGGAAAATGCAAGTGCGTTCACAGACCATGCAAAAAATGAGAGTGGGAAACGCCAAGCCCATTTATCATCCTCAGTGAAAAAATTGTACAGGCGGCTTCTTCTGCAAGAAAAGCAAATGAATGAAAGGGTGAGCGGAGTGCTAATAACATACCATGGCTCCAGATTAAAGTGTCAGTGCTTCTGCTCAGCCTCTATGCAGCCAAAATACCTCTCTGGGTTTTGATTAGGAAAAGGAAGATATTCAAAGAGATGTGAGCTGCATGCCCAGGATACATTTCCATAAGCCAACCGTGCCTTGTCAAACCAGAGGCAGAGATTATGTTGGCAGAGGTTGCAGGCCAGCCTGGAGCCCTTGGCAAAGTCGGGAGGCAGATGGATTGGTGTTTCCAGGGATCTCTGCTGAGGCTTCCAGGCAGCCCACCTCAGACCCAACTTCTTCAGTTTCCCAGCAGGCCACAGAGGCCCGCCACGTGTAGAACCTGCAGCACCAGCGTCCTCCCAGCACCACGAAGAACCCCATCCTCCCTCCAGCCGGGCAGTTCCCCTCACTCAGTCTGACCCTCACCACCTCAGGGAGCAGAGACGGGGGCAGACACCTTAATCTCCCCCAAGCCAAAGAAACAGAGACCTCTATGCTATAAGGCTCTGGCTTTCCCCTCTCCAGAGCAGGCAAGTGCCTTCCATCCATTCTTTTGGAACGAGCCCATTGCCACGGAAAGCAAACACAGTTAACTTCTTAACCAGTTTGTCCCAACGTTTTTATTTTTTGTTTTTTCTTTTTTCTTTTTGAGACAGAGTCTGGCTCTGTTGCTGGGGCTGGAGTGCCGTGGCGTCAGCCTAGCCCACAGCAACCTCAAACTCCTGGGCTCAAGCAATCCTTCTGCCTCAGCCTCCCAAGTAGCTGGGACTACAGGCATGCGCCACCATGCCCGGCTAATTTTTCTATATAAATTTTAGTTGTCCGGCTAATTTGTTTCTCTTTTTAGTAGAGATAGGGTATCACTCTTGCTTAGGCCGGTCTCGAACTCCTGACCTGGAGCGAACCTCTCACCTCGGCCTCCTAGAGTGCTAGAATTACAGGCGTGAGTGGCATGAACCACCTTGACTGGTCTGTCCTGACATTTACTTTAAGCTTTTCCAGGACAGGAGCCTAGAGAGACACCCCCAGGTTTTCCTGCTTAAATTCGCACTACATTTCCCTTTCCCCTGGGAACGTCAAACGCCTTCCAGGTGCCTGCCTTCCAGCGGTTCATCCTGTACTGCTAATTTGCAAAATGAAACCTTCAAAGCGTCACCACAATTAAGTTAATCTTTATTGCATGCTTTCTGCCTTTAAAAAAAAAGACATACCATTATGTGGTGTCCTATTTTTTAATAAATGTGACAGGAAGTGACTGCCAGAAAAAATCCACTCTGTGGGTTTTAACAAGTGGCCATTAAGTGGTGAGGATGTGGGTGAAGTGAGGCCCCTCCTCCTCCAAGGCTCTGGGGGTCACTTCAAGCAGCTCAGAGCGCCCTGCTGAGAGCATCCTCCCAAGGGGGGGGGGCTGCCCCTGCTGAGAGCATCCTCCCAAGGGGGGGGCTGCCTCTGCTGAGAGCATCCTCCCAAGGGGGGGGGCTGCCCCTGCTGAGAGCATCCTCCCAAGGGTGGTGGGTGGCGGGGGCACCTCTGCTGAGGAGAGGCGGGGAAGTGAAGGGCTCGGATTCAGAAGCACTTGCAGCTGTGGGCAAGAGACGGTTTCATGCAGATTTCCTCTGAAGTGAGGGCTGCAGTGGAGAATATTCTCTTGATTCTGAAATGACATCCTGAATTATCCCTCAAGTACATCTACCTCTTCCTACTTCTCCTCAGAGAGAGCCACATATTCCAGTTCCAGGAGACAGAACTGTGTGGATCCCAAGGTTCTGGAAGACAGACTGAGCCCTTCTAGAGGCAGCCCATGTGATGTGAATGAGCCGGGACGCTGAAATGAGGAAATCTGATCTAACCTGCAGTGTGACCATGTCACTACCCTGCTTTATAACCTTGTTTTGCCATCTTTAAAGGCCCCAAGTAGCAGAGCCAGGGCTTCTAGAGTTGGAAAAATAGGAGTTCACAGAGAAATGAACAAAATAACCTGTTCTCCCAGCTCCAGGTGAAACCTCATTTTGATACAATAAACTGCGCAAATAAGCATATAGGTGAAGCACTTTGCAAACACAGGTTAAGTACTGTAATCAAAGGTTGGTAAATTTACCAAGAGTTTTAAAGAGCTACTTAGCTCCCCCAATTGTAGGGTGGAAGTGATAACAGCTTGCATATTTTAAGAAAATGTCAACACCAGGGAAAGAAAGGGGTTATTATTTAGTGAAGCATGGGCAGCTATAACTTGGGATTTGGTGACAACATCACCTAGAGAAGGAAAGGGGCAGAGGTTTTTCAGTGATTCACACCCCAAAGATGTAAGTTGCGCTTTATCCCTTTAAGGGGGTTTCCTGTGAGACTAAGTCACTGAGCCCAGTTCTAATAGCCCAAGGACGCATGTTATATTCCAGAAGCGCTTTTTGTCTGAGGAGTCTTTCTCATATGGAAAGCATAGAGCTGTTGACAACTCTAGTGAGTGATGCTTCTAAAGACAAATATCTAGAAGTATTCAGACTTGGTCCAAGTAGATATTTGGTGCAGGAAATGCTAACTTCTTATAACACGTTTATCAGGGGAAATAAAAACAGGTCCCTGAAATTTCCTCCTCATTAAATATGAAAGTTTTCCTTCTACTGCAGAGTTTCTCAGCCTCACCACTGTTGGCATTTTGGACCAGCTAATTATTCTCTGGGGGGTGGGGGACCTTCCTGTGCATCATGGAACATCCCTGGCCTCTACCCACTAGAAGCCAGTAGCACCACTCAGTTGTAACGATCCAGAATGTCTCCAGTGATTGCCAAATTTCTCCTGAGAGCTAAAATTTCTCCTAGTTTAGAACCACTGTGGCCCAACGGAAGGAGTGACCTTTTGTAATTCACACAAAGACGCTCTATGGGCTGGCAGCGGCCTGTCAGCAAACCCCTCTGTGGCACCTCTAGCACCACGTGAGCCATGTCAGCTTGGAAGGATCCCAGGGGGTCCATGGTTCAAAATAACTCTTGTCTTCAGCAAACGGAAAACACAGAGGGAAAGGACGTGGGTGGGAGGATAAACGTTAAGGAAGAATTGAAAGGCAGTGGTCAGGGAAAAACGACAGTGAACTGGCACCCAAAGGTCGCTTTGTTGTCACTGCTCATTCTGCCACCAAGTGCTTGTTGGGTGTGTACTATGTGACTGGCTCAGGGCTACACCCTGTGAGGGATACAAAACCAAAGTAACGTGGGGTCCAGGCCTCCAGAGCCACACGGCTGCCTGAGGAAGTGAGCTCAGACACGCCCAACAGTAGGGTTACAGTTGACAGCAATATGGGACGCACAAAATAGTGACGCAGGACAGTATATGCTGTAGGACACAGGGAAGGTCCTGCAGCACAGGATGTGGGGAATGTTAGCAGTAGGTCCCCAGATTAATAAATAATTTCAGATAAAGAAGAAATAGGTTTATGACAAAATTTTTCTATTGCCAAAATGCTTAATTTTGCAACTATCTTTTATCTGAACGAAAAGTTCAAAAGGCCCAGGTTCTAGACCCAGTCCTGCCCTAACCAGCTGTGTGACCCAGGATGGCCTCTTAACTGCTTGAGGCCTCACTTTTCCCTCTCTAAAATGAGAAGGCTGGACCAGGCTATCTCTAAGGCCTTACCCGCTACAACATTCTGTGAGGACTCTGAGCCCTTTTGGCTAATTGTCTCCAGGTGATTGCACTTATATTTATTAAGCAGTTAGGGGTTTCTCCATTCTGTTCTTAATTTCCCATCCTATGACATATTTCATCCCAGAATGTTTTATATAAAAAAATTATATTTCCAAGTTTGCAATAGCTTTAGCTTGAAATGGATACTGTGCCATAAAGATCACTAGAGATTTGTAAAGCAAAACTCAGAAACATTAACAAGCCCACAAGTGCTTTAAGATTAATTTGATCTTGGATGTGTCTGTGAATGAATGGGTTTGACAGAAGCCTTTCAATTTCTCGCTCCACTTCAAAGAGTGCACAGAGTACAAACTGTAAACCAATCTCCACATTTTCTGCTATGGCCACTAAGCTGGAAAGAAAGAGAAAAAGATGGCTAATAAACTATTCAAACAAAATTTAGGAGTTAGGGAAGCACAGGGCCCCAGCTTATGGCTTGCCTTCTTTGAATTACTCGTGCTGTGTGGCTCAGGTGGAGTCTAGATTTTCCATTTCAAGCAGGCACATATGGGAGGAGGGGAGAAGGTAGGAGGACCACAGAAAGAACTGAGGTCAGAAGGACACAAACGATTGAGTCACTTCTCCACTCAAGATGGCATGGGTGAAACGTCAAACATAGCAACATGAGCCTGGTGCACTGAAGCACACTTGGGCAGCGAGAGTGGTCTCCACCGTGGATTGGCACAGAATTTGCCATCACACATTAGCTGATCTGTGAAAAGAGAAGCAACACGTAAAGATCATGGACTTGAGGTCAGACTGATCTGGGCTCAAATCTTATTGTATCACTTTCTAGTTCAGTGAACTCTGGCAAGTTATTTTACCTATTGGAGCCTCCAGTTCCTAATCTATAAAATGGGTGTAATAAGACTTATCATTCAGAATTGCTGTGAGGACTAAATGAAATAATGTGTGTGTTTCAGGATTAGGTCAGCTGCATATAGCAGAAAATCCAAATGACAATGTCTTAAACATATAATATGAAATCTAATGATAGCAGTTCAGGACTCGCAAGGGGGATCCATAGCACCCTGGAATGTTCCAGTTTCCTGCTTTATTTTGCTATTTTATCTCTAGCATGTGGCTTTCATCCTCAAGATTACCTTGTCATCATAAGATGGTTGCAGCAGTGCCAGCCATCACATTTGCATTTCAGACAAAGAAGAGGGAAGGACACAAAGAAACTTGCCTCCCAGCTGAGTTAGCTCCCTTTGAAGAGTTTTTCTAGATGCTCCACCCAATTTTTATTTATAGCTCATTGGCCACATCTATCTTCAAAGGGGGCTAGAAAAGTTAGGACCTTAGTTGGACACGTCGCTACAACAATATAGGGGATAAAGGCAGAAGGGGAGGATGGATAATTAATTAGCAGTCTCTCCCATGGTGTGTCAAGCACCTAGTAAATATGATATACTACATGAAAAATAACTTATTTAATTCACTCATAAAGCTATCTTGGAAACACTTGGCTCATCTCACCATGCTGACTTCCTCAAAAAGACTATCCCATCTGTGGGTCACCTTCCATCTCTCAGAGGTCTCCACCACTCTTTGGGGACCTCACAAAGGAGCTTACACCCTCTTCCAGACCACGGCCCTTTGCAGTTTGAAAGCAGCTGTCCTGTGCTCAGCACCAGACTAACCGCCCCCAGGTTCTTCAAGTTGTACAGTGTTGTCACAAGTCCTGAACATTCTTCTCTGGACTAGATCCCTCTCCAGCCATGGCTCCGATAGTGATCCAATGATCCAGATATGGGCAACCCGAGAGGAAACAGACAAGGTCTGTCAGTTCCCTAGTTTTGGACCCTCTACAGCTCACTCCTGCCATGGCTGACTCATAAATTGGCCGTGGGGACTCTTCAGCAAGGGCTCTGAGGCAGCCCCAGCCTCTCTGAATGGGATGGTCTAGGAGATACAGTCAGCCTCCCCGGGCCCTTGTGCCCTCAGAGCAGAGAGCCAGGGCTCCTGAGTCTCTGTCCCCACTGTCCTCAAATTCCCCAGCCCAGTGGGAGGGGACTGCCTGCTCCTGAACTAGCAGCAAGAGGACAGCCTCATAGGATGGGAAGGGGAGAGCCCCGCTCCTCTGCCCTCGTGTCTGGAACCAAGACACTTAGATGCCCAAATATCCTTCCAGCGAAGGAACCGTATCCTGGTGTCGTGGTGTACAGGACTTGCGCCTGGAGACACTGGCCTGACAGCCCTCCCCAGGGGACGAGGCAGCCGGGCTCCTCAGGAGAGCAGGACCAGCCGGCTCTGCTGTTCTCCAGCCACAGGGCTGTTGGGTGGAGACTCCTCCTCGGCCAGACGGATGGCACAAGTGGGAGGTGAGAGGAAACTAGAGAGTCCCCAAGACATATTGACTCTGTACATAGGAGGCTCAGACCGTGGTTTGGCCCGATGCTGGTCCCAGGACTTAGGCCCACCCTCACGCCCACAGGAGACAGCACACCCCATTAAGAGTCTCCTGAGGGGTGCCCCTCTCCCCGACCAGGGGTCCCCAGCCTGGCTCACCCACAGCAGAGGGAAGCAGAAATAGGGGGAAATGAAGGAGAGAGTAGAAACAAAATAAAAGGACACACCCCTGCAGTGGAGAGTGTTAGAGGTCACGGTGTCTGTTAAGTCAGGGGTTGCTGGGCTTCTCGTGGGACATACAGAAGAAGAAACTGTGGAATGTTTGGGAACAGTCAGTATTCATCCTGGTTTACCTGGCACAGTCCGTAAACACCTGCTGGCCTGACATAATTATTAACAGCACCCACTTCCACTCTCAAAAGTGACCTGATTGGACCACAAATGGCATGGTGACTCTACCTGGGAAAGAGACTAGAAAGAATAAAAAATCATTCCTTTGAAAACTTTTCTCCTATAACGCAATATATGTACAGCTACAAATCAATGATTTCACCATGTGCCCATGCCCACCTTTACAGATTAAAGATTAAATTCTTATCCAAACTATCTTAATCAAAATGGAATATCATCAAGCTGCACTTCTATTATTAATTTAAAAATATTATCCATGTATAATGTGATATTGAAATTAACCAAAGAGAGTTTTGAGGAAGTGCAGTCTATGCAGTTCTCTGTTCCCCCAAAGGCTGGGAAATTCAATTCAGCCAGTTCTGACATATGTACAGAGAGCTTTAAAGAGAAAATAGTCATGCACTCAAAACTTTCCAGGACTTGAAAGCATTTTGTTCCTTAAGAAAAACTAAGTTTCTTTTGAAGGAAAAACAAAAAATTTTAAAGACCAACCATGGCACAACATTAAGAGCCTGGAGCTACATATAAATTTATGTTCAACTGCATCCTATGTGAGGAGAGAAAATAGAGAATAACTCACTTCCACGGTGCCGGGAGCCCCTCTCCTGCACACTGCCCCTCGCCCACCCCTACCTCCCCTCTGTACCCACACCTGCCCTCACTCACCTCCTCCCCTGTGTACCCACACCTGCCCTCACCTCCTCCCCTGTGTACCCACACCTGCCCTCACCTCCTCCCCTGTGTACCCACACCTGCCCTCACTCACCTTCCTCCCCTGTGTACCCACACCTCCCCTCAACTCCTCCCCTGTGTACCCACACCTGCCCTCAACTCCTCTCCTGTGTACCCACACCTGCCCTCACTCATCTCCTCCCCTGTGTACCCATACCTACCCTCACTCACCTCCTCCCCTGTGTACCCACACCTGCCCTCACTCAACTCCTCCCGTGTACCCACACCTGCCCTCACTCACCTCCTCCCCTGTGTACCCACACCTGCCCTCAATCAACTCCTCCCCTGTGTACCCACACCTGCCCTCACTCACCTCCTCCCCTGTGTACCCATACCTACCCTCACTCACCTCCTCCCCTGTGTACCCACACCTGCCCTCACTCACCTCCTCCCCTGTGTACCCACACCTGCCCTCACTCAACTCCTCCCCTGTGTACCCACACCTGCCCTCACTCACCTCCTCCCCTGTGTACCCACACCTGCCCTCACTCACCTCCTCCCCTGTGTACCCACACCTGCCCTCACTCACCTCCTCCCCTGTGTACCCACACCTACCCTCACTCACCTCCTCCCCTGTGTACCCACACCTGCCCTCACTCACCTCCTCCCCTGTGTACCCACACCTGCCCTCACTCAACTCCTCCCCTGTGTACCCACACCTGCCCTCACTCACCTCCTCCCCTGTGTACCCACACCTGCCCTCAACTCCTCCCCTGTGTACCCACACCTGCCCTCACTCACCTCCTCCCCTGTGTACCCATACCTACCCTCACTCACCTCCTTCCCTGTGTACCCACACCTGCCCTCACTCACCTCCTCCCCTGTGTACCCATACCTACCCTCACTCACCTCCTTCCCTGTGTACCCACACCTGCCTTCACTCACCTCCTCCCCTGTGTACCCACACCTGCCCTCACTCAACTCCTCCCCTGTGTACCCACACCTGCCCTCACTCACCTCCTCCCCTGTGTACCCATACCTACCCTCACTCACCTCCTCCCCTGTGTACCCACACTTGCCCTCACTCACCTCCTCCCCTGTGTACCCACACCTGCCCTCACTCAACTCCTCCCCTGTGTACCCACACCTGCCCTCACTCACCTCCTCCCCTGTGTACCCACACCTGCCCTCACTCACCTCCTCCCCTGTGTACCCACACTTGCCCTCACTCACCTCCTCCCCTGTGTACCCACACCTGCCCTCACTCACCTCCTCCCCTGTGTACCCACACCTGCCCTCACTCACCTCCTCCCCTGTGTACCCACACTTGCCCTCACTCACCTCCTCCCCTGTGTACCCACACCTGCCCTCACTCAACTCCTCCCCTGTGTACCCACACCTGCCCTCACTCACCTCCTCCCCTGTGTACCCACACCTGCCCTCACTCACCTCCTCCCCTGTGTACCCACACTTGCCCTCACTCACCTCCTCCCCTGTGTACCCACACCTGCCCTCACTCACCTCCTCCCCTGTGTACCCACACCTGCCCTCACTCACCTCCTCCCCTGTGTACCCACACCTGCCCTCACTCACCTCCTCCCCTGTGTACCCACACCTGCCCTCACTCACCTCCTCCCCTGTGTACCCACACCTGCCCTCACATACCTTCCTCCTACATCAAACTACCAGATACCCCAGTAAGATTCTCAGATTTTTCTAGGATCTCCTCTACAACACAATTTTCTCATTTGAAAAATAAAGATACAGTGGGGATTTTCCTGCTTCACAGAACAGATCATGAAAATTAATGAGGTAATGTCTCAGGGAACACCTTAAATACACCAGAAAAAGGTGCTTCGGGATACCATGGACACGAGTGTGGTTCTAGACACCGTGTAGTCTCTGGAGCAACTAGGCCTGAATTTGAATCCCCGCCAATCCCACGCTACTGCTTGTTAGTAGGTGGCTTTGGTTAAATGACTGAAACCTTATGAAGTCCCTGTCGTCCTCTGTAAAAGGAGCATTAGTGGTCGCTGCCTGCCAGGATGTCTGGAGAGTGGACAGTGTGGCCACACAGTGAAACGTCCGGCGTTCAGTAGCCTGTCTGCAGTCCCTCTCCCTGTCTAGAGCTTCCATCATTTGGGGACAATGACGTGGGCACTGTGTAAGTTTTCCACCCCTCACTTGCTGCTTCTGTTTTCCTGTCTTTTGCCATTTCAGCGTGTATTGGTGAACGCCAGGGTGGAACAGTGAGAAAGCTTTGAAATGGCATGAAACGCACAGAAATCAGCCCTGTCCTTTGTCATTTCAGCTGCAGCAACGGGGCTTGATGCAGGAGATAGACTTGGGTGTTTGAAATATTGGGGGTTTTAGATGCACTGGATAAGTGTCACTGGCCCTTTATGGAGGAAAATCTAACGTTAGTCACACTATGGAGGAAAATCTAATGTTAGTCGTCATTCTGTAAGGCAATGATAGCACCCGGAGCGTTACGGCCCCCGTTACACACAAAGGAAACAGGGAACTCTCAGGGACCACATTTCACTGCCAGCTGCACATTCAGTGGCTTTAACTTATCGAGCTTGGGCGCATACATCAGAGGAGAGTGTTTTTCATAACCAATGTTCATTCTGGCCCAGTGTGTCACAGTGCAATACTCCTGTAAAGCATATTTTACTTAGCAAATTGAGTCCTAAAGCATTTCTTTTACGCTGTTACTTCTCATTTAGAGCACTCTTTCATCTGCCTCCAAAAGCTCTTCCCCTGCCATGGCTCACCACCTTGTCTTAGGATCTTTCTGTTCAGTATTTCTACTAGATGCAAAGGTCAGACCAGATGTTTAGAAGAACTCAATCCTCAGGAGGGCCCCCCGGGCTCTGGATTCCATCAGAGCCAGCCTTGAGCTCCTTCTCAATCCTCACCTCTCTCTTTTCTGTACCTGGCGGCTGCCCTTGGACATCACCAGTGCTTTTGCCTTCTGACTTTAAATACCCCATAGCATCATTTGCTTCCTGAAATCACCTGTGTACATCGCCTAGTGTACATCAATGGGATCTGTCTAGACAAAAGGAACCAAGTCCAGACGGCAGTTGCCACTGTCAAGTAGAGACAAATGTTGGCATAAATAGGAGATGGGTGGAAAGCAGGCTTAGGACCAACAGCCAGCTCACCAGCTGCCATAGACTTGCCAATCACACACACATGCGCAGTCCATTCAGCATGGCCTGCTAAGGTCCTGCAGGCAGGCGGCTGCAGCTTGATGATGGTTTGGATGGAACATGCCCAAGGAACTCCTTTATTAGAACCCTGTAGTGCTGAGAACTCTGTAGTGCGGAGAAGCTTGTTCATCTTGATTGATATTCTCAAATCGCTGAGGGCCATTTGTAGCCTTGGAGAGGGAGAGATAGAAACCTTTTATTTTTATGCAGGTGGTAGACACTTATCAGCCTTATGTATGTTCATTCAACAGCTACAAGTTTATATTCTCTGGCATTTTCTCTTTGCCATTCTTTCTTCTTTGCATCCTCTTCACCAATGTAGGTTCTGCTATGGATCTCCTAGACAGTGTGGTCTCCAGAGTCAGATGCTCTGGGTTCAAATCCCAGCCCTTCGGTTTACCATTTGTGTGATCCTGGGTGAAACATGTAACCATCCGGGCCTCAGTTTATGCATCCTCACTAATGATAGTGAGAATAGTGGCTACTCAAAGGGTTTGTTGAGATTAAATGAGTTAATCCTCATAAAGAACTTAGTATGAGGCACAGAGTAAGTACTATGTAAATATTGTTCAATCCACCAACGTTTGCTAAATGTTCTGCTAGTAAAAGTGGTCTTTGGGTTTGTTCTCCATGGTGCCCTATACTTTATATCTCCTAGGCAACATGTAAAACCTAGGAGATTCTCTTGTAGGCATGAGTAGCACCAGCAATAAGGTAAGCCTACATGAGCTGTGATCCTGGAATGGTAGTGACTCATTCATTTATTCATTTCTTTCAGTAAGTACTTATTGAGCACCTAATATGTGCCAGGCACAGTTCTAGGTGGTGGGGGTAAAGTAGTGAGCAAAGCAGACAAAATTCCTATTCTCCTGAAGTTTGTTTTCTAATAAGAGTATACAGGCAAAAAAAAAAAAAAATTTAAAAGGCAAGACGAGAGTATAAAGTGTTATGCAGAGAATTTAAACCAAGTAATATGCTAGAGAGTGACCAAGGAGCTCCGCTGGGCTATAGGTTTGGGGAAGGCCTCTGAGGACCTGATATTGAAGCTGCAATGTGGGGAAACTAGCTGACAGCAATCAGAGAGAAAGAATTCCAGGCAGAAGGAAGAGCAGGAGCAAAGATCCTAAGATGGGAATGAGGAACGGGAAGAAGGCAGTTTGGCTGGTTGGTCGTGAGTGGGAGGCGGGGGGTAGGGGGGGAGAGGAAGATGGAGAGGCAGAGCAGAATCAGGTCCTGCAGGATGCTGATGCCAGGGAGAGGAGCTGGGGTTTTACTCTAACGGCAGTGGGCGCCACTGGAGGTCCGTGAACAGGGAGTGGCATGTCTGATTTAAGTGTTCAAAGGTGCTCCCTGATTTAAGTGTTTACAAGTGCTGTCTTGTCCCTCTCTTGTACCGTCCCTGGGCATGCTGGCCCCGTATGCTGAGGTGCTCACTGTGGTTGAAAGAAGCTGTCGCACACAGCCACACAGGAAGAAGTGCTCAAATGAACAAGAGGTATCACACTCTAATCTGAAAAGCCTACGGTTCTTTCACCATGTGTGCTTTTAGGAAGAGACGAGATGAAAGCAGGGACGGAAGCAAGAGTTGACCATCTGCCTTGAGAATTGCAGTGCAAGAAAGAGCATATTAGGGCTGTGGTGAACACGAAGATTGGGTCCTAACCTACATTCTGGCACTCTGGTTTTTTACGAGGTCATTGTGCTGTCCCAATCATTCTGATATTCAAGAGTGAAGGATTTACCCCGTTGAGCAGGGATGAGCCAGGTTACCTTTGGGAATGTACAACAAACTGGACCTTAAGAGCATCTGACTATGCTGGTCTGTTAGTCTGCACAGAATCTGTCCTAGAAGCTGTGTCTTATCACATGTCAGTTCACCTCTGAGGGCTGGGCACAGTGGCTCACGCCTATAATCCCAGCACTCAGGGAGGCCGAGGCAAAAGGATCACTTGAGGCCAGGAGTTCAAGGTCACAGTGAGCTATGATTGTGCCATTGTATTCCAGCCTGGATGATAGAGTGAGACACTAGCTCTAAAGAAAATAAAATAAAATAACAAATTTACCTCTAAGGACAGATGAAAATTGCACCCAGTCTAATGTCTGGGTTCTGAAGGTGATAAAAATATGTTTGAAAATAATCCCATAGCCCTATAATAGTAAGATAAGCATCTTTCCCAATATTTCGTGGTGATAAAAAATTCCTGTTCCATTAGCAAACATTCAGTGTATACCATGAACATTGGGCAGGGAATCGGGAACACCAGGATCTGTCCCTGGCTCTGCCACCAGCAGATTATATCTAAAGTTGGACAAAGTGCTTCAACTCTGCATCTTAGTCTGCTCATTTCTAAAGGGAAGAACTTGGATGACTTCATCTGGAATCATTCTTAGCTCTCACATGCAACTGCCCATGTACTATCACCCTGATTTCCTACTGGCCCACATTTGTGAGATGGCAGGGCTTAGCGCAGGGGCCTCAGACATGCCCCGGAGCTGATGGACCACGCAGGGATCAAACGTACACCTCTGGCCGGACGAGGTAGCTCATGCCTGTAATCCTAGTACTCTGGGAGGCCGAGGCAGGAGGATCACTCAAGGTCAGGAGTTCAAAACCAGCCTGAGCAAGAGTGAGACCCCATCTCTACTATAAATAGAAAGAAATTAATTGGCCAACTAAAAATATATAGAAAAAATTAGCCAGGCATGGTGGTGCATGCCTGTAGTCCCAGCTACTAGGGAGGCTGAGGCAGGAGGATCGCTTGAGCCCAGGAGTTGAGGTTGCTGTGAGCTAGGCTGACACCACGGCACTATGGCCTGGGCAACAGAGTAAGTGAGACTCTGTCTCAGAATAAAAACAAAAAAACCTATACCTTTGACTCCTTTAGCACTATTTCATTACCAATCGAACCAGCCATCTCTGCAGTGTGGAGTACAGCTTAGGTGAGTTTATCTTCCTCCCTAAACTACATACTCTTTAATAATGCTGTAGCCACTAAATGTTATCACATGTTTGCTGTGTACCTTACATCATTCAATCCTCACAATAGCCCCATGAAGTAAGTGTTAGCGTCATCCCCAACTTCATGCAGGAAACTGAGCCTTGGGGAGGTCAGGTGATTGTCTGAGGACACACAGCTAGAAAGCACCAAATTTAAACTCAGCCTCATTCCACAGTCCACACAGGGACTTAGCTGCCACATTCCAGTGCCATTGCTTACTTATTTTACCGTATTCCACAACCTATATCACAGTATTAGACATTATTAGATGCTCAATAAGTGATCTCAAATGAATAAATGTTTAATGCTAGCTTGCCTTGAATATCTACCCACACTGCTTTGGAGAAGCAATATACCTTGCCAACCAGAAGGAATATGCACCCTGCTTCGACTGGGTGCAGAATTGCCCCTAAGACCAGTCCCAGCAATCAGAGCTTAACCTATAGAAGGACTTACATACTTAACCTATATAAATAGTCCTTGCCGTTTTGCAGTTAACCATCCTTTTGGTTCTCAACTGGAGGAATGAGGGTGGGAAAGATACATGGGAACCACCTGAGGAGCTTTTTCAAAAGAAGTTCTTTGTGTGGTGCCTGCCCTCCCTGTCTGGAGGGGGCAGGAATGGCTAGTCCTGCACAGGTTCCCAGGTATTTCTGATATGTTTCCACCCCTACTCCTAACCCTACATACATGTCTCTTGAGATAACACCACTTTAGTGTCAGCTCTATTCATTTAAATGAAGCTTGATCTTAGAATCTAAATTAATGAGGCTCTGTATGGCTGACTTGAACAAAACGACACCCAGAATTCCAACTGTATTGTTTATTAAATAATTATCCTCTGCATTTTACCAATGGGTTTTGACTGTAGCTGACTGACATAGTTTTGTTTCATTGTATCTTTTTCAGAATCTGACTTGTAGAGCACAGTACATAGCTTGCTTTCGAATTTTATTAAAGCATAATAAATGTTACAAAGCAGCACTGTCTTGCAAAACAGTGATGGAAATGTTCTGTATCTGCTCTGTGCAATTTTATACACTGGACACGTGGCTTTCGAGCACTTGAAATGTGTCTAGTGAGACTAAGGAACTGACTTTCTAATTGTATTTCATTTTAATTAATTTGAATTTAAATAGCCATGTGTGGCTAGTAGCTACCATTGGAATGTGGAAGTATAGAGAAACATCCTTTCATTTTCATTTTTTTTTAACTAAAATAATGTAGTACTAGGACTCATTCCATTTTTTAAAAAATCACTTTCCATGATATCCAAAAAAAGAACATCGACAACACTTTAAGAGCCAAGAAGAAATTGTAGCATGCTTACATTTCCACCAAGGAATGAATTCTTAAAGAAAAAGAAGATTCTCGCCCAGGAGCAGATGAAAGCAGGCAGGCAGGGAAGAGACACTCCCTAGGGGAGCTCCCCAGTATTTCCTAGCAGTCTGCGACGACACAGAACAGACTGAGACTGTCAAGGAGAGAGAAATTCCCCCTCGGAGGAAAACCTAAATGTGTTTTTAGCCACTTGTCACCCCAGAGGTAGGACAGGGTGGCAGTGTTAAATTGCTAAGACTGTAAAACACAGAACTTAACTAACCTTCAAGGCCAGGGGAGGTGTTTCAAGTGCATTTTAACCGACCAAACTTCATTCCTGACATCCAGAGGGTTTCTGCCTATGTGGCAGATTCAAAACCTGAGTTTCTTTCTGGTTATAACATTAGCATTTTCGCTAAAAATACCATTTCGCAAAAGCAGGATTGTGCTGAAGTTTCTTTGAAAGCAAATATTATGAAAATCACAACGTGACCCAGGATTCAGAGAAAGGGAGAGAGAGATAGGGTGACAAGGTAACAGAAATGCAGGAAATAGGATCCATAAGAAAAACATAAAGTAAAAAAAAAAGAAAATCCATTCACTACAAGAAGGGTAGCTACTAAAGGAGCAAAGGAGGAAAGGTATGTAAACTGAGGAAGAAGTTCACTAACGGACCCAGAGAAAAGAGCAGAGATGACTACAAAGCTAGGACAATGTTGTTCAAATTTGACTGCAAGGACGTACTCTTGGGAGGGTGGGTATCTTTGGGGTCAATCAGAAGGTTTACATTTTGCCAATTATAAAGACAAACCTTGTCTTTTTTTCAGTGAGAATTCTCAATTGAAAGTCATGTTCAAAAAATAAGATTTTAGCTTTCTTAAGTAAATGTTTCTCAAATGCAGGCTGAGAAAATTTAGCAGAGGCCTTTGAAGATGCCTTAAATAATTTATTCAAATTTGGGATCAGTGAAAAGATGGAGGCAGACCGCACGTGCCGTTTGGTTTTTCTTTTGTTGGAGGAGTGAAAGCAATTTCCTAACTTTGCCCTTAGCTTGTTTGTGAAGAGATTAAACCTCCCTAAACCGAGAGGGCAAGGTGGGCACATTACTCATGTTATATTACTTAATGGATGTCATTGCTTAGAAAACTTTGTTCTTCTGTCGAAAATGGGAAGCAGTATGGTGGGATTACCCTGGATCGTGAGTCAGGAAGTCTACCACTAACTCTACTGTCCTCAACAGGCTGTCACTTGTCCTCCCAGAGTTTTTGTTTCCTAATCTATAAAGTGAAGCAAGTTGACTTGATAATTAATTACCAAGGTCACGTCTAGCTCTAAACTCTTTTGATTTTAACAATATATTATAGTACCATCTCATATTTCTTCTTTGAAAGGCCTTGCAATTAAAAAATATTTTCACTGGGACTCTATTTCATTTCTGTTCTTTTCACTGCTACCCTCTACCACTGTGCACCAAATGCCCAGGAGGTAATGCATTTGAAGGAAAAATCCGTCAACACTCAGCATTCTGCCTATTATCTGCTACAACCTAGGAAGTGGGAAATGAAACTATAGAACCCAAACTCCCAGGGCTTGGTGCAAATCACCCAGATATAAAAGAGGTACTCAGAGGGACATTTTGGTGGTTTTTTCTAATGTTCTAAATAAACGAGACAGCGGTTCATTCCAGTTTGAGTAAGTCAAATGGAAACATAAAGGCTGTCTCTTTTTGTTTGAAAATGAAATCTCAGCCTGTTAGTTGATTCACCATGATGAGAGTGATTCCTATATTTTGAGACCTCCGAAAAGTCAAAGTTCCCAACATGAGCAGGATGGCAGAAGGCCTGTCTGTGCTCATAGCTAAGAGGGAAACACGCTGCACACGTGTGCATGGAGCCAGCAGGCCTGGGCTGCCTCTTGTTAGCTGTAATGCTATGCCTTGTCTCTAAGAAATCCCCCCCCACTTATGGAAAGATGCACAAAAAATATATCCCATTGCCTCAGTATTAATTGGAATATGACACCTCAGGTCCAAGAGATCATTTTCAGGGGTCAGAGGGACCCAGAAAGGTTTGTCTTGAGACCTGACTATGTAGCAAAGATAGAACCTTCCTCAATGGCCTGTAGTCCACATTCTATATAAAGTCTATCTTCAACTCAACTGATTTTCCCTGTCCTAGAGGCATGGATGGAGATATCACATCCTCATTGGTGCCTATTTCTTTTTTTTTTTTGAGACAGAGTCTCATTCTGTTGCCTGGGCTAGAGTGCCATGGCGTCAGCCTAGCTCACAGCAACCTCAGACTCCTGGGCTCAAGTGATCCTCCTGCCTCAGCCTGCCAAGTAGCTGGGACTATAGGCATGCGCCACCATGCCTGGCTAATTTTTCTATATATGTTTAGTTGTCCAGCTAATTTCTTTCTATCTTTTTTTAGTAGAGATGGGCTCACTCTTGGCTCAGGTGGATCTTGAACTCCTGACCTCGAGCAATCCTCCTGCGTTGGCCTCCCAGAGTGCTAGGATTACAGGTGTGAGCCACTGTGCCCGGCCATGTGCCTACTCTTATGAATATAAACAGTGTTTTAAAAGAAATTGTGGAAAACGGAATGAGGCCAAACAATGATACTAATTCATGAAAGTCAATATATATCACGAGGCATTATGCGCTGTGTTTGTGTGTCTTTGGTTACCTGTGATCACTGTCCCTAAGCCACCACATGTCTCCTTTCTCATGTGTCTTTCTGTGTGCAGATTTTTTCATTTTTATCTCTTCTCTGCCTCTTCTCTGAATCTCCCTGCCTATTGGCTGCCTTTCTACTTCTCTCCTCTCAGTTGCATCTTTTTACTAGCTATAATATAAAAATGGAAGGATCTTTAAAATAATTTTCATGCCAATTAATTTGAGTTTTATGTTCCCCATCATTAATTCAAAAAAGAAAATGAGTAAGATATTTTATATTCCCTCAAAAGAATTACCCTTAATTGATGTGGTCCTCATCCTCCCACACACATTGTATCATTAGATTTCAGGGCAAATAGTTTCTCCATCTCTGACGCCGGAGAAAGCAAGAGGAGAGAGAAAAGAAGGCAGGCGAGGCTTCATCCATCATGGCACACAGCCAGTGGGAGCCACTCCCTGTGCTGCCCTTTGTCAAACTCATCCTCCCCCTCACTCCTGCTCTCTCCCCCTGTGCTCCCTCCCTCCCCCCACCATGAATATTTTATCTCTCCTAGAATGCAGTTTTCTAGAGCATTAAAATCCACTCCTAGGCCGGGCGCTGTGGCTCACGCCTGTAATCCTAGCTCTTGGGAGGCCGAGGCGGGCGGATTGCTCAAGGTCAGGAGTTCAAAACCAGCCTGAGCAAGAGCGAGACCCCGTCTCTACTATAAAATAGAAAGAAATTAATTGGCCAACTGATATATATATAAAAAAATTAGCCGGGCATGGTGGCGCATGCCTGTAGTCCCAGCTACTCGGGAGGCTGAGGCAGGAGGATCCCTTGAGCCCAGGAGTTTGAGGTTGCTGTGAGGTAGGCTGACGCCACGGCACTCACTCTAGCCTGGACAACAAAGTGAGACTCTGTCTCAAAAAAAAAAAAAAAAAAAAAAAAAAAAAAAAAAAATCCACTCCTTGACTGTTTCTAGCTACCAATAACCAACATATCTGTCCTGATCAACTTCCTCCCAAACACATACATACACGCACAGAATCCTTTAAAAAAAAATGTGTCCCTATGACGAGTTAGTTTTAGAACACCAAAATACTCTCAAGGTTATGCGGGCATCAGCTGCTCCTCTAGTAGTAGAGTGTTTTATAGAGCCGGGGCCTTTTTCCTATATGGGTTGCCCCCAGACACCCAGCCTGGCAGCTTACACCTGGGAATATATCTGGCCTGCTTTGGGAGAAGATAGGGCCCTGGGACCCAAAGCAGAATTTAGAAGTGACTACCACTGAACTCTTCACTAAAACTCACACTGTGCAGGGTGATGATGCCACAGCTGTCGTCACTGCATCAAGGGCTCCAGCCCTCCAGAGGTGGTCCTGCAGGCCTGCTGAGCCCGTTGACACTTCAGGAGATGTGGCATTGGTTGTGGCACATCAACAGAAAAAGCATAACTGCCTCTGTCTCTTCTGTCAAAATACCAGCCAGGCATAGTCGCTCACACTTGTAATCCTAGCACTTTGGAAGGCTGAGGCAAGAGGATTGTTTGAGGCCAGGAGTTTGAGACTACTCTGAGCAAGAGTGAGACCCCATCTCTACAAAAAATTTTTAAAAATCAGCCAAGCATGGTGGCATGTGTCTGTAGTCCCAGCTACTCAGGAGGCTGGGGCAGGAGAATAGCTTGCACCCAGGAGTTTAAGGCTGCAGTGAGCTATGATGATGCCACTGTACTCTAGCCTGAGTGAGACCTTGTCTCAAAAAATAATAAAATAACCTTCTTCATTTGATGTGGAACCAAATGCAAGATGATAAAGCAAGATAATAATTCCAAAGCAAGACAATGACTTATTTGAAATGATTCCTTATGAAATCATCTCATACTGCCTATCCTAGTTACAACTGGCTAACTGCTTAATGACATTCTGTTCAAATGTCTCCATTTCTGCAAGCGTCAATTCATTAGACCTACTTTTTCTGGTCAAAAATCTCTTTGTTTCCCTAAGTATCTTATGCTTCTTTCTCCTCTTTGCACTTCTGCCTGAGCAACATTCTGATGACATAATAGCATCCCTTCAAAGAGGTGTTGAACAGATCAAGGTGTCTCTCTGTGTTCCAGAGCCCAAGCACTATAATCTGTGTCCTTGAAACAGTACTTGTGATTGGAAAGATCTAAGACTATGTCTTTAAAAAGCCAACTTCCCTGCCAGACAAATGAAGCTTCGATCACTGGCAGCCCTAACTCCCTCCGCAGTGCTGGGCATGCTGTACTTGACATGGTGAGCCGCTACCCAAGAAGGAAAAACCCAGGCCCAGACTCTAGGAGCCTGCAGCCCAACTGGCAGCTACTCACCTGGGGAATTAAACTCTGAGTGGGATACATTTACATATAAAAAACGATCCAGGTTAAAACCCAAGCAGGTTAAACAGCACAACAGTGTGGTCCACAGGCACACACACACACACACACACACCCTCACACGTGCCCTGCTTGGTGGAAGAGTGCCCCCGATGGAAGCTGAGCACCATCGCCACCATCCCTGAAGGCAGTCTGTGTGTGACTCACCCTTTCTAGCAAAGGTGCGTTAGCCTAGGCCACCGAACGGACTCTGATGTGTTCCACAACGTTCTGCCCTTCCATATTCTACCAGCTGAAAACTTCCACTGTTGCTTTTCATTTCTCATTTCAAATGATATTTCTGGCACCCACCTTTAAATAACCAAGTCGCTTCAACCAAATGCTCACATCCTGAACAAAAACCAACACGATTGTTCATGCCTTTGAAAAGGTGAGAAGGGACAGGAGGAAACTTAGAGGACAGCCCTTAATCTTCTACTCTGAAAACTTTCTTGGGCCAATGATGAGTAGGAAGCGACCTGGGTTACAACCAAGAGAGAGAAATAGGAAGCAGGAAAGAGAGGCTGTAAAACCAGGCAAGAGGTGTTGGAGGGGAAGGAATTGGGTGTCCATGGGACAGAAGGAGGAGATGGAAACAACCCATTAAGTTGATTTCATGGGATGCTCCATGTTTTTAAATAAGACCCGTCTGTTTGTGTACAGATGCATACTGGCAGGTGGAAAGAGTAGATTCACTTTGACAGAAAGCAAAGAACTAACTAGGCCCTGGCAGGGACCCACTGAGGACTCAGAGTGTGGTCAGCAAAGGCAGACTCACAGCCAGGTCATCCTTGGGGCATTTTGCTTACACATTCCTGTTAGGCTAAGGTGTCACCACCACTAAGTGTCCCATTCTTTCCTGTTTGACCACAATATCCTGCCAAGTGAGGTTAGAGCTAATAAGCTATCTGGGAAAGAGTGGAGGAGAGAAGTCTGTCTTCCTAAATGACTTGATAAAGCATATGTACTCACCCCAAGCCCTGTCTGTGCATGGGCAGTTCTCTATGAGGTGCTAGAAAAAAGCAATTGAGAGGGTGCAAGATGACGTCCGTCCAGAGGCAATCCCTGAGGACGTGTACGTGACCTCATACTGCCCAACATGAACCAGGCTTTAGAGTTCTAACCGATCTCTGCGTGCACAACTGACTTTTACTTATTGTTTTTTTAAAAGCAACTCTGAATTGCTTTAGGATAATCCAGAATTTCAAATGATGTCCTCAAAAAATTACAATGATACATAGAACTATTGCTCAATCCATGAATGTTTACCTTTGTCTTTTTTTCCTGAATTGTTTTTCCTATTGAGTATCTAAAATTCTCTCTGGGTCTTTGGCTTCCTGTGAATTTTTATTCCTCTAGTCTCGGTGGCATTACCTGAGGAAGCTAAAAATAAAACTAACAAAAACAACAGTGATGTCTTAACTCTTGGATAATGCTTAGTATTGAATAGGGCTGTTCTGAGTGTCTCACATGTACTCATTCATTCCATTCTCACCACAACCTTATGAGGTAAGTGCTACTATTAGACCCATTTTATTGAAGAGGAAACTGAGGCACAGAAAACTAAGACACTTGCCCAGGGTCATGCAGTTACCAAGGAGCAGTACCAAGGTGTGCACCCAGCCAGCAGGGCTCTCAGGACCGTGTTCTCCCTCACAAGCATGAGGGAGAATCACAAGCGTGTCTCTGCACACTAGGAATGGAGTGACCGTTATGGAGTGACCAGTAATGACACTGCTATTTTTAATCTTTAAAAACAAAGCGTGAGCTCTTAACTTATTTTACCTTTAACCATTCTGTTTTTTCCTCCCACACTCTCAGATGATGGAAATGCTTAAGGCAAACTAAGGTAGTGTGAGACCACACCATGTAAGTGTGAGCATGGCTCGTTGTGGGTTCAGCTGTGTTTTGTGCGCTTCCGCCTTCTGTTCCCGCATGTGTTCTCCGCTGTTCTCCTGCGATTCCCGCTTTCGGCGCTTGGCGCTTGGGCCGCATGAACCGCCGCTTTTGAGCAGTAGATCTTAAGTCTTTGTTCCTGATTTTGTATTTGTGCTTCTCTCCCCCGCAGTCCCGGCACGGGGGTGAGAGCCAGAGCACTTGCAGCTGCCAGCCTGGCCCCTCCCCGAGAAGGAGCCGGGGCGCCAGGGGGGATGCGTTCGGTTACTGTTCTCTGACAAACAGCCCTCACATTGTCAGCTTTTAGGGTTCTAGGCATGTGTCCACGCTGTCGCTGCAATGTACTCCTACAACGTGGGGGACCACGTGCGTGGGCATCTCCGTGCAGGCTGTGGTCCCTGCTATGCAGTATTGTGGGGTGGGGGGGCACCCTTAAAGGGATTGTTGCTCCGGGAGTCTCCCAGGACCGGATGCTGTGTGTAAGCAAATGCCACCGTGCTGAGCACCAGGGCTAGAATGAGCCATGCAGAGAAGAGGTCAACTTCTCATGTATTATTTTTCTCTCTGTTCATATGTATATGATGGCCACACACCTATGTGGAACAAAACCGTGACTGTGAAGGAGAAAGAGTAATGAGTTTTAAGCCACATATGAACTCTAGTGGCCCTTCATTGTACTATATGCACGCACGCACACAATCCCTTTTGGTGTTCCTCAATGCTCCTTAAACTATATTTCTAATTTGAGTGACTTCACTATGTGATAAGCTAGGTTTACAGAATAAGTAAGTTGGGAAGGAGGCATTTGACCCGGAACACAAAATACGATCCTGCCTTACTGTACTGCCTTCTCTGTGATTTCAGAGTCGGAACTGCCTCCTGTTCTCCATTTCATTGATGTTTTGAGTGTGTGTTGAATGGGAGTTAGGAGGAAAGTCTCCAAATTAGTCATCAGAGATGACAAGAATTTAAAACTGAAGGGGAGGCCGGGTGCGGTGGCTCACGCCTGTAATCCTAGCACTCTGGGAGGCCGAGGCGGGTGGATTGCTCAAGGTCAGGAGTTCAAAACCGGCCTGAGCAAGAGCGAGACCCCCGTCTCTACTATAAATAGAAAGAAATTAATTGGCCAACTAATATATATAGAAAAAAATTAGCCGGGCATGGTGGCGCATGCCTGTAGTCCCAGATACTTGGGAGGCTGAGGCAGGAGGATTGCTTTAGCCCAGGAGTTTGAGGTTGCTGTGAGCTAGGCTGACGCCACGGCACTCACTCTAGCCTGGGCAACAAAGCAAGACTCTATCTCAAAAAAATAACAAAATAAAACTGAAGGGGGCTCTCATGAGATGGGACCGGACGCTGCCCAATCCCCTGCAGTGTTGAGGCCCCAACCCATCGTTTAGACACAGAATTCTAGAGGGACAGAGTCCTTAAAGACGGAACCTTCCCTCCAGATCCATTATTCAGAGGAGGAGGCTGAGGCCTCGAGAGAAAGTCACTTGCCTGAGACGGGGCAGAGCCTGGATTAGAACTCAATCCCCCTCTTTCCATCACAGCACCTTATCGGGGTGGCTTCCCAGCTCATTGCTCTCTGGGGCAGAGCCCTGCACACACCACCAGGAGGGCTGTGTAGAAGCGAAGGGCAGTGAAGGAGCCTACCTCCCAAGAAAGGACCCCAGGTCCCAGTCCTGGCTCTGGCACTAAACATCTGGGTGAGCTTGAGAAGGTTACTGTGCCTCTCTGGACCTTGGGCTCCTCATCTGTAAAATGAATTTGAAAACAACCAATTTCAAAAAGTACATGATGCTTAAGTTTGCTCACCGACCTGGGGCTGTTTTTCATGCAATTTCCTCCCAGCAGCGCTCATTTTCCACTGTAGATTATGGAAAGAGTCTTAGTCATGCTGTGCAAACGAGAACAGCCTCCAGGGGCAAGAGCCTGAGTCTCGGTAGAGATTGAAGAAAACAAGGGCAAGAAGGAGAAGGTGCAGATGAGAAGCGCGTAGCCCACCCCCTGCATAGGGACCTATCAAATTCAAGTAGACATGGCAAACTCCAGGTGTGGTCATTGCAAATATTCTGATTTCTGCACTTTGAGATTACCCAGCTGGTATCTGCTTCTCCTTCCCAAGCTACCACTGATTAGAGCTCTGGAACTTAAGGAGACCCAGTAGGCAAACAAGGTTACATTTTGTCCTTTTCGTTGTATTGCTGACCAAGTTAACAAGGCCAGAGAAATCTCTGAGGCAGTCAGAGAATAATTTGAAATCCAATAAGGCAAGAATAGAAACCCACACATGCCAGCTTTCAACTTAGTTTTGAGACACACCTTTCATTTACATAAAATTATGGAAATACAGATATTAACCAAATATGCAATGTCATTTTAACAGAGCTTTCTTTTTCCATGGTAAATGCGTGACACTTTTTATGATGAATCTTATTTTAGAGAGCAAAATTCATCACTTTGTTTAACATTTAGGCCCCTGTGGGTTTTTATATGTCAAATTTGGCTTAAAATGCAACTTTGTCCAAAATAGCCCATCCAGTCTGCAGCAGGCTTCTCTGGATGGATACTGATTCAAAGTTGGATGGAGGAATAGGACAGGATATGGCAGAATGGGGAAACCACAGAGGTGGATAATTCCTTGCATACTGCTTAGGTTCTAATGCTACTGGACAAAATTTAGTACTGCAGAGAGCTGTGGCCTCAGAAGGTATCACTGGGGTAGATAGAATTTCAGCTCCAGAATTTTGGCAGAAAAGGGGCTTAGGGCCAGGCACGGTGGCTCATGCCAGTAATCCTAGCACTCTGGGAGGCCGAGGCAGGAGGATCGTTTGAGCTTAGAAGTTCAAGACCAGCCTGAGCAAGAGTGAGACCCCGTCTTTACTAAAAAAATAGAAAGAAATTAGCTGGACAATATATATATTAGCCGAGCATGGTGGTGCATGCCTGTAGTCCCAGCTACCCAGGAGGCTGAGGTAGGAGGATCGCTTGAGCCCAGGAGTTTGAGGTTGCTGTGAGCTAGGCTGATGCCACGGCACTCTAGCCCAGGCAACAGAGTGAGACTCTGTCTCAATAAAAGAAAGAAAGAAAAAAGAAAAGGGGCTTAGAGGCAGCAAATCTGGCTAAATGGGTTGTGCAAGGAACTCTTGAAGCTGCAATTGCATGGCACGTCACATAAGATTGAAAAATGCCGGTCACCCGTGTCATTTGGAGGGAATGGCTGTTGGAAATTATGGGAGGGGACTACAGACCCCTTCTTGACAACCCTGATTGCCCTGGTGTTACCATGCCTTCTCCCAGGACAACTGCAGCACTGTTTGAAGAGGACAATGGCATCCTTGGGCAGCCACACAAGACCAGTCCGCTGTCCCGCTGACGACGCTGGGCAGGCAGGCGGCGGTCACCTTACCTCTCCCTTTGCTGGAGAGCCCTCTGAATGACAGTCAGCTAGTTTGGAGGAGGGACCAGTTTCAGGATTCTTCCAGGTCCATCTTGGCCACTTCCTTGGATAATCGTTGTCCTGCTGAGACCTCTAGCGACAAAATTGAAAACTGCAGGTGCCTGAGGAAGGAAGGAAGCAAGGAAACAGTCCCGTGAGCTGTCCCTGAGCCACAACAAAGCACTCCCCTACACCTCCTCAAGGAGCTTGGTGGTATTGACTGCTGCGGGCACATGCATCCTGCCAGGCAGGGAATGTCACCTTAATTAACTAAAGTGTAATTAAAAGGTAGATCTCCCTTCGCACAGAGGGAGAGAGAAGGGTATTCAAGCTTATATACCGTCTGTAGCTGAAACAAAGAAGGAAGGGTATTGGGAGGACCAGCTATGGGGAGGTGACCAGAAAAAAGCAGGTAACCAAGGGTAAGGTTTGTTATGTGGATTTTGGTCAGTGTCTTCTCTGTTGATAAGTCTCTAGTGATTTAGAGTCACCCTTCTCTACCTGGTACAGGGAGAGAGACACCCTCCCAAATGAGATTTCCTTTATAGATGTATATTTCCCATACAAAACTTCTACCCTGTTTTCAGAACTTCTGTGTCTGCAGTTTCTCAAAATAATCAGCTGAAAATTATCTTTATGCCAAAGAGGCATATTTAGGGGTGCCACACTCTAGGCTTCTATGGCACCCAGCACATGTTTAGGGTAACCTCCCTGTATGCACAGGGCAGTGTGAGATCAGTTCATTAAGAGATGCTCTTCAAAAACATATTAATAGCTTCTCAGGCCGGGCGTGGTGGCTCACGCCTGTACTCTTAGCACTTTGGGAGGCCGAGGCGGGCGGATTGCTCGAGGTCAGGAGTTCAAAACCAGCCTGAGCAAGAGCGAGACCCCGTCTCTACTATAAATAGAAAGAAATTAATTGGCCAACTAATATATATAGAAAAAATTGGCCAGGCATGGTGGCACATGCCTGTAGTCCCAGCTACTCGGGAGGCTGAGGCAGTAGGATTGCTTGAGCCCAGGAGTTTGAGGTTGCTGTGAGCTAGGCTGATGCCACGGCACTCACTCTAGCTTGGGCAACAAAGCGAGACTCTGTCTCAAAAAAAAACAAAAAACATATTAATAGCTTCTTATCCTCAACACAGATTGTCCATGCTTCCAGCATATCACACATGATTTAGGTCATTTACCCACACTCCTGTCTAAAGTCTGGCGCCTCACAAGACAGTTAATAAGCTTGTAGCTTCTCATAGCTTTCATATGAAAAATGGTAATAAGGCACAATTAAGTGTAGAATATTATTTCCTTAGCACCATTTGTCTAAGTAAAATGTGTGGGGCTACATTTTAAATGAGATTTTAAAAAGAGTATAGCAACTTGGCCCTTCTTCTCAGGCCAAGAAAACATCATTTAAAGTGGGACTATGGTTTATGGATTCCTGATAATTACTCTCCATCGACTATTAACGTATCCACCCAAATGCACCTTTCTCTGCACTTTTGCGAACCTCGGTAAGCTCTTTAGGCAGGCGTGGGAAGCCTAATGTATTTCCTGTGAAATTGTACCATTCTCCTTGATCAGCTTATCCCAGCTTTGCAAATTGAAAAAATTTTATTCCTGGCACCAACAGCCTGTTAAATTGGTTCTGATTAATAATTGAATCTTAAGACCCTTTCAAGACAACATTTACAACAACAGATTAGTGAGGAGGCGAGAGTGATACCATGCGGCACGGTGTCATGATGGAACAGACCGATGACCTCAACCAGAGGTTAGGTGTACAGAGCCCAGACTCTGGAGGAGTTCCAATCCTTAGAAAAATCTATCTAGATCCATCCATACACGGGACATCTCCCCTGCAGACTGCTGGGCGTGCCATTTACCTCCTAGTAATATACTTTTAACGCTGATCTAGACACATTCTTCTTGGACTTGGAGTGTGACTACAGGTCACATTCTTATGGTTCACATTAAGCTTTCTGGGGTTTTGAATTATTTATGATGGTGTTACAGAATATTTCTTTCTTTAATCCTGAAGGAGAAAATACAGTCCTCCTGAAATGTCAGCCTGAGAAACAGATAGGCTCCCAATTTAACAATCCAAAAGAATAGCCATTCTGGATGTTTTCCAGACAAGCGAGTGTCCGAATAACTCTAGATCTTTGTGGCAAACCCTTTAAGTGTGTCCATGCTTGTACAATACCAAAAATTGCCTGGGCCCAGAATCTCCCAGCCCAATCTCTGATTGAAGATCATTTCAATCCCATTATTCTTTCACCCATGGTATAAAAAAGAAGGAAACCTAAAAGTAAAAGAACAAGGAGATTCTTGCACTTAGACAAGTACCCATCACATTTTTAGGCAACCCCTAACGTTTCTCAAAGGAAGCCTTTAGTCTGCCCTATAGAGTGGTATCAGAAGCATCTGAGGGACTGGTTTAAAATGCAAATGCATTAGTGGCGTGCCCTGCCTAGATCTACTGATTCTGACTCTGGGAATTTTGAGTTAACCAGAAAACTCTCACGCGGTACAATTTGAGAACTATCAATCTCCAGATACTTTCGTCAATTTCAGTGAATTATTGCATGTGCAAAATCTAAGTATCCAAGGCCGGGTGCGGTGGCTCACGCCTGTAATCCTAGCACTCTGGGAGGCCAAGGCGGGCGGATTGCTCAAGGTCAGGAGTTCAAAACCAGCCTGAGCAAGAGCAAGACCCCGTCTCTACCATAAATAGAAAGAAATTAATTGGCCAACTAATACATATAGAAAAAAATTAGCCGGGCATGGTGGCGCATGCCTGTAGTCCCAGCTACTCGGGAGGCTGAGGCAGCAGGGTTGCTTGAGCCCAGGAGTTTGAGGTTGCTGTGAGCTAGGGTGACGCCATGACACTCACTCTAGCCTGGGCAACAGAGTGAGACTCTGTCTCAAAAAGAAAAAATCTAAGTATCCAAAAATTGTATTGCACATGTGAGAATCTTTAAATCACTTGCTTAGTAAGAACTAATCTGTATGTTTTGTAATTACCAGAAGTTGAGAGCAAACTTCTTTCAACATTGCTCCTTTCAGTAAGTGTGTGTTGGGGATGTACTAGGGCCTGGGTACTGTGCTAGGTTCTGTAAATTAACAGATACTCAGAGCTTCTCTATGAGCATTGATACCCACACGTTTAGTATATGTCAGAAAATCTCAGGCTGTAAGAGGGTGATGAATATTCAATCTTTGTGAGGACTAGCGAAAAAGGTAATAATAACAGCTAAAAGACTCTCAATTCCCTTGTGTTATTGTGACTTTGCTATATGCCAGAGGCTTTGCCTATATGATCTCATTTTGCTCTCTCAATAACCTAAGAGAAGGTTCAGGTATATTATCCCCACTTTATAGATGAGAACATCATAGCTCAATGAGCCTGTTTGACAAGTCAGCAATGGAGCAGGGACTCCAGCAGTCTGCTTCCAGAACACAGGTTCTTATTTAACACTATTCCAACTGCCACCGTAGTTCATTTCCTTAATAAGGCAGAACCGGGAGGAGATGCTATCAAATGCAAATATTTTATAATATCATGCGGCCAGCTAATTTCTATTCCAATGGCAATTCCTTCTCTATTAAATCCATGAAGGATATAATATAGGCAGGGCCTTGTGCCAGGCCCTGGGGCTACAAGATGAATAAATGTATGCCTCAAGAAGCTCCCGGTTACTAAGACATCAGTCATACAGAAAGTCCAGAATTAGAACTCAGAATTCCAGCTTCCTTGCGGCTATTCAGCTGCCTAGTCTGCCTTTCTAAAATCCTCCCAAGATAACTAGTTTCCAACCTGGTTGCATTATTGTGATGTCAGAACAACTCTCCCAGTTTGACTGTTCTTACTCAAGCAAAACAACTCCTGGGGGCAGTCAATTTGGAACTGAATCCACTTTGTCATGAAACCTGGATAATTATAATTTTTTAACATCTTTCAGTGTGGCAGTCTTTTTCTGCCTTTCTGGATGCTGGTAAAATTTACTGAGCTCCCAAGACTGGTACCCTCCAATGTAATCCCTCATAAATAGGGGAACCATGCACAAGAGCAGCAGGGAGGATACTGCAGAAGAGAAATAGGGCGCGTGGTTTGCAATCATTACTACATAGCAGCTTCTGTGGCAGTTAAAATAAAGTTGGTAAATTCTAGCTGTGTCCCATGCTACTTCCTTCTCTGAAGGCTGAATACAAACCAGATCATCACACTATCAGTACAAAAACTGTGTAAAAATATTTTGAAGGCCCTTAAGACATGCCCTGAAAGCTAGCATTGCAGATTTCTTTCACCCCAAACCAATCAATCTATAAGAATTTCCTTCAGCCCCTGTAACATTACAGGTGTTTCAGGGCTGATGGAGATTCCTGGGGCAAAACAACCCTAAGGTCCCAGTGACAGGCTGTGGGGCCTGGGGCGGGCTCACATCTTACTGCAAACTACAACTTGCAGGCCTCCCCACCTCTCACTCTTTGGTCTCCAAAAGCAGAGCTACCCTGAGAGATCCGCTCCACAACATAAATATATACAGAGAGTGTCTTGCCCTGGCCTGCTTGGACACTGTCAGGCACCCCAAGATGCTTTCCCCCACTTTGAAAACCTCCAATCCAGGACTACCGCCACCACATGTCTGCTTCCTCTACCTCCATTCCTGGGCAAGTGAGCATGTCTGGAGAAAGCCCTCAAACGTGGTGATGCATCTACTACACCTTCCCACCTCTAACCTCTGCTGGGCACTCCCTGCTGCTTGGTGCCTCTTTCATTCCTTCCTTGTTGGCCCCTCCCAAGTCCCTTCCAGAAGTGGCTCCAAACTTCCTCCTCTTTGCACAAACCTGCAACACACCTCCACCCTCAGTAAATGCCACCAGCACCCCTGCTGAGATGAAACTCATCCAATGACAACTTCTCCAATTTCCTTCTCACACCTCAAATCTCTTCTTTTTTCACCTTCCTATTCCCTCATCTCTGTCCTTTTTCTGTCCCAGAGCCTTCTCTTCCTCCTGAGTTCTTAATCCCCTCCCCTTTAGTCCCTCCAGAGATTGAAGTCCATCAGTTACTTTCTTTTTTCCCCACATTGAAGTACTCTCCCTTGGCATCTTCCCTCGTCCTGTAAATGTGCTCAGGGCCATGACCTGCACCTTCCACACCTGGAGCTCTTCCTCCTTCTCTTACCTTTTCACTGCCAAATTTTTATTTTAAAAAATAAATTTATAACAATTATAAGATGGTTCAGCAAAATTCCTTGAGCATAGTACCAATATGCAAAAATTAATAGTGTGCCTGGCACATGCTTGTAGTCCCAACTACAGGAGGCTGAGGCAGGAGGATCACTTGAGCCCAAGAGTTTGAGTTTGCTGTGAGCTATGATGACACCATGCACTCTAGCCCTGGGGGACAGAGCGAGACCCTGTCTCAAAAATAATAATAATAATGTGCTTGTCCACCAACAACAAATTTTTTAAAGATCCTTTTCACAATAGCAGCAAAAATTACAAAGTAGCTAATCTGTCTGGATTTTTTAGGAAAAAAATACTAAACTTTACTGACAGATTTTTTAAAAGATCTAAGTAAATGTTCATTGTGGAAAGAGTGAGAATATGTCAATTCTTTCTAAATTATGAGTCTACAGATACAATTTTATTCTAATCAGAATCTCTAGAGTGTTTTCTCAGAACTTGACAAGCTAATCCTAAATTGATAAAGAAGAATGAAGGGCCAAGAATAGCCAAAAAATCTTTGCACCTGGATAGACAAAGACTGATAGACCAGAATCCCAAAACATACATACTTAGAGACATCTGGTATCTGACATCAGTGACATTACAAATTCATGTAAAACGAGAGATTTTAAATTATTGATAATGAACAATAGCTATCCAAATGAGGGAAGAATATTTAAGCTATATACCTATTTCATTCCACCCACAAAAATGATTGTAAATGAAGTTAAAGACTTCAAATTTTAACCCTTCTAGGAGAAAATATAGACTACAGTTATGTCCACAATATAAATTCATACAAAGTCTATGTGTGTGTGTGTGTGTGTGTGTGTATGTGTGTTTTCTTAACAAAGCTCAGAAAGTATAAGCCATAAAAGAAATTGTGATTTAACCACATTAAAAGTGTACATTTTTACCTAACCAAAGATACCATAACCAACTTAAAAGATAGTTAGTTCATAATCTTGGAGAAAATATTTTCCAAACATTTAATCAACTAAGGATTGTATTCAGACTTTATATAAAGAACTTCTATAAATCAATTTTTTAATTAATAGAAAATTCACAGAAGAGGAAATCTGATAGCTAATAAAGATACTCAAACTAAGGTTTTTCAGGACACATAAGACTCCTGCCTAATGCAGGGAGGGCTGATTATTAAATAATCCACTGCCGAGTAATGAATGGACTCTGTATGGTGTATTTACTCACAGCAGTATATTTGTTCAAACTCTGAGTACCAACTAATGATTTGTCAAATCTCTGTCTGTCGCAGGCTGAACCAGCATTTTGCCACTAATCAAGGAATCCCATAACATCCGGGGGGCTCACTGCATGTGAAAAGAGCTGAGGACTCTACATTTCCCAGGACAGTCTCCAAAGGCAGCCCTGGGACAGACCTTAAGGGTCTACCCCCACACCCACAACCCCCTCCACTCCTTGGAGTCTCTTCACAATAGCATCAGGGTTTTTCTGACCACACAGTCCAAAAGGCACCAATAAGGGCCCGTTCTAAGTACCTTAAAAGGCTGCTATATGTAACAGTTTAAAAGTATTGAGATGTGTATTTTTATACCCTAGAATGTAAATGATTCATAAAGAAATTCCCAACTCTACCAGTGAATGCCTCTCCCTTCTGGCATCTCTCTTTGTTCTTGTTAAGAACTAGAAAAATTAAATGAAATATTTAAACTTTTATCTCCTTCTGTCTCTAGGATTGACAGGGGCATGTGACAGGGGCACATGCTAAGAATCCAGCCTGAAGTAGATAGAAAAATGTAATCTTTTTTATTTTAAATTTTTTTTAATTTAAAATTTAAAATAAAAAAGATTACGTTTTTCTCTGAAATAAGTTTTTATCAATACAACTACCAGAGGCAATGCCATCTCGGACTTTTCTCTGGCAGTCATGTGCTTTCCACTGTCACATACAATTAGGTGCTATTTATACTTGTGTTTGTTTTTTTTTTAGGAAAACATTAAAAGGAAGGTAAGAGGATACAATAGGTGATTCCTATTGATAAAGGCTTTATTTCAATATAATAAAGGCTTTATTTCAATATAATATAAGCCAGATATTTTTCATTCCTATTAGTTGTACTAGATTGTGTTTTGATATGGAAGAAAGGGGGTGATCAAAGGTAGTATCAAAAACCCTTTGCCCACCTAAGAGGACATAAAACAGATAGAAAGGGCATAAGACAGGTCTGGGTTTGATACTTAGCTCTATAGCTTACAATTTATATGACCTTGGGAAATCTATTTAACTGTTTTCTTTCCTCCCTCATGTATAAAAATAAGCACTAATATTTACCTCAAGGAGTTTTTGTGAGGATTGACCCAGCAGGAGAAAGACGGCACGCTCAAACAGGGTAAGGGGGGAGAGTTCAGTGAGCAGCTATTTATGAAGGTGTGGGCGAGACTAAGGAGAACCACAGAGGTGATGAGGCCTCGCGAGTCAGCAGCAGAGAGAGCCAGGACCTAAAGGCAGCGGTTACCTCAGGCTGGAGAGGAGCATAGCGGAAGCTCTGACTGTAACTGCGGCTGTAGGAGAGGTTGCCTGACAGGAGCTGTGTGGCCTTCTGTAAAAGAGCTCAGCCACCCAACCTGGGGCCCTGAGGAGAGAAAATATCCCCCCTTGTCCTGCCAGTGTTTCCTATTCACCGAAAGCAGAGGGCCTGGAAGCCCAGCCGACGCAGTCCAAAGAGGTCCAGCCTCATTGGAGAGTATCCAGCAAAGTGTGTAATAAAGCTTAGTCTTCCTCACTCCTCCCAGTTGCAGCAATGCCGATCTGTAAATTGGAAATTTTTTAACCACAAAAAAAACCCTCATTTCAAAGGGCATTTGTTATTTTATTTGATCCCCATAGCACTTTATTAGGTAATTGGGGCAAGTAGTATTACACTGAGACTTAAGATGTTAGATGACTTTTCAAAGGCCAAAGAGGGTTCAAGGCTATTACCCAGATTCATTAAGTTTGCGAGATGTCCCAGAGATGCAGATGCTGGGAAAGGTTATATGAGGATGACCCCTTTGAGTAAACCAAGGGATCTTAGACATTCTCATCTTCCAGGTACTTCCTCAGGAATCAAGAAAGGATTCGACTCCACTCGTAAGGAAGTATGTGTGTATAGTATACATGCACATGTATTTCCCTATGTATTATTTATAATCAAAGATATATATGTATAACAAAAGGCACAAACATGGTTAATAAAAGAGAAGGAAAATTAGAGCCAAGGAATGGAGCATACTTCAAATATGCTAATCATAAAAGTCCCCGGGTTGCTGGGGCCAAGTATCAGATTTGACGCTGAGCCTCTCAGCAGTTGTAAGTTATGTAATTCTCATTCTCAGAAAAGAAGCAACATGCTACTTTCTCAGGGGAAAAAAAGGGACATGTTCCTAGAAATGAACTCTAAAATAAGTTTCTTATGGAGGAAATTTCCTTTCATAAAAGATACCACCGAGTGACATGACGGTTCAGTGTCCTTGACAAGAGTTTTCTAACTAATAAAAAATATTTTCTGGCCGGGCGCTGTGGCTCACGCCTGTAATCCTAGCTCTTGGGAGGCCGAGGCTGGCGGATTGCTCAAGGTCAGGAGTTCAAAACCAGCCTGAGCAAGAGCGAGACCCCGTCTCTACTATAAATAGAAAGAAATTAATTGGCCAACTGATATATATATAAAAAAAAAATTAGCCGGGCATGGTGGCGCATGCCTGTAGTCCCAGCTACTCGGGAGGCTGAGGCAGAAGGATCACTCAAGCCCAGGAGTTTGAGGTTGCTGTGAGCTAGGCTGACGCCACGGCACTCACTCTAGCCTGGACAACAAAGCGAGACTCTGTCTCAAAAAAAAAAAAAAAAAAAAATTAGCCGGGCGTGGTGGCGCATGCCTGTAGTCCCAGCTACCCGGGAGGCTGAGGCAGAAGGATCACTCGAGCCCAGAAGTTTGAGGTTGCTGTGAGCTAGGCTGACGCCACGGCACTCACTCTAGCCTGGGCAACAAAGCGAGACTCTGTCTCAAAAAAAAAAAGAAATATTTTCGCATGGCTATTTCTGTAAATCAGGGCATAACATTTAAGTGTTAATACACCTCCGTGATGGTGATTGTGGGAGAGGCTAAGCTCCTGGTCCGGGCACCAAGTTTTCAGGTGTTCTCACATGGCCGCAGGTGCACCTCAGAGAGCCCAGGGAAGAGGAGAGACGCCGTCCCTTTTGGACGATCCTCCCTAAATAGCATTTCTGTCAGGCAGGCTTTGGATCAGCACACACATCTGGAGGTTATTGTGCTGCCCCTTAAAAGGAGGCTCCGTGGGCTCAGAAGAACAGACCGGCTCGGTAGGCCCGGGCTGCCCATCTATTGGGAGAGAGCTCACCACAGTCTGTCTTCAGCACCTTCCAGAGATTTGTTTTCAACTATCAAGGAGTAAAAGGAGATAAACTGACTCAGAGATAGAAAATACTATTCAATGTCGCTTCCTTTGCATTTAAACCTCAAATACAACTTCCCCAAAATGCCATAGTCTGGCAGCCAGAAGAACCAACCCCTCCCCTTTTGCTGTTAGTTACAGACCAGGGCTGCTTAGAATCCTCTACCCCTCAATTGTAATGCAGGTGAAATGGCTGAAAGTGAACTTCAAGAGTGGAGTTATAAGAACTAATCTTAGGAGCTATTACATATTACCACCTCTGGGCACCAGGCACTTTAAAATATTAGCTCTAATCTTCACTACTTGCCTTCTGGATAGGTGGTGTTATCTCTCTTGTGTTTTTCAGATAAGAAAATGAGGTTCTGAGATGATAAGCAGTTGCCTAGGGCCACACTGATAGAGTTGCATTTGAACTCAGCTTCCTCTGACCTCAAGCACAACACCCCTCAAGGCAGGGGAAGTCTTAATGCTTGGCTTCTGTGATTTGGAGAGGGGTGGGTCTGGGCCAGCCTGGGTGTGAGCTGCTGGTCTTGCTGGGCCCCAAGCCCCTGACTGGTACCAGATCCAACTGCCCCTCACCCTTGAGAAGCTCAGAGATGGACAAAGATCGGGACGTGCTGGACCCTGGGACCAGCTTTTCACAGGGCTTTATCCATACATCTCTTGGCCCTCCCAGCAACCTGGGAAGTAAGTAGAGCCAGATCGTGAAAGTTGAGGTAAACCTGTGACCCTCCGGCTGCTGTGTCAGAAGATCCCCCTGCTGGACCGCTCAGCATTGTGGTTTGACCCTGTCCCAGGACAGTAGTGTGGGAAGAAGTGGTATGACTGAGAAACTGAGTGTCTGCAAACAACCTTACGCTCTCTCAGTTGTTGACAGCAGAGCCCCGTTACAAGAGCTGGAGTGATGCTCTGTTAATTGCCCTTCATATTTAGCTTAATGGGCTTTTTCTAATTAGTGATAGAGCCCTAACCTCCACCCCGAAAAGAAATTAAGAATAGCAATGACTTTGTGGTATTGATTCCATTTCTTATTTGTTGTTGTTTTCCTTGACTTCCATTTGATTTATCTCTCAGCTCAAAATCCTATAAAGTGAACAGTGCAAACATGATGGATAGAGGGTCGACCTTCTGGTGGAGACAGTTAGACGTATGGGTGTATTGAATTTCATTCTGGCCAAACACCGTTGACTCTCTTGCCTCCACTTTTAAAGAGCATCTAACGACAAGTATGGTCACTGGCCAGTTACAAACAGGAGCACAGTTAAAACCTCTGTGTTTGTTTCAGCGTCATTTATCAAAGACTAACCAAAATACAAGTACTGGTTTTGGGGTTCTTGTCGCTCCAGTTGGGGTCTGTATGGCAAAAACCCTGAGCTGCCTCAGGATGGCTTGTGAGCAGGATGCAGGGAGCAGCCCGAAAGGCAACTGCCATTTACGGAATACCTACTGTGTGCCAGGCGCTCCCCACTGACTGTCATCACTCAGTTCTCACATAGCCCTACAGGGTAGCATTTACTGTCCTCGTCATAGAGAGAGGTGAGAACACAGGCTCGGAGACATCAGGTGACTGGCTCAGCCTCGCACAATGAGTCACTGGCTGTGTCAGGATTCGAACCCGACTCTCTGATTACAAAGCCCATTTTCTCTCCCTTCTGTCATGCTCCTCACTCCACTTCACACCTGGCAGAATCAGGCACTGAACTCCATAAAATTGGGATCAGTCGTTCACAGTTCACAGGAAGAGGGTAAGGAGGCAGCCCTGGAGAAGAAGTCTCTCATATTTTGCGGAGCAGGTCTCAACCTTATGCAGACAGATGTATTTCTCCAGGAAAAGAAAGTCTAGACCATTTCTTAACTTACTTTTAGTCTTAGTTTTAGCCCTATCATTTCTTTTTCCCTCAATCCCATCTTTATTTTTCCTCCCAGCCTTTATCATTCTTTATTCTTTTCGTCTCCAAAATCATTTCTCTATTTCCCTCTTTCCCTCTTAGCTGATTTCAAGAAATGGGTGGGGTTGCATTTAGCTAACTGTTCACTGAATATGAATCAACTTCTTCAAGGAGAGATAGACAAGAAAACCAGCCAGGAAGCCTGAAGAACACAGAGAGAGAAGCAGCTAACCAGGCCTGTGGGGGTCAGGGAAGCTTCTAAGAGCGGTTTCCTCATTCAGGCTAGCCAGCCTCACACCAACAGATCCTCTACCAGCAAATACAACAAAAGTCCCAGCATTGCTCTTTGGATGTGCACGTGCATTCAAGATAGGCAGGACGTGCAGTGCTCAGAGTCACAGACTCTGGAGCAGCCAAGCTGCCTATGATAAAATGCCAGGTCACCACCGGCTAGCTGTGTGACCTTGGACAGGTTATATAATCCCTTCTTTATCTGTAAAGTGGGGGCAATAATAGTACCTACCTCTTGGAATGGGTGTGATGTATATATGTTCATAAAGTGCCTAGAACACTGCTTGGCACAAAATTATCACTCTCTAACTGTTACCTGTTATTCTTCTTTACTCGGTCAACAAACATTTGTGGAACTCCTTCAGTGTCAAAGTTCTGTGAAGGAGACAGTCCTGAATACCAAGAAGCAAATGGCTAAGCACATGGGGTTTTATATCACACAGACAGAGTTCAAATCCCAGCTCTACCACTTACCAACCCTACGACCACAGGCCCGGGGGGGCCACTTACCCTCCCTAAGCCTACTTGTGCCTCTGGGAAATGAGAATATGAATATGTCTCCCAGGGCTAGGATTCCAGGTGAAACTGTCTGAAGCCTGTTAGCACGGAGCCCACTTCCTGCTCAACAAGGGCAAAATAAATGGCAACTGCCAGTGTCATCATGGTCAGGGTCTCAAGTCCAAGAAACTGACTTCGTGGAGCTTTCAGCAAGGTGGGGAAGCCAAACTTGAAAACACTGCCACCCTAAAGTTAAGGCGGGGGCAGGGGCTGTAACAGCAGGAACTTCACTGAAGACTCAAGGCCCAGTTTATGTAGAGAAGAAAGCTGGTCTGGGCAGTTTCCCCTGTGGACTCTGACTTCCTGGGTGGCATCAGGGAAGTCACCCTGAGGCAGATCCAAATAAGCTGGAATGTAGGATCTGGGTTTCCAGAGGGAGACTCAGCCCCCCTGAAATCTACCAGAGGGAAAGATGTATAGCATCCTCCAAAACATCTTAAAGAGAAGGAAAGGATCTCAACTCTAATCTCCTATCTTAATGGAAGCAAGGGAAGGGGAGGTGCTCTACACACAGTATAAACAAACCCAGGCATGAGAGGTTCCAGTTCTCTAAGTCAAGGTGGGACTGGAGCAAATAATACCACTTGACTGAGGGTGGTATTATTTATTGCCTTCTTGTGGAATAGCTCCTGGCCCAGTCTTCCTTAGCCACTCAAGTACAGGCATGTGTTACTTAACAACAGGCATATGTTCTAGGAAATGCATTGTTAGGTATTTTTTTCATTGTGCAAACATCATAAAGTATTGTTACACAAACCTAGATGGTACAGCCTGGCTATGTGGTGTAGCTACCACATACTTTTGCTCCCAGACCACAAACCCGTACATGCTACTTTCCTGAACTCTGTAGTCCACTGTGGTCCATTGTGACACAATGGCAAGTATTTGTGTATGTAAACATATCTAAACAAAGAAGAGGTACAGTAAAAATACAGTATAAAAATAAAAAGTGGTACACCTGTATAGGGCACTTACCATGAATGGAGCTTGCAGGAATGGAAGTTGCTCTGGGTGAGTCAGTGAGTGAACACGAAGACCTAGTACATTACTGTACACTACTGTAGACTTAATAAACACTCTACACTTAGGCCACACTAAATTTAATGTTTTTATTTCTTCAATAATAAAATAACCTCAGCCGACTGTAACGTTTTTACTTCATAAACTTTTTAACTCTTATAATAACTTAGCCTAAAACACAAACATATAGGTGTACAAAAATATTTTATTTCTTTCTACCCTTGTCCTATAAGCTTTTTTTCTATTTAAAAACTTTTCTTTTTTACTTTTTAAACTTTTTTGTGAAAAATTAAGATGTAACACACATGTTAGCCTAGGCCTACAAATAGTTAAGATTATCAGTATCACTGTCTTCCACTTCCACATCTTGTCCCACTAGAAGGTCTTCAGGGGCAGTAATAGGCATGGAGCTGTCGTCTCCTAAGATAACAATGCCTTCTTCTGAAAAACCTTCTGAAGCACCTGCCTGGGCTATTTTACAGTTAACTTTTTTGTAAATGTAAATAGAAGGAGTATACTCTAAATTAATGATAAAAGGTACAGTGTTGTAAACATATAAACAAGTAACAGTTGTTTATCATCATCAAGTATTATGTACTGTACATAATTTTATATGTTATACTTTCATATGTCTGGCAGACAGTAGGTTTGTTTACACTGGCATCACCACGAACATGTGACTAATGCAATGACTACCACAGTAGGATGCTATGATGTCACTAGATGAAAGCAATTTTTCAGCTCCATTATAATCTTATGGGACCACCATAGTATGTGTGGTTTGTCATTAACTGAAATGTCATTATGTGGTGCATGACTGTACTTAACGAGGGTGTTTTGATCTTTTTAATAGCCAATGCAAGTTGAAGGCAAAGTAGGTATGTGTGGATATGAATAGTTCTGTCAGGTTTATTCAATCATCAACTCATCTTCCTAAAAGGAGTATGGGTCAAGTAAATGTTATTAGTAAGATTATTTTAAAAGAAAAACAGTAGCAAAAGATCCTATTAAGAAAAAAAACCCTGAAATCAGTATCTTAATTTTTTAAACTCTGACTTTTAACACCACCTATAAATGTGCTCCTGCACTACCTACGCCCCATATTTTCTTTCTTTCTCTGCACATTTGCAAGGGGATTTCAGGTACAGGTGGCAAACTGCCTTCTCACAACGTTTGCCTTCTCAGAGTGGGAAATCTCAGAATGGGAGGCAAGGCCGTGGCAACACTGCTAGTTGCACCCATTTTATAAAGTTAGTCTTGGTTGTCCTCAGAATGTTAGAGTACGGGGGGGAGGGGGGGGCATGGGCAATATAAGTAACCTTAACACTTGTACCCCCATAATACGCTAAAATAAAAAAATTAAAACAAAACAAAAACAAACAAACAAAAAGAATGTTATGGTACCATCTGTGCTTTTATAGGCCAGATGGCAGGGGCAGGGGCCAGAGGGGAGAGAGCAAGGAGTGAGGCATACATCTGGAGACCTCTGATGAAAACTGGCCCATGCGGTCTCCCTTCACTGACATGGACACTGTTGTTGGGGTGAACAGGAGGCGAGCCCAGGAACATAGTAAGACTCCCAAGAAATGTCATCTATATATAGCTGGTAGCTGCTCTAATCTCATTTCTCTAATTCTCTTCATTATTAGAATGTTCAAAATATTAACCTCACTCTGGATATTAAATTAATTTGGACAAATCACAATTGATGTCAATTAATTATACTGAAGAGCATTTCCTCTTAATGCCACAATTCACAATTTCACATAACTGTAATCTAATTATTTGCTTTAATTCATATTTAACTTATCTAAAAAGAGATGGGAGAGATTTTTCAAGAGTGTCTTTCTGCTGATAATGTTTTAATGCTTAAACAAAAGCCTTTTTACGCCAAGGTATTAAAATAATTCTTTCTTATGTTCAATGAGTTGGGTTTCAAGAGGCTCTCAGAGTCTCAACACATACCTGTTAATTCAGGCTCATTCATCACCCCTAATCCCACGACATTAAAACTCAGCAGTGTGATGGTTCTTGCAGAACATAACTTTACATGAATTATCCTCTCTGTTCGTAAAGTGAAATGTTTCATTCTCCATAGATGAGGTAAGCCCCAGGAATAATGGTAAAGTCAAAATTTGTCTTTGATGTTCTTCCATGTTCTTTTCTTTGACCTCCTGCACCCACCTCCAAATCCTCACACCCTCCAGCCACCTTCCCTACATCCCACCAGATCCAAGTTTTCTGGACTCATGCCTGACTTGAGTCTTTCCAAATTCCTGCCAGTCCTGAGTCCTGGCAGGTCACTGGAGGCCATCTGGGTGAATTCATAGTAAAGTGTTAACTGACTAATAATAGCTTGGTACATTCCTCCCAGATAATCCCAGATAATCTCAGATAATCCAGCTCTATCTTAACCAAAACCTTCCAAGTCTTAGGAATGTTTAATGGCAGGGGAAATGTTAGTTGCTCCTAGCAGACAGAGGAGACTTTTCAGAGCTCAACAAGCCCTTTAGAATTCTTTAAAGTATATGATAAACAAACAAAAACATCACAGTTCCACACCCACAATAAAGAGGCAAGAGGATTCCCAGTTTAGTCTGGTACTGATTCAATGTTTATTTTAATATTTATTGATCCCCACTGTGTGTCCCACACTGCACCAACTGCTAGAGATGAAGACACACTCTGTATTTACAAAACTTTTCCCTCCTTATTCCTCTTAAAATCATTAGTTTGCACACTTCTCTCCCCCACACCAGCCTGTCAGCTCCTCCTGGCAGATCCTCTTCATCCTTGGAAACCTAATGCCTGGCACACAGTATAAATTCAATAGTGATTGACCTAGCGATGATTGGAATGAAGAATTCCAGGTTCAAATAACATTTGAAGAATAGTGGGTCAAAAGAGGTTTCTTGGCCGGGCGCGGTGGCTCACGCCTGTAATCCTAGCTCTCTGGGAGGCCGAGGCGGGCGGATTGCTCGAGGTCAGGAGTTCGAAACCAGCCTGAGCAAGAGCGAGACCCCGTCTCTACTATAAATAGAAAGAAACTAATTGGCCAACTAATATATATAGAAAAAATTAGCCGGGCATGGTGGCACATGCCTGTAGTCCCAGCTACTTGGGAGGCTGAGACAGAAGGATCGCTTGAGCCCAGGAGTTTGAGGTTGCTGTGAGCTAGGCTGATGCCACGGCACTCACTCTAGCCTGGGCAACAAAGTGAGACTCTGTCTCAAAAAAAAAAAAAAAAAAAAAAAAAAAAAGAGGTTTCTTAGACAATTCACAGAATGGAAGAAAATATTTGCAAATTGCAAATTATAAACCTAATCAGGGACTTGTGTCCAGAATATGTAGGGAATCCTTAAAACTCAACAATAAAAAGACAAATGACCCAATTAAAAACTGGGCAAAGAATTTAAATAGACATTTTTCCAGACAATATACAAAAGATATACAGATGGCCAATAAGCACATGAAAAGATACTCAGCCTCATTAGTCATTATGGTAATACAAATCAAAACCACAATGAGATACCACTTCCTACCCACTAACATGGCTGTGATCAAAGACAATAACAAGTATTGCTGAGGATATGGACAAATCGAAACTCTCATTCACTGCTGATGGGAATGTAAGATGGTAAGAATACTTTGGAAAAAAGTTTGGAATGTCTTTAAAAAGCTAAACAGTGTTACCATATGATCCAGCAATTCCACTCCTGGGCATGTATATACCTAAGAGAAATGAAAACACATCCACACAAAACTTTGCACAGGAATGTTATAGTGGCATTATTCGTAAAAGCCAAACAATGGAAACAACCCAAATATCTATCAAATGATGAATAAACAAAATGTTGTATAGACATACCTCATTTTATTGTGCTTCACTTTGCTGCACTTTGCAGACATTGTGTTTTTACAAATTGAAAGTTTACGATATTCCTACATCAAGCAAGACTATCCAGTGCCATTTTCCAACAGCACATGCTCATTTCATATCTCTGTGTCACAATTTGGTAATTCTCACAGTATTTCAAACTTTTGCATTATTATATCTGTTATGGTCTTCTGTGATCAGTGATCTTCGATGATACTATTGTATTATTAATTGTTTTAAGGCCGGGCGCAGTGGCTCACACCTGTAATTCTAGCACTCTGGGAGGCCGAGGTGGGCGGATTGCTCGAGGTCAGGAGTTCGAAACCAGCCTGAGCAAGAGCGAGACCCTGTCTCTACTATAAATAGAAAGAAATTAATTGGCCAACTAATATATATATAGAAAAACTTAGCCAGGCATGGTGGAACATGCCTGTAGTCCCAGCTACTTGGAAAGCTGAGGCAGGAGGATTGCTTGAGCCCAGGAGTTTGAGGTTGCTGTGAGCTAGGCTGACACCACAGCACTCACTCTAGCCTGGGCAACAAAGTGAGACTCTGTCTCAAAAATAATAATAATAATAATAATTGTTTTATTCAGATCTCGCAAACTTAAAAAAAATAATTGTTTTGGGGCATCACAAACCATACCTATATAAAATGACAAACTTAATCGATAAATGTGTGTGTTCTGATTGCTCTACCAACTGCCCATTCCCCCATCTCTCTTCCTCTTCTCAGGCCTCCCAATTCCCTCAGACATAACAGTTTTGAAATTAGGCCAATTAATAATCCTACAATGGCATCTAAATGTTCAAGTGAAAGGAATAGTTGCACCTCTCTCCTCTAAATCAAAAGCTAGAAATGATTAAGCTGAGTAGAAAGGCATGCCAAAAGCCAAGATAGGCCGAAAGGTAGACTTCTTGTGCCAAACAGTTAGCCAAGTTTTGAATACGTGGGAAAAGTTCTTAAAGGAAATTAAAACTGCTACTCAGTAAACACACAAATAATAAGAAACTGGAATAGCCTTATTGCTGATATGGAGAACGTTTCGGTAGTCTGGATCAAAGATCAAATCAGACATAACATTCCCTTAAGACAAAGCCTCATCCAGAGCAAGGCCCTAACTCTCTTCAATTCTATGAAGGCCAAGAGAGGTGTGGAAGCTACAGAAGAAAAGTTGGAAGGTAGCAGAGGTTGGTTCATGGGTTTAAGGAAAAAAGCCATCTCTATAATATAAAAGTGCAAGGTGAAGCACCAAGCGCAGCTATAGAAGCTGCAGCAAGTTATCTACAAGGTCTAGCTAAGATCATTGATGAAGATGGCTACACTAAACAACAGATTTTCAATGTAGACATAACAGACTTCTATTGGAAGAAGATGCCATCTTAGACTTTCATAGCTAGAGAGGAGAAGTCAATGGGTTCAAAGCTTAAAAGGACAGGCTGACTCTTGTTAGGGGCTACTGTAGCTGATGACTTAACTGAAGCCAATGGACGTTGACCATTCCAAAAATCCTAAGGCCCTTCAGAATTTTGCTAAATCTACTCTGCCTGTGCTCTACAAATAGAACAACAAAGCCTATAAACAGACAGCACATCTGTTTATAACATAGTTTACTGACTATTTTAAGCCTACTGTTGAGACCTGCTGCCCAGATAAAAATATTCCTTTCAAAATGTTACTGTTCATTGATGATGCAACTAGTCACCCAAGAACTCTGATGGAAATGTTCAAGAAGATTGATATTTTCATGCCTGCTGACACAACATCCATTCTGCAGCCCGTGGATCAAGGAGCTATTTCAACTTTCACGTCTTACTGCTTAAGAAATACTTTTCATAAGGCTATAGATGCCAGAGACAGTGATTCATCAGATAGATCTGGGCAAACCTAATTGAAAACCTGCTGGAAAGGAGTCAGCATTCTAAATGCCATTAAGAACTTTTGTGATTCATGGAGGAGGCTAAAATATGAACATTAACAGGAATTTGGTTGATTCCAGCCCTCATGGATGACTTTGAGTCTTGACTTCAATACTTCAGCAGAGGAAGTATACAGATGTGATGGAAATACGAAGAGAACTAGAATTAGAAGTGGAGCCTGGAGATGTGACTGAATTGCTGCAATCTCATAACATTTGAATGGATGAGGAGTTGCTTCTTGTAGATGAGCAAAGAATGTATTTTCTTGATATTTTCGTGGTGAAAATGCTGAATTGTTGAAATGACAACAAAGGATTTAGAATATTACATAAACTTAATTGATAAAGCAGCATCAGGGTTTGAGAGGATTGACTCCAATTTTGAAAGAAATTCTACTGTGGGTGAAATGCTATCAAACAGCATCTCACGCTACAGAGAAATTTTTTATGAGAGGAAGAGTCAGTTGATGCTACAAACTTCATAGTTACCTTGTTGCCACAGCCTCCTCCCAATCTTCAGCAACCACCACCCTGATCAGTCATCAGCCATCAACATTGAGGCCAGACCCTCTATCAGCAAAAAGATTAAGGCTCACTGAGGGCTCAGATGATCATTAGCATTTTTAGCAATAAAGTTTTAATTAAGATATGTACATTTTTGATGTAATGCTATTGCACACTTAATAGACTACTGTACAGCGTAAACATACCTCTTATATGCACTAGGAAACCAAAAAATCATGTGACTTGCTTTATTGTGATATTCACTTTGTCTCAGTGGTCTGGAACCAAACCTGCAATATCTCCAATTTTTTATACAATGAAATACTATTTGACAATAAAAGGAATGAAGGTCTGACACATGCTACAACATGGATAAATCTTGAAAACATTATGCTAACTAAAACAATCCAGTCACAAAGTACCACATAGCGTATGATCTCATTTATATAAAATGCCTAGAATAGGCAAGTCCATAGAGACAGAAAGAAGTTTAGGGACTTCCAAGGCCTGCAGGGAGGGGAGAATGGGGAGTGACTGCTAGTGGGTAAGGGTTTTTGTGGTGATGAAAATATCCTAAAATTATTGGTTGATAAGGTACTTCTGGGTGGTAAAAAAAAAAAAAGAGAGAGAGAGAAATAAATTTAAAAATAAATAAAAGAAAATATCCTAAAATCAGATAATGGTGATAGTTGCACAGCTCTATAAATACACTAAAAATCACCAAATCATATAATTTAAGAGGTATTTCATGGTATGTGAATTATGTCTCAATAAAGCTGTTATTTAAGAAGTTTCTCTCCCATAGGATTTCTCAGTGGGTAATAAATCCTCAAGATGGGGATATGATTTATGTTGAAAATACATGGTACAGCCTAAAGAGGGTGACTGTCCTGATTTGCCTGAGATGAGGGCACATTCCCGAATGCAGAACTTTCAGTGCTAAAACCAGTGAAGTTCTTGGCAAACCATGCAATGTTTAGGATATACATATGCTAAAAAACTGTCAATGTTTATCTGAAATTTAACTAGGCATTTTTATATTTTTATTTGCTACATCGGGTAACCCTAGTTTTACAAGATGATGCAATTCACTCAGATCAAGTTGAAGCAGACAGCTAGAATTAAGACAAAAAGCAAAGAGGGACCAAAGGAGTTTGAAGGTAAGGAAAATAATTCCCAAAGCGTTTTCTAACCTTGGCCAAGACTATGACAAGGTGGTTTTGCCGAGGTCCCTTTTCAAAACATTCTGACTAACAATCTCTCATTTCTAAAATATATATCAAAAAGTTGATATTGGAGGACTCTTAAAAAATTAATATCAATAAATAGTTACATGAAATACTGTGTTTCTTAAAGGCATTTCATCTTGGATAAAGCTGAAATTAAGCTTCCTCCTGGCAGCTGAGTGCATGATGAATTGTATTATAAGTATGTCTATTTTTAGCCCACTAGTGCATTGGCAGACAGGCTGTTAAAAATAGAAGCAGGCCTAGTAGAGTACAGAAGCCCGGGGAGCTATTCCTTGCTGATTAATGAAAATGAAGCCGGTTCTCTGAGCCTAAATGGTTGGAGGGAACGGTAGGTGCAGCTGTGATCAGGTTACAAGGCAGTGGCTTGTAATTTAGAAAGTAGCGTGTAATGTGTCACTGAGGGATATAGCTCCAATGGGAGTTTCCTGGAATTGCTCCGATAATGGGAGTAAAGGGTTCGTGTGTCTGATCAGGTGTAGTATTTTAAGAATCTTTCCTAAGTCCCTCCCAGGGAGCTGTCACTCAATTCATAGTTCTCTCCGTGACTTCTCAGCACCCCAGGTTCGCAGCCACCAGGGGGCACCAAAGCAGCCCATCCTGGAGGAAAGCGCGAGCCTCCCCGGTCACTGAAATTCCCTGCGGAGCGCGCAGCAGATCAGTCATGGACCGCCCGCTGGGCCTCCGTGCCCTGGCCGTGGGGTTTCCGCAGCGCAGCACTGTAGTCGGCCGTGTGGACTTGGAGTCGCCCAGACCAGGGGTCCAGGCCTAGCCCTGCCACTTAAACCCTTTAATCCCCAAACAGGAATAACAAAAGGTGGTAAGAATTAAATGAGATAGGGCCCGGAAAGTGCTCAGTACCTAACAGCGTACCAGATGTGTGGTAAGTGCTCAGTTCCTCGGTCCACCCAGCAGTCTGGAGTTCCGGTGCTAACAGTACAGAGAAGGCGTCAGCTTCCCTTCCTTTCTATTCTGTTACTTTCGCTTTTTGTTTTTGAGACATAGCCTCACTCCGTCACACTGGGTACAGTGCAGTGGTGTCATCATAGCTCACTGCAACCTCAAACTCCTGGGCTCAAGCCATCCTCCTGCCTCAGCCTCCCGAGTAGCTGGCACTATAAGGTGTGCGCCACTACGCCTAGCTAATTTTTCTATGTTTTGTAGAGATGGGGGTCTAGCTCTGGCTTAGGCTGGTCTCGAACTACTGGCCTCCTAGATTACTAGGATTACAAGCGTGAGCCACCACGTCGGCCCCTTTCTATTATGGGCTTTCTTACTCCCTTCCTATCTCTTTCCACAGGGACACTCTGACACCCATTTTGTTCTCTGTTAGTTCAAAGGTCTTCATTTTGACAGCTCCCCACGCATGTCCTCCTCAGATATGTCCTGTGACCCCCAAAGTCCTGTCCAATGCTCTCTACCTCAGTATTTCCTAGGGTGATTCACAAGCCACCTGCATCAAATCATCTGGACCCCCCAAGTTGAAATTTCTGGGGATGGAACCTAGGAATCTGCATTTTAATGAGCTATCTCAGTGAATCTTATGGATAATAAAGCTGGAGAATCTCTGCCATATTCTTTTTTTTTTTTTTTTTTTTTTTTTGAGACAGAGTCTTGCTTTCTTGCCTAGGTTAGAGTGAGTGCCGTGGCGTCAGCCTAGCTCACAGCAACCTCAGACTCCTGGGCTTAAGCAATCCTACTGCCTCAGCCTCCCGAGTTGCTGGGACTACAGGCACGAGCCACCATGCCCGGCTAATTTATATATATATATATATATTAGTTGGCTAATTAATTTCTTTCTATTTTTTATAGTAGAGACGGGGTCTCGCTCAGGCTGGTTTTGAACTCCTGACCTTGAGCAATCCGCCCGCCTCGGCCTCCCAGAGTGCTAGGATTACAAGCGTGAGCCACCGCGCCGGCCTCTGCCATATTCTTAGTGAGTCTGTTTTAAATAGAAAGAGCATATAGTACAGGCTGATCTCAACCAGCTGTTAGGAGGGAAATTAGCTGATTATCTGATTAAAGTAATTCACACTGAACTGTGAAGAACAAATAAACTCTCTTTTCAGGAGAATTTGCATTCTGACATTTTGCAAACCTTAATAAATTTCCAATTAGCAAAATGTGTGGCATGGATATTTAAAGAAAAACGACCTCACCAGTGACCCAAGCCTCAAGAGACACCTTTATATGCACGTGAAAAGCAAGGGGTCTGTACTTAGCAGCCCATTCCTCCTACCCTAGAGCCACCTGAAATTCAGCCCCAAGGATGCCCACTGGTGGAGAGGAGGAGAAAGGGTAGAGAGGGAGTCGAAAGAGGAGGGGAAGGAGAACCCCCTCAAATATCCCACCTCCACAGAACTCAGTGCTAAAGGCTTGTGTAGATGCAGCATGGGCTGATGAAAACCTGACCCAGTCACTGTCCACTCCACCCCAGGGAAGATCACAAGTGAGACTTCAAGTTTATTTGTATTTAGGTAATTTTTTTAACATGGAGCTGCCCAGTTGATAGAGGAGTGGTAGTAGCCCCCTTGCTCCTCTTTGGGGCTCCCAGAGTTTCTTCCTCCCTCCCAAGGTGGGTTGGCATAGGTCCCAGTCCTTGGGCTTTCCCCTTGATCTTTCTACAGTGCCTCTGTGAATCCTCCCAATCTGGTGGTTTTAAATACCCATCTATACAATAATCGGATGACTCCCAAATATGTATCTCCAGTCCCAGTCTCTCCGTTGAATTCCAGATCTTTAAGTGTCTAACAGCCTATTCTCTATCTCCACCTGGATATCTGATTTTTCCCCCAAAATTTTCTCCCTCAACGTTCCCCATCCCAGTAAATAGCACCCCCTCACCCAAATGAACCAAAACTTTGGGAGTCATCGTGAGTTTTTTCTCTCTCTCTCCCTCCCCCTTTCTCCTCTACCTCCCTCTTCCTCCTCTCCCTCTCCCTCCCCCGTCCCCCTCTCCCCTCTCCCCCCACCCCACGCAGGCACGCACGCACACACACACACATCCCTCATCCACAGTGATCAAATCATACTAACTCTGCTTTAAAAAAATGCATCGGGAATCTGAGCCCTCTCCCACCTCCACCACTCCCAGCCTGGCCCAAACCAGCATCATGTCCCATCCAGACCACTTTATTGCCTCCTAACTGCCCCCCTGCTTCCACACTCACTCACTCACAGCCTTTAACAACATAATTCTCATCATCTCCTTCCCCTTTCTCCATCCTTCAATGACTTCCCATTGCATTAAGAATAAATTCAAAATGCCTTTCCATGGCCCAGGAGTCCTGCACCTAGATGGCCCATCTCCTGTCTCCAGCTCTGCTGACTTCTTGGCTGATGCCTCACCTGGAAGGTGCACATGCCCTAGATAACCTCTCCCTCACTTCATTCAGGGAAACCATACCCAACCACCTGCTCCAAAATAGCAGCTGTCCTCTTACCCCAATTTTTTTTCACAGCATTTAAAACTACCAGATGTATTACCTGTGTATTTGTTTATTATGTATCTCTCCATTTCAATGTGAGTTCTGTGAGAGCTGGGACTTACTGTCTTTTGTCCACCCCCATACCCCACACCCAGAAGAGTGCCTGGACATCATATGGGCTCAATTAATATTTGTTGGTTGAAGGAGGAAGGAAAACTAGGAAAATTGCAAATGTAAATAAGGATGGCTACTGAATGGTGGCTCAAACGTTGCATCTAAGGTTTTATTTATTAGGAGAGTTGGAAGAAAGAATGAAGCTACTGGTTCCTCTCTATGCTTTCCCTGTGTTGTTTTATAAGGGTTGCTCAAAGATAAGACATGTCCCTATTTCATTCCAATAAAGGGTCATTTCTGAAGTTCAGGACCTGTTCTTTTCACACATTAAGAGAAAACTCTTCTGTATTGTACATTCTAAGTGCTCAAAAATTATGCATTTACGATGACCAAATCACAAACTCAGATTTTACCCATTTGCTATACATAAAACAGAGCTAATGAGATTAGGCAATAGGAAGCTTTTCTATTGTGAAATGATATTAATGGAGTCTCCCGTGGGCTAAGCTGCTCTCCCTAAAAGTTAAGCACATTCCAGAAATCACATTAAAACTCTCTCAGGGCTCCCTGGATCTCCAGGGTCAGGGGAAGGGAAGGCAGGCTGATGTGGCTTCACAAAGCAGCCCACTTGCTCTCGACATTTAACTGTGGATTTCAGAGAATCTGCTTTGTAATTTTCATCCCGTGTCTGAAAGTGAAAAAAAAAAAAAACCCATAGTGTTTTTCTCTTTTCATGCCAAAGCTCGTTATGTGGGCCGCCATTCCCCCATAAATGCCACCCACAACAATGGGCATTAGTGCCCACCAGGGGCACATCAGCGTTAGCTCCACAGTGCGTAGCCAAGGGCTAAACAATTCCTGTATAGGAAATTACTGAAGGGAAAGGAAAATAACTGTCTACTATATGAGAATATTATCTTAGCATGGGTTCCCCCATAGGCAGACCCTGAAACAAAGACTTAAGTGTAAGTCATTTGTTTAGGAAGAGATTCCAGAGAACACAGGTAGGGGATGAAAAAGTGAGACAGGAAGAGGAAGGCGGCCAGTAAAGGGAGTGTCATCAAGCAAGTCACCGATGGGATGACTGGAGTGTAATCCCACTGCAGAACTCTGAGAGTCCAGGGGCAAGGGGGGTGGTATTTATACATCAATTACTAATCATTGAGGACTGCAGGGAATGTTGATTCTCTGCCTGCCATCCTGCCCCATGGGTAAGTAGAGGGGTCTCTGGGGCCAGAGGAAGTTCTCTGGCAAAAAGACGCAGAGGCTGGCAGTTGAACATTGGCCCAGTGGGTACTGAACTGGGAAAGCCCAAACAGAAAGGGCAGAGAACCGACAGCCTCTGCCACAAGTACTGGCTTTTCCAAAAAGCATTTTCTGAGAATGGAAATAAAGTCATCTTATATACGAGCAAAGTTTAACAGGAAAACTCTGACATGATTTCAGTGAGAACTGAAATCTTGGAAATATGTTTGGAAGCAGGTAGGTCATCTTGGTTCAAGTTCAGTGGACTAGATCAATTGGAGGGGTTTTCAGAGCTGGTTTGGGTTTAGTTTGTGACAATTGTCAACAGCTCGAGAGTCGCAATAAGTGACAAAGAGCAGGTTTGGTGTATCTGACTGGAGACAGCAGCCCTTCCTGCCTTCCCTTCTGGAAGCTGGCACTTCCTCCTGGTGGGGGATGACCCTTATTTATAGAGCCACTCTGTCCACTCTTTCAAGACCCACACCTCAGATGCGTGTATACACATATCCGTGCTCACTTGGGGGACCATGATGTTAGAGACACAGCATTGATGAACTCATTTTCATGTTCCGTCATATTTTTAAGACACCCCTTCAAACAGTAAACAATCTAATTATGTAAAAATATGTAATTATGTAAAAATATATAATAGATACACACAGAATGCCTGGCTAATGTTGACATGTAGGGGCTGAAAATCAGCAGCTAATTGGTTGCATGTCCTTTCAAACTGACCATCAGTCCCTCCCAGTCAGTGGATTCTGAACACTTGCCTGGCGAAAACATCTTTGCCCAAAGCCAAGGTAAACCACCAACGGGAAGGAAACGATTTCAGGCCAGAGACCACAGTAGAAATGGCAGAGAAGCCAGGTTCTCCGAAAACCTTCCGTAGATGGCCTGCTGGGGGCCAAGCTGGCATGCCGGGTTTAGGTGGACGGTGAGGACCACCTTTACGCTTTGTCCATTCGTGTGGTTCTTACCTGAAATAGAGATTGAGGTGGCTCCCAAGAAGGTGCTAGCAGGGGACTAGGCCTGTGGGGTGCTGCTGGTACTTTCCTGCCTCACAGGCTGATGAGGACAGACACATGGCAGTGTGAAGCCCACCAGCAGTGTCCCCATCTCCCCCACTTTGTGCTGCCACAGAGTAGTTGGTCACTGAAGGGTTCATATTTGTTTAAATCTCCCATAGTAGATTATAGATGCCACTGTTGCAGCCATGAGAACAAACCTATGGAGCCTTTTTGCAGATTTGAGTGCCTTACATACTTGCACCCCAACTTTCCTCTCATATCAGAGACATCAATTGCCAAATTAAAGGTCTATTTTGAATGGTTCTTGTCTTAGTCCATTTTGCATTGATATAACAGAGTATCACAAAAAATTGATTTCTTAGGATTCTGGAGGCTGGGAAGTCCAAGGTTGAGGGGCCTGCATCTGGTGAGGGCCTTCTTGCTGCTTCATAACATGTCAAAGGGCAAGAAACATGCCAAGATGAGGGGAAAACAGGTCAGGTTGTATCCTTTTACTAGGAGATGACTCCTACAGATAACAGCATTAATCCATTCATGAGGGCAGAATGCTCATAACCTGATCACCTCTTAAATACCCCACCTCTTTTTTCTTTTCTTTTCTTTTTTTTTTTTTTGAAACAGAGTCTCACTCTGTTGCCCGGGCTAGAGTAAGTGCCCTGGCGTCAGCCTAGCTCACGGCAACCTCAAACTCCTGGGCTCAAGCAATCCTGCTGCCTCAGCCTCCCGAGTAGCTGGAATTACCAGCATGTGCCACCATGCCCAGCTAATTTTTTCTATGTATATTAGTTGGCCAATTATTTTCTTTCTATTTCTAGTAGAGACGGGGTCTCATTCTTGCTCAGGCTGGTTTCGAGCTCCTGACCTTGAGCAATCCACCCCGCCTTGGCCTCCTAGAGTGCTAGGATTACAGGCCTGAGCCACCACACCCCGGCTTAAATACCCCACCTCTTAACATCATTACAATGGCAATTAAATTTCAACCTGATTTTTGGAGGGGACATTCGAACCATAGCAGTCCCTGAATTGGCATTCTCTTGTGTTGACCAAGAGCCACTGCCCTGAATCACAAATAAAATCAAGGCCTGGGCAGAGGTTGGGAAGCCTCTCTAAGAACCAGAAATCTGTTCTCTGTGGAAGAAGGATGTCCTATTACAGTGAGCAAGCAATGGACAAATGAGAAATGACAAGTGCTGCTGGGAACATTATTTAGCCCTCCTATCTGTGACAGCCACCAAAGCAACAATGACAAAAAGAGGTATGGTGTAGACAGGTTGATGGGAAATGTCTGGGGATAGGGGCCGTGGGGGGCGGGGGGGAGCAGCACTTAGAGTGACTTAAACAGCCTCTACCCTGTTCTACCCTGTTCCAGGATCTCACTAGACTCATTGAATCACTTTGAACACAAGTTAATCCTGCTACCGGCATCTAAGAAAAAGAAATTGGGAGTTATCCTTTCATATTGGTGACTTCTTGCCGTCCTTATGAAAGTGTTCTTCTTTGGCAATACTTTGTATACTGATCACAGCTTTTCTTTTCAACGCTCATTCATTCATTCAACAAGAATGCACTGAGTAATATATTGAGGAATACATTGGTGTATGTGAAGGTACGAAAAGGGATTTAGAAATACGCAGATGGCTGTCTGTCTGGTGTGCTCAGGGTCTTCGGACCATCTCCTAATCACTCTCTTACAGCAGCAAACATAAATCTGTGAAGACATACAAGATGGCAGAAAGTTTAACTTTCTTTTCTTACCAATGCATTTAATTTTCAGAATGATAGTAGCACATTTTTTCATAGTTAGAAAAGTAACCCATGCTGAGCTTAGTGTAAAAAAAGAAAAAGAAAAATTGGACAATTTTTTAATGTCTGACTGTTTTTCACAAAGTGAAAAATATCCTACCTCTACCATTCAGAGCTTCACTAACATCATATTATGAGGTAGAGTCTTCTGTGGTTTTTTGTATGCATATACAAATAAATATATTTGGTTTTCAAAAATAGGATCACATTATACATGCTATTTCATATCCTGCTTTTTTCATTTAATATGTCATGATGTCACTCATTTAATATAGATCTACATACTCATTTTATTTAATTATTTATTTTTTTGAGACAGAGTCTCGCTTTGTTGCCCAGGCTAGAGTGAGTGCCGTGGCGTCAGCCTAGCTCACAGCAACCTCAAACTCCTGGGCTCGAGTGATCCTTCTGCCTCAGCCTCCCGGGTAGCTGGGACTACAGGCATGCGCCACCATGCCTGGCTAATTTTTTATATATATATCAGTTGGCCAATTAATTTCTTTCTATTTATAGTAGAGACGGGGTCTCACTCTTGCTCAGGCTGGTTTCGAACTCCTGACCTTGAGCAATCCGCCCGCCTCGGCCTCCCAAGAGCTAGGATTACAGGCGTGAGCCACAGCGCCCGGCCCTGGCTAATTTTTTCTATATATAATTTTAGTTGGTCAATTAGTTTCTTTCTATTTTTAGTAGAGGCGGGGTCTCACTCAGGCTGGTTTCGAACTTCTGACCTTGAGCGATCCACCCTCCTTGGCCTCCCAGAGTGCTAGGATTACAGGCGTGAGCCACCACGCCCGGCCTACATACTTATTTTAAATGGCTGTATAATAGTACCACAACCTATTTAACCAATCTCTTATTTAGGCACTATTTTTTGCAATGATAAATAGCCTTATGTGTACAACTTTGTTGTATTGTTGTCATAATATATTCAGAGCATTTTTTACCAATATGTATTAAATGCTATTCATTGGACTTCAAGCACATGACTCAGTATTAACTGAGTCGCCAGTCTCTGTCTGTGCACAGCACAGGAAGAAGTAGGGTGATAGGCAAGACCATCTTAAGACTCAGAGCTGTCTGGGGGAGTCATATCAAAGCAGAATGCTCAAGAAAACAACAGAGCCAGATCTTGTTAGTCTTTGCTTTGTGTTATCCTTAGAGTGGTGTGGATGCTACTCAGAGTCATAATCGTTGAATTGGTTTTCCCACTGGAAAAATGTAATTAATGATATTACCTGTCACATAGGGGTGTTTGTGGGTATCGAACAGCATAATATATGTAAAGCACTTAGCACAATGCCTGGAAAAAAAATTAGTGCTCAGTAAAGGTAGCTATTATCCTCATAGAGAAATCTCAAAGTCCCAGTCAATCGTCTTGCAGGAAAAAAGGATCACAGCTGATTTCTAAGCTTTAAGGTGATGTCTTTACCTGGGACATGATTTGACTCTAAGTATGACCACATCCACGAAAGAGAATCTTCTCCCGAGGTTCAGTCTGCTGGCACCTTCACTCCTCATTCCAGCCAAAGGCTTACCCCAAATGGAGTTGTATTTCCTGCATCCTTGGTGCCTATAAAACCCTCAAGAGTTATTTCTAATTGCTTAATTCCAAATAAACTCTGAGAAACTATATGGATTTCTTATTTTAGTATTTGTCAAAATAAGAGAAACTTCACAGGGAGGTCTTAGAAACTTTTCTCAGCTCTACTCTATTTCTTCTCCTCTCTGTCTCTTCCCACAGAAGATGAACATTAAATGTTGACCTTATTCCTCAAAGACACCTGGCAAAATAGGTATTATGTCCATTTTACAGATGAGAAAATCAAAGGTATAGTAATTAAATGACTTGGCCACATGTAGGAAGTGGCCCACCAGGATTCAAACTTCCATCAGGCTGATTCCAAAGCCCAGGTGCTAATAATCTTAAACTTGAGAATGTGCATGAGAATCACCTGGGGAGCTTGATGCTGACTCAGGTGGGACTCTGCAATCGGCATATTCACAAATGCCCAGGTGATTGAGATCCAAGAAGGTACCGGGCCACAATTAGAGAAACACAGTCCCTGGCCATACGGCATTCATAGTCCAGTTTCTGAGGCAAGGTTCACCTAAGGCCATAGGATGTTCTTCTCCTGGACATGACCAAAATAGCTTTCCTGAAACGTCAGTACACCTTGCAATTAAGCTGTGTGCATATTTTAGATATTTGTCAACTTATGAAATGGATCCCAGGCCAGAGTTGGGACACACCTGTTTACTGCATGATTCTGCTGTAACTGTTGAAGTCTTCTTTATCATCACCCCAGGGTACAGTCAAATCAGTTCTGGTGACCTTTTCTTCTCTCAAATCCTAATCATCTGTCCCCCAGGCCAAATTATCTTACACTCTACTGACCCAGTTAGCTTTCCTACTTCATAACAGGTTCCTATTGCTTTAAGTCAGTGTGAGAGAACTGGCAAATTGGGAAGATTTGTGACACTGCATTCAGGAGGCAGCGTGGGACAGATCAGTAGTTTTCAAACTAGATCCCATCAGCCCTTAGGGAGCAGCAGCACATGTGCAACATAGGGGGGGGGGGAAGAGAAAAGCCCGAACAGGGAGGAGTTCTGGGCCCTTCACTGGAGTAGCCACACTCAATTCTCCTTCACATACAAAAGTGGGATTCCTGGGCCGGGCGCGGTGGCTCATGCCTCTAATCCTAGCTCTCTGGGAGGCCAAAGCGGGCAGATTGCTCGAGGTCAGGAGTTCGAAACCAGCCTGAGCAAGAGCAAGACCCCCGTCTCTACTATAAATAGAAAGAAATTAATTGGCCAACTAATATATATAGAAAAAATTAGCCGGGCATGTTGGCACATGCCTGTAGTCCCAGCTACTTGGGAGGCTGAGGCAGTAGGATTGCTTGAGCCCAGGAGATTGAGGTTTCTGTGAGCTAGGCTGATGCCATGGCACTCACTCTAGCCTGGGCAACAAAGTGAGACTCTGTCTCAAAAAAATAAAAAAAAGTGGGATTACTAAAAGATTCACTTGAAAAAAGCTTTTCAACAAAAGGTCAGGAGGACAACTGGAAAACCGGTAGAGAAAGAACCCTAGATGCAAGAGCTGGATGCTAATCTTCTTCAGCTAACTAGCTAGACAACCTGAGCAAATTGCTTCATCTCTCTGGGCCTCAGGGTACTTAAGCTGCAAAAAGAAAAAAAAAAAAAATTGATGCCTGTCTTAATCTGCGAGGGCTGCCATAACAAAATACCACATACTTAAGTGGTGGCTTAAACACAGAAATTCATTTTCTTACAGTTCTGAAGGCTGGATGTCCAAGATCAAGGTGTGGCAGGTTTGGTTTTTCCTGAGGCCTCTCACTTTGGCTTGTAGATGGTCATCTTCTTGCTGTGCCCTCCATGTGGCCTTTTCTCTGTGCACACATGTATCTGATGTCTCTTCCTCTTCTTATAAAGACACCAGTCATATTGGACTAGGGCTCCATCCTTAAGATCTTATTTTACCTTAATTACCTCCTTAAAGACCATATCTCCAAATATAGTCACATTGGGGGTTTAGGCTTCAACATTTGAATTTTAGGGGCCACAATTCTGTCCATACAATGCCTAAGCTTCCTTTCAATAAACACCAGAGGTTTGTTGAGCAGCTACTATATGTCGGGCCCTGATCTGGGTGCTTGAGACACAGAGATTTATCCAAAGGGGACCTTGTCTGAATGAGCCAATCAGATATGCCACCAAGAGTGAGCCCGATCTCGTCGTCTGATCTCGGAAGGTAAGCAGGGTCGGGCCTGGTTAGTACTTGGATGGGAGAAGTACTAACCCTGCACTTGAGGAGCTCACTGTCCGAAAGGACAAGGTGATCTCTGATAAGGGATGATTTGGAGACCCGTGAAAAAGAAGAGAGCAGTTCAGGAAATGCAAGGTGTGAGATGAAATGTGAGACATGAGGAGGTGATCACCAGTTAGAAAAGTGGAGGAAGAGCATTTCCTGCAGAAGGAGCAAAAGCATAAAGGCAGGGCATGGCTGGGTCACATTCAGGAGGTAAGAGTGCAGTATGAGGCGGGGAACCCGAGAAGAGAGGCTGGAGCAGTGAGAGGGGAAGGCCACAGAAGACCTCATGGACTGTGCTAAGCACTTGGACATATTCAGGAGCAAAGCATCACCTCTAAAAAATTTTAAGCTGAAGAACAATCTGTTCACTTCTGCATTTTAGAAAGCCCTAAAATTCTGCAGTGCAGCCTGTCTCTGGCTCTCCATTACTGCTCATCATTTGTGGTTACCCAGTGTCAGCCAGTGGGTGATGTATGTGGCACAGCTACTAAATGCGTTAACTCTTGGTTCCTTCTCTCAGGGCTATTGGGGTTGGGAATGTTCATTATATCTTGGTTACAAATTGCCTTGGACTGGTCTCTGCAGTCCACTTCCCGTTGGTCTAGAGAGGAAGCATACATCACATTTGAATGTCTTGTTGCTTTACAACAAACACCCACAAGGGTAATTAGGATCAGGACTATTAAATTTGTGGTAATAAAGGCCTGTAAAGCCTCATGATCCTGAACTCTCTGCCTGCTAAAGATTCACTCAAGACCATAGGTCCACACACTGCAAACAAGAGCCTTACAGCTTCCTGGAGGAGAGAATGTGCTTATGGTTTTAAAAACCTGTACCTTACCATGATATCACTGAAGCTGTAGAGTAGTTAGAAAAAAGAAAGGGGAACATCAGTTGGGTTTTGGTAGGTAACTATTAATATTCTACCTATTAATAACACTGATTTTAGTGCTTTTTGAGAAATTTTCAAAAGACAGTCTCTTTCCTATTGTAAATTCTCTGCTAAAAGAGAATAGATGGCCGGGCGCGGTGGCTCACGCCTATAATCCTAGCACTCTGGGAGGCCGAGGAGGGCAGATTGCTCAAGGTCAGGAGTTCGAAACCAGCCTGAGCAAGAGCAAGACCACGTCTCTACTATAAATAGAAACAAATTAATTGGCCAACTAATATATACAGAAAAAATTAGCCAGGCATGGTGGCGCATGCCTGTAGTCCCCGCTATTCAGGAGGCTGAGACAGAAGGATTGCTTAAGCCCAGGAGTTTGAGGTTGCTGTGAGCTAGGCTGACGCCATGGCACTCACTCTAGCCTGGGCAACAAAGCAAGACTCTGTCTCAAAAAAATAAATAAATAAAAGAGAATAGATGATACATAAAGCAATTAGATGCACAAACACAGAAATACCAATATACAATGTTCAAATAATATAATTAATAACAAAATCTTCTCCCAACCTAGAAAACCTTTTCAGGTTTATTACTGAATAAGAATTAAACCAAGGCCGGGCGCGGTGGCTCACGCCTGTAATCCTAGCACTCTGGGAGGCCAAGGCGGGCGGATTGCTCCATGTCAGGAGTTCGAAACCAGCCTGAGCAGGAGCGAGACCCTGTCTCTACTATAAATAGAAACAAATTAATTGGCCAACTAATATATATAGAAAAAATTAGCTGGGCATGGTGGCACATGCCTGTAGTTCCAGCTACTTGGGAAGCTGAGGCAGAAGGATTGCTTGAGCCCAGGAGTTTGAGGTTGCTGTGAGCTAGGCTGATGCCACGGCACTCACTCTAGCCTAGGCAACAAAGTGAGACTCTGTCTCAAAAAAAAAACACAGAATTAAACCAGAATGTGATGCACATCACAGTCAATTTGCTAAGATATTGCAAAGACAGAAAGAAACCTCACTCTTTAACATAGCCATGCAGATACAACCCATTATGTACAAGTTCTCAGGTAAATAATAACTAGTCCTCAAGTAAGTAGACTTGGCAGCACCATTTATTACACATATAGCATCCTAAATTCACCTGGTAATTGAGGGTAACCATCTGTATTAGTTAACTGGTTCTATACAGGCCGGGTATGGTAGCACACATCAGCACTTTGGGAGGCTGAGGCGGGAGGTCTGCTTGAGGCCGGGAGTTCAAAACCAGCCTAGACAACATAGCAAGACCCCATCTCTACAAAAAAATAAGAAAAATTAGCCAGGTGCAGTTTCGTGCTATAGTCCCAGCTACTTGCGAGGCTGATTCAAGAGGATCAACTTGAGCCCAGGAGTTCAAGGCTGCAGTGAGCTAGGATTGTGCCACTGCACTCCAGCCTGGGTGACAGAGCAAGACCCTGTCTCAAAAAAAAATGGTTTTATATTAAATACAAAGGAAAAATAAACTTGACATAAGGTAGTTTTACAACTGGAAGCAAGGCCCCCACCAAAGTTAGCCTCCTACCCTCGCATAGAAACTGGGAGAGAGAATTATCTCCCTTGGTGTTTACATTTCAAAGAGATGGCTCCCAGGTCTTCAGAAAGACATGCCTGGGTCATAAAGCTGGCAAGAGCCTTATTTAGCTTTTTAAAAGATTTGCACATATTTCAGTTTAACAAAGGAACACCTTTCTAAGCTAACCTTTAGAATATGTTATTAGAACATGTTTCTTTCTCCTAATAGGCCAAGCAGAGAAGCCCAGCAGTAAAAAGCAAATGTAAGCTTGCTTTCTTTAAGATGCATCATAAACTGGGTATTTTTTTTTAAGTGAAAGGAAAAGTTTGGTGGAGAAAAACATTTGCAAGCAAACATTGAGAATATGTTATTAGAACATGTCTCTTTCTTCACTGGCTCATTACACAGGTTACATATACAGCCATGGCAGGCAAATGGACGCATGCTTTCTTAAAGATGCATCACAAGCTGTTTTCTTTCAGTGAAGAAGCGTTTGACAAAGAGACACCTTTCTAAACTAACTTTAGACAGTGTTATTAGAATGTGTCTTAAAACACACACACGTTTCAAAGTGACAGAGAAAGAACTTACAAGTTTTCTAAAGTAAATGCTCTAAGAAAAGGAAGGGAGGGAGAAGTCTCTCTCTATTTTCAACAAGGAGAATTAAGCTTCTTTTTTTCTTATTTTTTATTTATTTATTTATTTATTTTTGTGAGACAGAGTCTCACTCTGTAGCCTGGGTTAGTGCCGCGGATGGTGTCAGCTCACAGCGACCTCAAATTCCTGGGCTCAAGCTATCCTCCTGCCTCAGCCTCCCGAATAGCCGGGACTACAGGCACGCGCCACTGTGCCCAGCTAATTTTTTCTATTTTTAGTGGTTTGGCTAATTTTCTTTCTATTTATAGTAGAGGCAGGGTCTCGCTCTTGCTCAGGCTGGTTTCAAACTCCTGAGCTCAAGTAATCCTCCCACCTCGGCCTCCCAGAGTGCTAGGATTACAGGCGTGAGCCACCATGCCCGGCCTGAATTAAGCTTTTTATGTTTAATTTTTATTTGGCCTTACAGGATCAAGGTAAAAATCCAACCCCAAACAATATTAATAATAATCATGCTAACAACAGGAGTAGTTAACCTATGATCATGCTTGCTATGTAAGTTAACTTATTTAATGCTCACAGCAGCTCTGTGAGGGAGACTGGTCTTATCGCCATTTACACATGAGGAAACTGGGCCCAATAACATGCCAAGGACATGGAGCTAGTAAGTGTCAAAGTTGAGCCACACCGGGTAGTCTGGCCCCACTGTCCCAAATCTGAACCTCTGGGCCATGCTATCTCAGGGAAAAGTAAATGCTTACATGATTTCTTGTTTAGTATATATTAATATATTATTTCTGGAATGAGACAGTGTAAGTTACACTGTTGTGCACTTTTTAAAAATACTACCAACATGTATTGACTATGAATATTTAGTCATAATCACCTTATAAGCATAATTTCAATCAATCTTTAGTACAGCTTTGAGAAGGGGGTACCCCCACCTTTTGAATGGAGAAATTGAAGATATATTAAAGAACTTCTCTAGTGTTACTCAGCCAGTAAGTGGTGGTATTAGGGTTCAAAGCCAGAGAGAATGGTTCATGAACACACACATTTAACCACTGAACTATAGGCCTCCAAGAAAACCAGAAAACTTACATTATCAAAGAAGGACAATTGACTCTTTTTTTTTTTTTTTTTTTTTTTTGAGACAGAGTCTCACTCTGTTGACCAGGCTAGAGTGCATGCTGTGGCGTCAGCTTAGCTCACAGCAACCTCAAACTCCTGGGCTCAAGCAATCCTTCTGCCTCAGCCTCCCAAGTAGCTGGGACTACAGGCATGTGCCACCATGCCCGGCTAATTTTTTTCTATATATTTTTAGTTGGCCAATTAATTTCTTTCTATTTTTAGTAGAGACAGAGGTCTCACTCTTGCTCAGGCTGGTTTCGAACTCCTGACCTTGAGTGATCCTCCCGCCTCGGCCTCCGAGAATACTAGGATAATAGGTGTGAGCCACCGTGCCTGGCCCGACAATTAACTTTTAAGATGGTGTTTGGAGAAGGAGAGAAGGCCTGTGAGGCAGACCTTGTTGAGAGAGAGCACCTCTGGCAGGAAGAGAAGTTAAAGACAGCATCAAGGAACAGGGAAATGATACAAAGTTGGTCGTCTTTTCCACACAGGAAGGAGAAGGAGCTTAGAGGAAGATGTGTGAGGCTGAATTTTCAATGGGAACAGACAGAAATGAATTTATTATATTGAGAAGCAATACCTATTTGGGATCCAGGATTTGTAATTTCATGTGTGGTAGTACTCAGTTTGGTGTTGCTTTTATTTGTATTATTTAAGGATTGTCATGACCACATGGTGAAGTGCTAGTGTATGACCTAGCTCATGAAGTGGAAAGGCAAAACAATTATGAAAAATTTTAGGAAAGTGCATGGCAGTCACAAAAGTGGAGATGGTGCATTAAGATCACCACCCAATTTATTAGCTCTCGTGAAATGCACTAAGAGGCATAGGTGCTACACACTCATCCTGCCTGCTGGGGACCTGACTTTTGAAAGCCTTTCGACCTATGTAAAATATGAAATGGCTTCATGTTAAAAGTGGACAATGAATATTATTAGGATTTATAAATCAGCAGCAATGTTCTATTCTCTGCGCCTGAGTGAGGCCTACCAAGTAATCGTGCCTAGTTTTTTGTTTTTGCTTTTAACAGATTCCATAGTATTTCCTAATGGGGAGGAGAAGGGGAAGAAGAGAAAGAGATGTTCATGAATTAACAATCAAAATTCCTTCTTGCGAATTCCTTTCTGAGAAAAGGACACATGAAAAAGTGTTGTGCCTGATGTCAAAGCCTCATTGTCCACTGCACACAAGAATAGCACAAAATTATCAGGGCCCGATTCTTAGGCCATTTTCTGCCCCTTCTCAGCAAAAAAGATCTACAGAAGTAGCCAGAACAATTTTGGCAATTATCTTCCATCCCTCCTGGTCTGAAATCAGTATGTTAGATCCAAAGGGAGATAGGAGACAGAGGAAAAAAAGAGAGACAGCAAGAATGACAGAAAATATAAATATTTTAAGAAAAAGAGGAATAAGAGCCTGGGGCAAGAAAAGAGGAAAGAAAATGTGCAAGGACTGTCTCAGATGGTACCTTCTTCACCCATTTTCTAGATGCCGCTCTACATATTCGTGCTGGAGAAAAGTAACTGTTAAAACCTGGTGATGAAATCTTCTCCCTCTGTGGCTTAGGAGGAGAGAGCCTCCCCCTCTTCTCCCTCTGCCCAGCTCCTTCTGGGGGGGGGGGAGAGAATCAGAAGCCCCCAAAAGTCCACATTGAGGTTGCAAGTCACTTAGCATTTTTCTATCATCCACTCAAGATTTGCTTTGCTAGATTTTTCATAAATTCCTGTGCCTGGTTTGGTTTCATTCATTCATTTGACAAATGATTTTTGGGTACCTCTTGTATACCAAGCTCCTTATCAGGCTGAGTTGGACATAATCTGGCTCAGGGAGCTCAGTCCAGCGCCTGCTTTCCAAAGCGTGGTACCCGAGCAGCAGCAGCATCACCCAGGAGATTGTTAGAAATGCCAGTTCTCAGGTTCTACCCCAGACCTACCAAATCAACATCTGCCTTTTTAACAGGATACCCAGGTGATTCTTATGCCTATTGAAGTTTGGGAAGCACTGGCCTGGTGGACTATTACTGGTGCAGAGAAGGAGATGCTTTTCTGTTTCTTACCTCCTCCCTGTGTTCAGCAAGTATTTAATCAGCACCTGTCACGGATCAGGCACTGAGCTAGCTGGGAGGTGCGGTGGCAAAACAAGGGAAGTCCTGATGGCACGGAGCTCACATTCTGGTGAGCAGGAGAATAGAAAACAAGAAAATACATGAACTAGTGCGGATCACAAGTCGCTCTATGAAGCAAATAAGTGGCAGTAGACAGAACCAAAATGAACTGTGATATATAGGGTTGTTGGGGGTCTTTGGGAATGAGTGGTTTCCATTTTGTATCTTGTGTAAACACAGTCACTGGTCCTACCTGAAAAGACCCAAAGATGACAATATTTTTTTCTTTCCTCTCTCCCCAGTCCCCATCCCCTGCCTTAGCACCTGCACTGAAACCCTAGGTGCCACCAAGCAGTTACAGTCACATGCATAGCTAAGGCCTGCTGAGAAATCTGGGCTGTGAGCAACTAAGAATTTAGATGCAAACCAAATTATAACTCCCAGAAAAAAGTACTGGCATTGCTTTTCTAGGTAGGGTAAGAAGGTGTTAGAGAATATATGTAAGGCTCATAACTGGGGTTTAGCTTCCTGTCCAGCTGTCTCAGGCATCATTGCAGTCAGGGGCCGGACAGTGTGGATTGCTGAGAGGAGGTGTGGCATGCAAGTGAAGATTAGCCATGGGAATATACTCAAGTTTTCACCAATCCTCTAGCCAATTACAAGCAAACCACCACAATAGATTCATTTATAAAGCTATAATCATCTATAAAGCTAATGTTGATCAATCTGCAACCATAGTTAGTGTTAAACCTTAATTCAGCCCAAAATTATATTGTGAGCATGCATTTATGTTCAGCACAGATTCAAACCCCTTACTGTTAGACCACTTGAAGGACAAACCAATGATTGCCCAGAGAATATGGATAGACCAGAAAGTGGAGGTTGGGGGTTCAGACATTTCTCCTCTAGAAGTTGTGTGTCAGGAAGAAAATGATGGTGGCTCTCTTTTTGACCTGTGAGCATTGTGCCAGCTGTCCAACTGCACTTGTCATTACAGCATATTTAATGTAGCAAATCTATACCACTATCAGAGAAAAGGACGTTTGTCCACTATTCCAGTTATCTATTGCTGTATAACAAACAATCCCAAAATTTAGTGGCTTAAAACAGCAACAGAGCTGGGCACAGTGGCTCACATCTATAATCTCAGCACTTTGGGAGGCCAAATCAGGAGGATCACTTGAACCCAGGAGTTCCAGACCAGCCTGAGCAACATAACAAGGTCCCGTCTCTACAAAAAAATATAAAAGTTAGCCAAGTGTAAGGGGGTATGTGCCTGTAGTCCTAGCTACTCAGGAGGCTAAGGCAGGAGGATCACTTGAGCACAGTAGTTTGAGGTTGCGGTGAGCTATGATCATGCCACTGCACTATAGCCCAGGCAATACAGCAAGACCCTGTCTCAAAATAATAATAATAATAATAATCAGCAACCATTTTTATTATGTTTTACAATTATGTGGGTTAGGAATTTGGGGAGGGTTCAGCTGGGCAATTCTGCTCCATGTAGCATCAACTAGAGTCACTTGGTTGCATTCAGCTAGTGGCTGGCTGGGTGGTCTGGAGGGTCCAAGATAACTTTACTCACCTGCAGACAGATCCCTTAGCAAGAATGGCTAGAAAGTTAGTGGGCCCAGCGGGGCTCCTCTCCCACTCCATGTAGGACCAAGACCTCTCCATTAGGTCACTCCAACAGGGGAATCAGAAACCACTAGTATTCAAAAGATGCTTAGTATCACTAATCAGAGAAATGCATATCAAAACCACAATGACATATCACCTCACACCCATTAGCATGGCTACTAAGAAGGGAAGCGAAGGGAAGAGAAGGGAGAAGGGGAAAGGGAGAACAAGCATTGGTGAGATGTGAAGCCCCTGGGCCCATCATGCTGACCTAGCTCTGGCGTCAGAGTCTGGTTTGGTCTAGTGGTGGCTTGGGTTTTTTTTTTTTTTTTTTGCACTTTAAAAATATTTTCATTTATTTTTTAACATTAATGTTTTCTGGAACTATAGTTATTTCAGACTTCCATTATCTACATATTGAGCCTTGTGTCCCTATTTGCCAATTCCTAATTTAAAAAATTTTTTCCATTTCTGTATTTTTACTTAAGGCATTATCTGTAGTCTTTATCTGCATTCTTTCTAGTCATTTCTGAAATGTTTTTATTTCCAATGCTTTCCCGAGTTTATCTTATTTCTGGATTTTCCCAATTCTAAATTTCCTTCATATTTTATGTATTTTACAATCCCACCAACAGTGCAGAAGGATTTCAGTTTCTTCACATCTCACCACTGGGTCTCAAAGATATTTTCACACCCATGTTGACTGCAGCACTATTTGCAATAGCCAAGAGATAGAAGCAACCCAAATGTCCATCAATGGATAAATGTATAAACAAAATGTGGTACAAACATACAGTGAAATATTATTTAACCATAAAAAAGAAGGAAATCATGTCACATGCTACAACATGAGTAAACCTTAAGGACATTAGGCTAAGTGAAATAGGCCAGTCACAAAAAGATATATACTTTATGATTCTACTAATATGAGGTACCTAAAGCAGTTAAATTCATAGAAACAGAAAGCAGAATAGTGGTTCCCCGGGACTAGAAGAAGGGGAGATGGGGAGTTATAGTTCCATGGATATAGAATTTCAGTTTTACAAGATAAAAAAGTCCTGGAGATCTGTTTCACAACAATGTGAGTATACTTAACACTACGGAACAGTACGCTGAAAATAGTTAAGATGGAGTTTTATGTTTTGTGTTTTTTACCACAAAAGAAAGAAGGACAGGAGAGAGAGAGGAAGAAAGAAAGGAAGGGAGGGAGAAAAGGAAAGGGAGAGGGAAGGAAAGGAAAGAAAGAAACTGCTAGGACTCATAAAGCCCAGACTCAAAGGGAAGGGAACGTAGACCCCACCTCCTAGTGGGAGGAAGGTCAGAGAATCTTGGCCATCTTTAATCTGCCACACCCATTGTGGGCACATCACGGGACAGCACCTGAGGAGGTAGATAGTGAGACATTCTTTCTAGGGGACTATATTCCTGCCTCCCAGAGATGAAGGGTGTCAGAAGTCCCTATTAGGGGTGGGTGCATTTTGAAGCAATAGAATGGGAGAAAATGACAAAGCTTGTTCAGCCAATGACAAAAAGTGGCCTGGAATTCCTCCCTTACTTATTTTCACGACAAAGATTCAGCTAGCCCTGCTGCCAAAGCCTGGCTACTCCCATCAAGCATTTTTCTCACTCAAACAGTGCCTGCCCCCTAGCTAGCCTGACTGTGGGGGCTCCAGACCCTGGTTGAATATGTCACATAGGAACAATCAGCAGAAACCCACCACAGGAGACCTTTCAACATCTGTAAACACGTAGAAAATTCAACAAAGTAGCATTCAGATAGTCTGGACAGTGTGGCCATTATAAATGCAGCTCTTATGAGCAGTGATTCAGATGACAGCTTTGAAAAAGAATTTGCAAAGAGCCCCTTGGAAATGGAACATGGGCAACTCAGAGCCCATGACATATTACAAGGACAAACCCGACTGAACAAAGATCCAAAGCAGCATTGAATGACTTTTTTACTCATTCCTGCACTGTACAAACGTGGGAGAATGTGACATCTTTTAAATCGCCTCCCCTGATAGGCAACATCCATGGTACATGGGAACTGTTAGCAAAAGTTTTAAAGAGAGCAGAATGTTTCACATGGCAGCAATTACAACCACACTGATGCTTCCTCCAAATTCTGCGAATTGTCTGGTGTCTCACAGTCTTAAGACTGAAGGAGTGGTAGCCACATCGGAAGAGGAAAACCTTGTCTTTTTTCCCTTCCACCTACTCTCTCCACTAACCTACTTGAAGCCCTTGCCAAGCCTTCAGGTGGAAAACTCTTCCCTGTGCCTGCCATCTAAGTAATCGTAACAGCATTCTAATTTTACTCCCCCTGCGAAGTGTTTTCCTGATATTCTGCAGGGAGTGTTCGTGTTCTGATCACCACTGGAACAAATATCCCAGTTATTTTCTGCAGAACTCTCGCACGCCCTGGGGTTTCTGTTGCATGATGATGGTGTCATGCAATGGAAGAAAATATATGCACCAGTAGCAGCATCTATGTAACTCAAACTCAAGCAAATATTCCCAGTAGGCTTCACAAGGAGCAGCCTGTGTGCACGGGCAAGGCTGGGGCTGGAGTGAGGCAGGTGCCTGGTGTGCAAAATGTAAGGGAGCGCTCACCCTACTCTTGCGTGAGCCTATGAGCCTCCTTTTTTTTTTTTTTTCTTTAGCATATTATGGGGTTGAAGTGTTAAGGTTATATATATTGTCCATGCCTCCCTATGAGCCTCCTTAAACTCTGCACCCTGGATACTTGCCTCACTCTAGTCCAGACCTTGCTCACTCGACCTGGCTCCATGCTTTCATTGCCCCATTCATTCCTCAATTCCCTGCCCACCACTGATACTATGGGTGGGAAGCATAGATAGACCCAGTATTGACAATAGTCAACAAAGAAGAGAGCTTTAAGAAGAGCTGACTAATCAATGGTGAGATTACAATGAGGGGTCCAATGAGGGATTTGGCCATACAGAGGCCAGGGGTGACCCAAGACCAGAGCAGATCCAAGAAGCGTTGTTGATGAATGGCCCGTCCTGGTCAGGCCCTGGGCTGCATACTAGATGCTGGAGTGGAAAGAGGAGCCCTGTGTGATTGGCCTCAGAGATTTCCTTCCTGCAAGAAGGCTTGGAATTCTCCCAGGGAGATGTGTACCCTGCAGGAAGCTCCCTTCTCGTCCTCCTGGCTGTGGGTGTCACTGCTCTGGGGTCTG